>NC_133660.1:27550598-27867721 GCF_037893015.1 Macrotis lagotis
CCTGAAAACTGCAATGCTTTTTTTTTTATTTTCTGTCTGTCTCTGTGTCCTCTTTTCCAGGTCTTCTCCCATTTTTATGATCTTTCTTTGAGCAAAGATAATTTACGTTGTCTTGATTATAATTTCTAAGAATCCAGGAAGCTAGACTCTAGAAGCCTAGAATTTCAGGTTAATTAGACTTCCAGGATTCATTTTACCTCAAAACCTGATGACTTGAATATATGTTTTTTCTTCCTTAGGAATATATAAGATACTTGAGGACAGAAATTGCTCTATTTTTCTCTGTCTTCCAACATCACAATGACTGGCATAGATATATTTAATAAATATGTATTGATGTTGACTGATATATATATATAGATAGATAGATGAGATAAAGATAGAGAGAGAGAGACAGAGACAGAGACAGAGACAGATATAGATTAGATATGGAGATGGAGATGAGATGGAGAGAGAGAGGTAGAGGTAGAGTTAGAGGTAGATGTAGATAGAGATAGATAGAGATATAGAGATAGAGATAGAGATAGATGGAGATGGAGATGGAGATGGAGATGGAGATGGAGATACAGATACAGATACAGATACAGATACAGATACAGATACAGATACAGATACAGATACAGATACAGATACAGATATAGATATAGATATAGATGATATAGATATTGCTATAGATATAGATGATGATATAGATGATGATTAGATATAGATATAGATATAGATATAGATACAGATATAGATATAGATATAGATATAGATAACAAAATATTCAGAAAATTTTCTGAGGGAGCAATGAACCGGAAACACAGGATATGTACATTGTCAAATGACTGAACAACATGGTAAATGTTATTTTGGAAATGGAATATGAGTTTACAATAAGAAGTGATCAAGATGAATAATCCTGAAAAGTATTAGAAAGACTTCTATGAACTCATTCAAAGTGAAGTGAACAGAACCAGGAAATCATTATATACCACCACTTCAACTATATGCATGAAAAGAGCAAAGAATAAAGCACAATAGTGTGTAATAATAATGACCAAGCTTGGTTCCACAGAAGAGTGAGGAAATAAAGACTCCTCTCTTTTCTGAAGAGATGGAAGATTATAAGGATAGAAGGATAAATAAAGTGGCAGAATTTATCCATGCATTTGTTTATTTTGTTGACTTGTTTTCTTTTTCTTAAATTGTGAGTGGCTCACTCGGTAGGGTCAGATGAGAAATATGCTTGGAAAAAAAATTGACTGGAAAATAAAAAAGATGCCAATAAATTATTTTAAAGAAGGCCCCTAGGGTAGTTAGGTGGCACAGTGGAGAAAGCACTGACTCTGAAGTCAGGAAGACCTGAGTTCAGATTCAGCCTCAGACATCTGGTCCTTAGAATTGTGTGACCTTGGGCAAGTCACTTAACACCACTACCCCACAAAAACAAGAAAAAAAATAAAGAAGACCCCCAAATATTTTTGGATTGAATTTATTTGTATTTCTTGCTTATGGCTTTGCTTGTAATCTTTCTTTTATTCTTAAATATCTATATTTGAAGGCTGTTATTAGAAAATAAAACAAAATATATTCTTTTATTTTATTTTTTAATAAAATGAACAGGAAAAAATAGCACTGCAAGTCCCATAGAGAGGCCTAGGCACTGATATGGCTGGAGAGTTTCCAGCTAATTCCCACCTTTCCAAGTGGACTTTAGTCAACTGTCACACGCAGATTTGCATTTCTCTTCTTTTAAAATCACTAAAGGGGTACATCTAGCAAGTTTTAGCAGATATTTACAATTCCTGCTATCAGAAATCTCTGAGTGAATTTCATCCCTCACTTTAAAATTGACTTCCTGCCTCAGCTGGACTGCCCTAACTGCTACAGGACCTGTTTGGTCCACTGCTGGTCATCTCAGTCAATCCATCAATTGATTTTGGATTTTGATGGGAATAGGCCTGATTCCCATCTTTTTCAGATCTTCACAAGTCTGACATTGAAACCTTCTCCAAGATGCTTTCCCTTCAGATACCATCTGAGGAGCAAGGATGAGAAGAAAAGGTCAGTCCCATCAAAGCAAGACAAAACACAGGTTTCTTTTTCAGTCCTGAAGGATGGGGGTCAGGGGGAGGGTCAGTACAACTGACTTTCTGGTCATACATATCTGATCATCTTTCCAGAGCTGGAAGGCATCTTAAATGATAGTAAAAGCTGATGTTTTTATACTACTTTCAGATTTCCAAATTGCTTTATGCCTGTTATCTCACTTATTCCTTAAAACAATCCTGGAAGGTAGATGCTATTATTGTCTACATTTTAATGATGAAGAAACTGAGGTTAGGAGAGTTTAGTGAACTTATTCAAGGTTACATAGTTAATAAATCAGTAAAATCAGTCTTCTTGATTCAGAGTCCAGTGCTATCTATTAAACCAGGTAACCTCTCAAGAGAGCATCCAATCCAATCTTCTTTCTTGACAGATGGGGAAACTCAATGCTATATCCACATCATCATGATTTAATATTAAAATATTATTGTTTGAAACAACAATCGAAACATAGCTTCTATTTCATTTCATTTTAAATTATTATTTAATATCTATATATTTAACTAAAAGGGATTATTATTTTTAATTTTGAGAAAAATAGTTATTATAGTTGAGATTTCAGTAAAATGATGCACTCTGAAATATAAAGATAGCACTACTATTTCAATCTCTGGCATACACAAGTATGAACAAGTGATATCTTAAAATAATTTAAACTTTAGTGTATGATGCAACAAAAGCATCTTTCAGATTATCTATTTCATGAAAAATGTGTAATACTATGAGAGCCTACAATGAGGTACCTTTTTTTCCTTATGGAACACATTGAAACAGTTTCAGTTTCTGATCAACTGCTTATTCACTGTTGCAAAAAAAAAAGAGAGTAACAATTTCAGTTTCTTTTGGCATTTTTATTATTGGGGAATAATAACCAAAACATTGTCATATTCTAACATTCAAGTATCAGTTATTAAGTGGAATTAAAAACACTCTTGAAATTGAAGCTATAGATATTTGTGGCATATTGGAGAATTAGGGGAAGCATAAAAGTGAGATGTGCAAATCAATTTTCTGGAATATCTGAGGGATAGTGTTGTAAAGATCCAAGACAATGGTGTGGGTATTCATTCTTTCACCTCCCATGGTCTAACTCCTTGCATGGACCTAGAACTTGAGGGACCATGCACTACAGTCACAATTGTATGTAAATTTACATAATAATTTGGGTTCTGTCTAGTTCAGTGTTCACAATTGTTCATAATGTTCACAGTGTTCACAATATACCCTATGAAAAATGGGTTAAGCTAATTTTGTAATCAAATTTATCAAAATTTTGTACAATATGAGTTAGCAAATTTTAATTCACAAAAAAGAAAATATTCTACTATATATTTTTTAAAGTAGATAAAAGTCTTTCTGAAAAAATGAGTTGTTGGCTTTAATGCTCACTTACATGAGATTCTGCTGGAATATTGTAGCTCATTTCATCAATATATCAAATCAATTTTATTTGGACTTATTTTCACATGTTTTTATAATGTCAATTTTTTTTGTTTGATTGGAACATTATTGTTGTTATTCAGTTCTGTCTGACTTTTTGTGACCCTGCGGACACCAGTGCTATCAATGGAGTTTTCTTGGTAAAGATACTGGAATGAGTTTCCATTTCCCTCACAAACAGATTAAGACAAACGGAGTGAATTGCCCAGGGTCACACAGCTAGTGAGTGTCTTTGGAGGGACCTAAACTCAGGTCTTCTTGACTCCAGCTCCAGAGATCTAGCCACTGAGTCACCCAACCGCCTCCAAGTGGAATATTAGAGGATTTCATAGATGTTTGAGCACCTATCATCAGCTCAGTGACATAATAAGAGGGCACCATGAATCACTCTCCAAATCTTTGTTTACCAAAGGAATGATCCTGCACATTTGTAAAGCTCTTTACAAACTTTAAATTACTCTATGAAAGCTAGGGATTGCTATTATTTTGAAGTATCCAGCTTGAGACAGTCAATAGCTTTGAGACACTGGCTAAATCATTTTACCTGTTTGCCTCATCTATAAAATTAGCTGGATTAGGGAATGGCAAACCACTCCAGTATCTTTGGCATTATAACTAAATGAAGTCACAGAGTTAGTCACAAATGAAGATGACTTAAACAACTAAAGTAGCAGCAATAGTAATGCTGATGGTGGTGGTAGTGGAGGTAGTGGTGTTAGTGATAGTAGCAGTAGTGGTAGTATCAGCAGTATCAGTAGCAACAATAGCTACAGTAGCAGTAGTAGTATGGTGGATGGTAGTAGTAGTAGTAGTAGTAGTAGTAGCAGCAACAGTAATAGTAGTAGTAGTAGGAGGAGGAGGAGGAGGAGGAGGAAGAGCAGCAGCAGCAGCAACAGCAGCCATGGTAGTAGAGGTGGTGTTGGTAGTAGTGGTAGTAGTTTTGAATGTTGCTGAAATCTTCAGTAGAAAACTCCAGTTCTGTATAAGCTTAAGCATGTTTTGCATCCTAGGCTCCCTTAAAGCAGAATGCTGAACTAAAAACACAATACTTGGGCATCCCTTCTAGGGAGATTCTGATCTAAACTGCCCACCTTCCAACATTCCCTTTGATGCTGGTACCATTCCCTGAAAAGCTCAACTGGCTGAACTGCTCAGTAACTGCTGAGAGTATCCCACTCTGGGGAGTAGTGGCAACCCAGCCCTAGTCACATACTCATCTACACACACAACAAACATACACACCACACACACACACACACTCCAGCTGCTCATGTCTCTGATCTCCAGGACTTCTTTGCTCACATTACAACCTTGCCCCAGGTCAATGAAAGTGTTGGGGGTTGGAGGAATGGCATTGTATTTGAATTGGGTAAAACATACTTACTGAAATCAGGAAGGGTCTTCAGTTTATTCTTAGGATGTCTCTCTAGTTTATTTTTTTTAATTCAAAGAGTCCTTGGAAATCCTTAAGTTAATTTTGGTTTTCATTGACCTGAATTAAAAAAAAAATTCAGATGAAACCCGAGTCTCTGAGAACTTCAACAGTAGTCCACAAAGGTACATCTTTTATATTGTTTGGCAATGTTATCTGTTCTTGGAAAACATGAAGTTAAAAAAGAAGAAAAAATAAAGAAAGAAAACATGAAGTTGGTGGAAAAGGTAAATGACACTGATCTAGACTTTCCTTGTTGGAATCAGAGGGCAAGAAAATGCATATGCAGGACAAAATGACTCAGGCTTTTTCCAGGACCCCAGATATTAGTGCATAATGCCAGCAGCACAGAAACTAACAAGAATTAGCTAAAATAGGAAGCTAGATTTCCCTTCCCACTACACCAAGTCCTCCTATCATGGTTTCTGCCCCCAAGTGGTAGATCTTATTTATAGGGTCCCAATTAATGAGCCCCCTTATCCAACATTCAAATATGTACAGAGTATTCTTTCTTGAGTCCTTGTTCGATTTAGGAAATTTAATTATGACTTAATTAATTACTCTACAATTACTATCTAAGCCTCTTTCCCAAGGTCTTTCATTTACGTTTGTCAATATGCCTTTCATAAGGTTATTATTATTATTATCTTTCATTTACTGTTGTCAATATACCTTTCATAAGGTTATCTTTATTAAGAGTCTGTGTAGAGACTTAATTGCTTACTTTCAGCACCTGGAGTATTCTTTGACAGTCAAAAACCCTTTTAAGGAAGTGTGCTCCTTGGGTACCAATTTCTGGTACCCAGACCTACTTTAAATAGACAGCTGTTATAAATTTTCACTCTTCTTCCTTCTTTTCTCCTTATATAAATGAGACTATGTCAGATCCCTCTTTGCAAGAGTATTTCGGTCCACTGTGCCAGCACAGTGCCCAATAAAATGCCAACTTGCCTTGGAGAGAGCTCCCATCTCATGAACTCTTTCTCAGATTTCCCTCTTCAAACCCCAATATTAAGGAGGCATGAACTCCAACAATGTGACTTCTGATATGTTTGTCTGAATATTCCCTGGAGTTCGTGCTGTTCCAACAACAAGAATTCCAATTTATGGCTCCTCTTCATAAATTCTAGCCATAAAGTCAAGCCAATTACAAAAAGTGGGGTTAAAATCTAGTATCATAAGAGGATAGATTGAGAGTTGGAAGGGAACTGACCACTCATCTATTTCCAGTCCCTTATTCTAGTAATGTAAAAAATGAATCCAGATACAGAAAGGGTTGAAAAGCCAATGTTGCATTAGATGATTTGGATTCAAGTCCAATTTCTGAAATGATTCTATACTTTCTAAATGGCACTTAATCTCATAGAATTCTTAGGCAACTCTCTAATAAAGAGTTTTATTTTGTTTTGATTTTTGGAGGCAATGGGGTTAAGTGGTTTCCCAGAGTCACACAATTAGTAAAGTGTTTGAGGTAAGATTTGAACTCAGCTTCTCCTGACTCTAGAATCAGAGCTCTAGCCACTATTCCATGGTATAGGGGTTCTTAACTTTTTTGTCTCATGGACTCCTTAAGCATCATCTATAGATCTTTTCCTAAAATATTATTTTAGAATGCATGAAATAAAATGCACACACTCAAGTCTGAAACATTTTCTACATAAAATGTTTGTTTTCATAAAATTTGTTTTCAAGTTGTCTTTCCCATTAGACTCCAAGTTCCTTAAGAATGGGTTTTATTACTGCCTTTGTACAGTGTCTACTATATAGTACAACTTTTATAAATGACTCATGGACTTGAATTTTGAAAACTGATAAAAAATAATCTCTCATTTCTAAGAGTGTTGTGGTCCTATACTGGATCTGTACTTTTATCTGTTTATCTTAATTCTGTTCATTATTTTAGATTTCATTATAGGGTAACTTCCTATTGTTCCTATTCATCACTCCCTCCACAAGTATTCAAAAACCATATTGACAAGTTTTTGTCCTTCATTTTCAAAGAAGACCAAGACATCAGGGAGGTGATGCCATGACAAACATAGGAATTGGATTTGAGTGAGGGGGTATTGTATTAAATCACCAGACTCACTTTCTCCTCTAGAATCATCTGGATCCAGTGACCAGATATGAATCAGCATGACTGGCGATGACCCTGGATGCCAGGAAATCAGGTTAAATAACTTGCCCAAAGTCACACAGATAGCAAGAGTTAGATTTGAACTCCTATCTTCCTGATTCCAAGGCCAGTGCTCTATCCACTGTGTCATTATCTTCTAAGGTATTTTTTTTTTTGCTTTTCTTTATCACCAAAATTTCTTTCAGTATCCCTCCCTCTTCTTATCTCAGAAAGTCAATCAATATAACAGATAATATTTCTAAAGAAAAATAAGTAGAGACAAAAATCCGCAAACCCAAGCAAAATTTTGAAAATGTCTGAAAATATGCACACTACATTATACTGAGGGATCTACAAACTTTGCAAAGAAATGTTTTCTTGGAATCATTTTGGAATGGTTCTTTTTTTTGTGCAAGGCAAAATGGGGTTAAGTGGCTTGCCCAAGGCCACACAGCTAGGTCATTATTAAGTGTCTGAGATCAGATTTGAACCCAGGTACTCCTGACTCCAGGGCTGGTGCTTTATCCACTGCACCACCTAGCTGCCCCGTGCAATGGTTCTTTTCATTAACATTGTTGCAGTCATTCTACATCTATATCATCTCTATCTCTATCTCTATCTCTATATCTAGCATATAAATATATATATATATATTATATGTATATAATATATATATATATATATATATATATATATATATATATATATATATATATATGCCCTCTGATTCCACCAAGAAAGTCTAGATCAGTGTCAGCTACCTTTTCCACCAACTTCATGTATTCTTTCTTTCTTTTTCTTTTTTCTTTTCAACTTCATGTTTTCTTGGAATTCATGATTGTTACTTATAAATTTGAAGCACTCATTTTTTTGGTATTTTTGAGATGGTTCTTTTCATTAACATAGTTGCAGTCATTTTACACACACACACAGACACATAGAGTTTTCTTGGCTTTGCTTACTCCATTTTGCATCAGATTGTGTAATTTTTTCATGTTTATCTGTATTTATCACATTCATAATTTCTTATGATATTAGCTATGACAGTAATACTTTATCATATCACATATCATATCATATTTGTTTATCTATTCCCCAATTGGCAGACATCTACTTTATTTCTGATTCTTTGCTGTCACATAAAAGAATACTGCTGTAAATATCTTGGAATATATAAGGACTTCATTCTTATTAAAGATATCCTTGAATATAAACCTTGGATCTTTGGATCAAAGAGAAAGGAGATTTTAGTCATTTTATTTATATAATTCCACATTGTTTTCTCTATTTGCAATGTACTGGTATGCTTATCTTCCTCAAAATCTTTCCAAAATTTATTCTTCTCATTAATTGTCATCTTTGCTAATTTAATGTTACTGTTATTCAGTATTTTCAATCATGTCTAACTTTTTGTGACGCCCATTTGGAGTTTTCTTGGCAAAGATACAGGCATAATTTGCTACTTCCTTATCTAACACATTTTAAAGATGAGAAAACTAAGGCAAACGGTGAAGCGACTTGTCCAAGGTTATACAACTAATAAGTGTCTATGGTCACATTTGAACTTGGGTCTTCCTGAGTCAAGGCTCAGCACTCTATGTACCTTGGATATAGGTACAATTCTTGTACTATTGGTTATTTTTAGAATTCTTTCCTTTGATTTTTCTTGCTGATTGTATGCAATTGTTTAATTAAAATTATCTATATTATATTCTTCTGGTTCTGCTCATCTCGCTCCAGCATCAGTTCATGCAAATCCTTCCATGCTTCCCTGAATTCCCATCCCTCCTGGTTTCTAATAGAGCAATAGTGTTCCATCACACATATATACCACAGTTTGTTAAGCCATTCCCCAATTGAAGGACATTTACCCAATTTCCAATTCTTTGCCACCACAAACAGGGCTGCTATGAATATTTTTGTACAAGTGATATTTTTTACCCTTTTTCATCATCTCTTCAGAGTATAGGACCAGTAGTGGTATTGCTGGATCAAAAGGTATGCATATTTTTGGTGCCCTTTGGGCATAGTTCCAGACTGTTCTCCAGAAAAGTTGAATGAATTCACAGCTCCATCAACAATGTATTAGTGTCCCAGATTTCCCACAATCCTTTCTGGTCATATTGACTAGTCTGAGAGGGGTGAGTTGGTACCTCAGAGATGCTTTAATTTGCATTTCTCTAATAAGTAATGGTTTAGAGCAATTTTTCATATGACTATGGATTGCCTTGATCTCCTCATCTATAAATTGCTTTTGCATATCCTTTGACCATTTGTCAATCGGGGAATGGCTTTAAAAAATTATTATTATCAACGAGATGAGTAGAGCCACTACAAAAAAAAAATAACCTTGATGGACTTGCTCATTCCATCAGTGCAACAATCAGGGGCAATTTTAGGGTATCTGTGACAGAGAATGCCATCTGTATCCAGAGAAAGAATTGTGGAGTTTCAACAAAGACCAAAAACTATTACCTTCATTTTTAAAAAAAACCTGATATCTTATTATGTAATTCTGCTATCTCTTATACTATATTTTTCTTTCTTAAAGATATGATTTCTCTCTCATCACATTCAACTTAGATCGGTGTATATCATGGAAACATTGTAAAGACTAACAGACTGCCTTCTATCAGGGGAGAGAAGGAAGATTAGGGGAAAAATTGTAAAAACTCAAAATAAATAAAATCTTTTAAAAAATAAAAATAATAATTTTTTATTCATAGCTGTACAATGTGATGATCAAATTCTCTGCTAATTTGTTTAAATGATATAATCTTAAATATTAAGATCACATTTTAAACTTGTGTAAGAAATTAATCTAAGCCTAATTTCTACCAATATTTTCCAAGCTATACTGCAATTTTTGTCACATAAAAAATTTAGTTCTAAGAAAATTGCTTTCTGGTTTATTAAACAATATATTTTTGAATTTCATTGTTTCTTATTCTTCTTTCTCTAGACTTTTACCTTTATCAACTCTCTAGAATATTATTTTTCTGTAGTGGAAAGAGTCCTAGAATAAGAGTCACAGAGAATTAAGTTGATGTTCTAGTTCTGCCATTCACTTCTTGTATGACCAATATCCCTTTATTTGAACTTTAGTTTCCTCATCAGTAAAATGAGGAAAAAAACCAAATAATCTGACTCCAAAGAATTAATTTTCCCACTGAGCTTCACTGAGTTGGACAGTTGACTAAAAAGAGTTCTTTTCAGTATTAAGATTTTATGATGCTAGAGATCATTGAGGTACTCAATAGATCATGTATTTGGTACTGCAGGGCTAAAATTCAAAAGAGGCTCTGTGGCTGAATATATAGATCCAGGAGTTATTTGCATGGAGATGCTAGTTGTAGTCATGGAGTTCATGAGTTTACTGAAAGAATACGGAAGGAAATGAAAACAAGACCCAGGACAGAATGTATGTGT
Source organism: Macrotis lagotis (assembly GCF_037893015.1). Classification (NCBI taxonomy): domain Eukaryota; kingdom Metazoa; phylum Chordata; class Mammalia; order Peramelemorphia; family Peramelidae; genus Macrotis; species Macrotis lagotis. The sequence goes on from NC_133660.1 coordinate 27,561,110, forward strand.
GTGGGGAGGGTGGTGGTAGGGAAAGAAAAGAAAGAAAGAAAGAAAGAAAGAAAGAAAGAAAGAAAGAAAGAAAGAAAGAAAGAAAGAAAGAAAGAAAGAAAGAAAGAAAGAAAGAAAGAAAGAAAGAAGAAAGAAAGAAGAAAGAAAGAAAGAAAGAAAGAAAGAAAGAAAGAAAGAAAGAAAGAAAGAAAGAAAGAAAGAAAGGAGAATGGGTTGGTCCTATAGTGAATCTGAAGTATCATTGGATGGAATGCTCTCTCTTTTCATCCCTTCTTCCTGACTCTCCTTAAAGTCCTTCCTTTTCCCCAGAGGAGAGCAGCCACAACAGAAATTTAAATAAAATATAAACTGGCACTGATCACTTGTCTCATTCACTGATCAGTCAAATCTGAACTAAAATCCCAGTAATTACAGAACATCTTTCCCTCTTCATTCTAGTTCCATCCCTCTACTGATTATTTCCTGATTATAGTATGTATAGTTTCTTCATCCATTATTGTGTTCACACATTGTCTCTCTCTTTAGACTGTGTGCTGTTGGAGGTCAGGGACTCTCTTTAATTTTTCTTTGTATCTCTAGAGCTTAACACAGTGGCTGGCTTATAGTTGGCACTTAATACTGTTTAAGAATTGCTTATTGACTGACTGTGAATATAAAGACAAGTAAATAAATGAATGAATGAATGAATGAATAAGAGGGTAGATAGAAATATAAATAAATAAGCAAGTATTAAGCACTTATTGTATGTCAAGCACCAAGCACCTCTAATTTAAGATCTAGCACATAAAAGATATTCTAGCTGCAGGATGAATGGAAAGTTCTAGGAGTCCTTAGAAGACAACTTGGAGGGAGCAAATCTATCATCATTGGGAAGGGGACAGTGGACCTACAGATCATATTTTGGGTTCTCTCTAGCAATGATGTGGATGAAGGGGATGGGTTGGGCCACCAGTGCCTGGCCAGATGAATAAAAAGAGAATGTAGAATGAGCAGAAAGTTGAGGTCAACTTGGAAAAGCCTGGCTAGGAGGAGAATAGCTTCCTTTTTACCAGCTGCATTTGGGAACCTCCAGGTCCCTAGGTCTCTGAGTGACCTGGGAGAGGGGGAAAAAGAAAGCTAATTGATTTGTATTGTGAAGTGATGTGATGTGAAGTGAAAGGAAGAAAGGCCCCTCCCTATTCACATTAGGAATTAGGAAATTGTGAAGAAGGGAGTCATGATAACAAGATGGGCATGCAAGTTTGAGTTACACTCTGCCTCACTGGAACTAACAGTAATATTGATGTGGTCACACAGATCCAACAATATTACTGAAGGATTATTAGGGACTCTTAAGAATGACCAGAGAGAATTATTTTTTTTTTATTTTCTCCCACCTCCCAATATTAAAATCTCTTTCAGGGTCGTTCTTTTTTCCCTCATTCACAACCCAACAAACATTTATCTACCAAGTACAAGTCACTGAGCTAGATGCTGAGAACTTTATGGTGCTTCCAGACTAATAAAAGACTAAGACTTTGGCATAGAAGACTACAACATGCAAAATGCATGACATAGAAAGCATATCACAGAAGATAAAAAGCAGTGAGGCCTGAAGGGAAAGTTGCTATTAGTCTAAATGATATGATTCCCACTTGTCTTGGAAGATTCCAAAGAATTTTCTTTTTCAATGCACTAAGTTAATTATAGCCAAGCTCATTCTTTTCGTTGAGCCTGGGTCAATGCTTGCAAGACCTGTCATGGCTCATGGCCCTGCCGCCTAGCCTCCTTCGTCAGCATGCCACTTCGTCGCTGACTCATTCCCGAGGATTTGGTGCCAGAGAGTCAGCTCTGTCTGTTCTTCTCATTTCCCAGCTGCCAGCACCTATGGTACACTTCTCCAAATGGAGGGCAAGGGAAGGATGCAAACCCGTGGGGCAACAAAATGAATGTTAATCCCCTCATGAGTTTCTATTCTTAACCGTTCAGCAAATGGGGGTAGAATGTATTGTTTCCAACAATGAAAGAGTAATGAGCTGGAAAAACAGATGGCTGAAGGTCTGACAGGCCTGACAGGGTTAACCAAGCCCATGGCTAGAAGAGGGAATTGTGCCATCTCCAGCTGAGTTTTCTTCGCAAACTCAAAGCCGAACTCATTCCTTTTTCTGGGGAGAGAAAAAAAGACCTCTTCTGGGAAGGAAGATTAAAATCTGGAAACACTAACAAGAAAGGGAGAAAAAGTGAGCCCTGCTATGGGTGGAAAAACTGATCAGTGCCAGTTCAGATTTCATTTAAGCTCACTGTGGCTGCTTTCCTCCAGGGAGGCGGGGTGGAATTGAAAGAAAACCCAATCCTAGGCCACTCTTCATTTACTGTGCTATCCAGTATACACATTCTTGCCAGATCTTTCTCCTCTTTCTAATGACCTTTGTGCTCAGGATGTGGCATATATAGCTAATTCATCTTCTGTGAACCTCTAGGTTCTCCATAAAATATTAATGGAAATGAAATATGCTGAGCAAAGGAGCACTTCCCATCAATGAACACTGAAACTTTGGAGACAAAATTGAAAACTGAAGGAAAGTGCTGGGACTAATCCATCCTTTTACCTTCTGAATATTATTTTAACCATGGCACAGGGAACATAATACTAATATTAATAACTAGCATTTTAAGTTTGCAAAATGCTTTACAATAGTTGTCATTTAAGCCTCATGGGAAGTCCTTTCATCCTCATTTTATAGAAAAGGAAATCGAGGCAAAGTAACTTGACTAAGGTCACACATTAATAAGTGTCTGAGATCATATTTGACCTCAAGTCTTCCTGACACTCTATCCATTAGGACATCTAGTTGTCTAAATACCTGGAGAAGCTATCAAAGATGTGGTTTCTGATAGCATAGTCTGAATGACATCTTCAATAAAGAATGCTACCAAGACTATCTAAATCAAGTAAGAATAAGAGAGAAGAAATCAAAGAGTTCTGGATGGGAATTAAATTCCTGAAAGTCTCATTTCTGAAATAATGAATGAATGAGGGAATAAATTGATTGAATGAAGGAAAGAATGAGGGAAGGAATAAAGGATGGAGATAAAGAAGGATGAAAAGAAGCAAGGAAGGAAAGAAGGAAGAAAAGGAAGAATGAAGAAGGGAAGGAGGGAGGGAAGGAAGGAAGGAAGGAAGGAAAGAAGGAAGGAAGGAAGGAAGGAAGGGAAAAAAGAGGGAAGGAAGGAAAGAGAGAAGGAAAGAGTAAAGAAAGAAATGAAGGAGGAAAGGAGGGAAGGAGAGAAGTAGGGAGGGAAGAAAGAAAGAAAAAAGCCCCTGTTAAACTCATATTGTAAAGTGGTATACTTACTTTGTACTTAGGGAATAAATCATGTCTTTAAATAAGAAAATACAAAGTACTTTTAAGAAAGCAATAAGCCAGTTAGGGTTGGCACTGGAAAACAGGAAAGGCCTCATGTAGAAGCCCTGACCTGTGTTTTGCAGGAAATTAGGGGATCTAGAAGGAAAAGGTAAGGAAGGAAAAAGCTTTGGCACTATAATAAATCAGATACATTTACAAATTTCTGCATCAGTAACAGATAATTTATTTAATGCTTTAAGGCTTGCAAAGTACTTTGCCAATATCATCTCATTTAATCTTCACAACAACCCTGGGAGGTAAATGCTGTTATCACTCCCATTTTACAGATGAGAAAACATTATGGGCCTGTTTTGAAAAAGCAATGTTATTTCTTCCAAATCTTGGTAGGGAGGCTTCTGTTGATGGGTGCTTTATGAAGCCCAATCGTGTTGTAAAATTTTCAGATGCTCCTAGCCCCCAAGCTTTATTGGCCAATCTCAACTTTCATCTTTGTGATATACATAACACCAGTTACTGCATGCTCTTTGCATCTTCTTGGGAATTTCCAGTGAATCACAACTATCCAGATAAGGGTTATTTTGCAGAGAAAATGCAAGATACCTTGTAAATGTTTTATAACCAATCATTAAAGCAAGATGATCTATAATGTTATAGTTCATCTTTCTTCTCCCCTCAGCTTTGGGGTATGTTCTCTGGTTTATCACTCATGGGAAGTGCATCTATGAATTCTGTGCATACTTCTGGTATTTGAAGAAACAGAATAGGCTCTGATAAAATGAACTAGGCCATGACTATTCCAAAAATTGGAAGAAGAAGGTTATGTCCCCCCATTTTTATTTCAATGAACACATAATCTCATTAATGTGGAAATTTCCTATACAAGAGTAAATGGTAATACTTGTATATCTTCTCACACTACAATTTTTATGTATGTCTGTTGCTAAACATACCGTGTTTAGGACTGGATAGCATTTTCTTAAATATACAGCACCATTAGCTTATGGGACAAAAGATTTAGACCTGGAAGGGAGCTTAGGGACCATTCTGAGGCAGGATTTGAATTCAAAACATTGTGCTTCCTATTCCAATGTCCTATCCACTCCACCATACTGTCTCTCACTAACTGACTGAAATGACAGACCAACTCAGCCCTCCATTAGGTATATTTAAACCAAAAATTAATTTAAGGTTTTTGTCGAGAACCAAAATCTAAGACTAAAAAGATCCATTGTGTGTAGAAGATAAGGCACAAATATATGAGTCCAACTTCACATTACATATAGCTATTAGTGTCTATTAGCTTTTAGTGTCTAGAACATTGTACCTAGAGAACATCTAGAACATTAGTAGTATACTTGAAAGAACAAAGTGCCACTCAGCAGGATGTGTGGAGATAATGAAGAAGAAACCCCAGCTACATTACACTTAGCTAAAGAGGAGGGGTCATGACAACCATGGTGGAATCACAATAATGCTTCAGGAACTTCAGAGCTTTAGAGCAGGAGGCTATCTCGTTTAATCCCTTTATTTAATCCTGTTAATCCAGGTTTGATTATTTTCCTGAAAAAAGTGAAGGGGCTCAAAGAATGCTTTTCCTCACTCCAAGTTGTTAGCTAGAACCAAGGTATCCCCACAACCACCAGTGGCAGTAACTACTACCATTACCATTATTACTTCCACTATTACTGCTACTACTACTACCACTACAATCACTATTATACTGCCACTGCTGCTACAACTACTACTATGCCTACTACTTCTACTACCATCACTACTACTATACTACAACTATCATCATCGCTACTACCACCACTTACACTTCAACTACCATTGCTACTACAACTGCAATAATTACTACTATTGCAATTATACTACTACCACTACCACTACTACTACTACTACCACTACTACTACTACTACTACCACTACTGCTACTACCACTACTACTACTATACATTATTCCACTGCTACTGCTGCTGCTACTACTACTACTACTACTAAAAATACTACTTCTGCCACATCATTACTACTATTATGCCTACTACTACTACTATAATCACCGTGACTACCACCACCACTACTTCAACCAGTATCCCTACTAAAACCACAGCAGCCACTAACTACTGCTGCAACCATACTACTTATTTCTATTACAACACTTACTATATCTAAACCTACATCTAATTCTACTACTAAAATTGAAGCTTCAGTGGAAATGTGGAGAGGGAGATTGACTTTTGCCAGGATGCCATAAAATGAGTGTGTTACTTAGAAGAAAGGAAAGAAAAAGGACAGCTGCATCATTCAGATTTGAAAACAGACTTAAGGTTATTCTGAATGGGAGGAAGCTGGACATTCTAAGGAAGAGGAAGCTATTTTTTTTTCCTTCAAAGAATTATACACAAAAGCTCTCAGGTAAAAGATCAGCCAATAAGATTCAAAATAAAAAAAATTAAGCAAACTGTAGTAGGTCATTAATTAGTCAGTCAACTAGCATTTACCAAGTGACAACTGCCCTGCACTGTGCTATGATATACAATGGAGATACAAAGAAAGGAGTAAAAAAATAAAACATTCCTTGTTCTCAAGCAACTCATAGTCTAGTCGGGGAGACAACAAAATCATGTTTAAACAAAATATAGACAGGACAGTTTGGAAGTCTTCTCAGAAGACTAAGATTAAGGAAGACTTCAAACTTTTTGCAGAAGTAGTTGGTGATTCACTGCTTAGGGCCAACTAAACAGCTATTTATATACCTGATGACAAAAATAGAGAATCTATTGTATTCCTGGGGCATGTATCCAAGACATAAGAGGGAAACTCCCCAAACTTATCTAAACAAAGAGATAACTAACCAGTTGTGATCCACATAAGCACAAATGATATTTCCCAAAGGAACCTATGAAGTATTGCCAACAATTATGAAAACTTTGGCAAGCAACAGAGACCATAGAAGAACAAACTTCATTAGAAGGACATAGAAAGAAAAATAATTCACTTTGGAAGTGAATAACTCACTAAGAAGAAGGGGATTGGGACTTCTGTTTTATCATTTAAAATGCAGAGATGACAGACTCCTTACCAGAGATGAAGCATACCTAGCAAAAATTGTTAAGAATGTATTCAGTGAGTGTCTTGCAAAATTGATAAAGAAAACTAAACTAAAAGGAATGGGGAAATCTCATTCATTTTAATTTAAAGGGTTTTTTATCAATTTATAAATGTGTATTTATATATTTATAATATTCATAATATAAATAAATAATAATAAACATATGTACATAATACATATAAAAGTTATATGTATATCCTTTGTGTATGTGAGATATAAGCATAAGATATATGCATATTATATATACAGTATGTTATATATATTCTGTAATATTGAACTTGGATGACCTATATATAATATGTTTAACATGGGAAAGTTATAGGTATGTGCTTACACAAGAAAAAAACAAAGGGAGAGAATAAAAAAACTCATGACTTCAAAAAATCAAAAAGCTGTTATGATTCACACAGTAGTGGGACAGTTATCAAATATGAAGGTCAGTGAGTCCTCATGGAGTGACTTTTTAATGCTAAGTACACTAGCAGAAACACTTTTTAATTTTTTTCAGACATTTTACTTCATTTTTTAAATTCACTTTATTTTTTATTTTATGGAATAAAATAATCATTTCCATAATTTAGTATTATTTTTAAAAAGATGATTTAACATGAAAGCACAAATATATTATGTACAACTTCCTATTCATTTTAAATAGGTAACAAAATTAACATGCAAATTTCTTTTCTTTCCTTTTTTTCTTCCCTCCTCCCATCCCACCTTAATGATGGCCACCACTAGACTCAAATAAGTAAGTATGTAGGTAAGTAGATAGATAAATAGATAAATAGATGGATGGATGGATGGACAGGTGGACACAGACAGATGGATATATGGATACAAGCTTCATCAGTACTTTCTCTGAATGTAGATAGCATCTTTCTTCATATGTCCTTTAAAGTTATTTTGGGTATTTATAATGGTCAAAAAAACTTAAAATTTCAGTGAAAGTTTTTCTTAAAACATTATTGTTCAAAAGAAAATCTACAAGGAAGCAAACAAAAATAGAAAAATTTTATCACAATGTATAGTATTTATTATATAGGCTTTTATGAAATTGAAATTTATTGTTTTATATTTTAATCCTCTTTTAATCTGCTGTTCTCTTTTCTTATTTTGTATCTAAATTTAAAATAAAAAAGTGGTATTAAAACAATAGTGCTTTTACTATATGCAATGTTCTTTTGATTCTGCTCACTTAACTTCATTATTTCATATAAATGGATGCTTTTATAAGATTACTGAATTAATCAATTCTTATAACACAGTAATATTCCATCAAAAGCATATACCACAATTTTTTCAGTTATTCCCCTACTGATGAGTATCCTGCATTTTCTAATTTTTTGCCATTACACAGAGAGCTGCTATAAACATTTCATAACTTTTTTCCTAATTCTTGTGGCGCAGTGGATAGAACACCTGCCCTGGAGTCAGGAGGACCTGAGTTCAAATTCAGTCTCAGTCACTTACTAACTACCTAGCTGTGTGGTCTTGAAAAAAAACCCCAAAAATTTGGGGGGAAGCATAATTCCTGATTGCTCTCTGAAATGGTTGGGTCAGTTCAAAATTCCACCAATGATGAATTAGTCTTCCAGTTTTTCCATATCAGATGACATTTATCACTTTCCCCTTCAATTTATTTTAGTCAATCTGATAAATATAACATATTTCAAGGTTGTTTTAATTTTCATTTCCCTAATCAACATGACTTAAAGCATTTTATATAACTAGATCATGCATCCATTTTGACCTTATCTTGGTAAATGGTGCAAGATTTTTGTCTATGCACAGTTTTTGCCAAACTGCTTTTCAGTTTTTCTAACAATTTTTATCAAATAATGAATTCTTACTCCAAAATTTTAAGTCTTTACAATTATCAAACATAAGGTTATTACATCTATTTGGTGTTATAAATTGTATATCTACTCTCTCTTATTGATCTGCTTTTCTACTTCTTAACCAGTACCAGATAAGTTTTGATAATTATAACATAGTTTAAAATCTAGTGCAGCTAAAACTCTTTCCTTACTTTCATTTTTTTCATTGTTTCCTTTGATATTGCTAACATTTTGGTCTTCCAAATGAATTTCTTATTATTTTTTCTAATTCAGTAATTTTTTTGATAATTTAATTGGTATGGCATTAAATATATTATACCCAATAAAAGTCTCAAACTAATGGTTAAACTAATGTTTTTATTTAATGATCTGCCTACTCATGAATCATTAATATTTTTCTAGTTATTTAAATTTTATTTGTTTAAAAAGGTTTTTTAATACTTTCATTGATACAGTTCCTGGGTTTATTTTGATAGGTTTACTTCCAGATATTTTGTAGCAGATACACTCTTGATGAGGTGGAGGAGGTCCAGAGGAGAACAACAAGGATAAGGAAGAGACTCAGGAGTTCATGAGGTGAAGATCCATGAAGGAAATCAAAGATGTTGAGGAGAGAGAGAGATAGATGCCTTTGCTCAGGGTCTGTGGCATAGGGGTTAGAAGGCAGGGGTAATGATGGCTATATTCAGGCCTTGAAAAACTATCATAAGCAAAATGGTTTGGATTTGTTCTGTTTGGTCCCACAGGACTGAAATAGGATCTGTGGATAGATGTTGAGAAGAGTAAAAATCTAAACTTAATGTAAAGAAAGATTTATTAATAAGGAAATAGACTCCTTTTGCAGGGGATTAAGACAGAGTTAGGTGACTTGCCCAGGGTCACACAGGTAGCAAGTGTCTGAGGTCACATTGGAACTCAGGTCCTACTCATTCCAAGTTGAGTACCCTATCCACTGAACCAGCAATTGGACTCCTATCTAACAAGGAGAGATGCACAAAAATAGAACATGCTCCTTTGGGCTTCCTTTCACTTGAGGTCTTTGGACAATAGATTGTACAACCATTTGTTAGGCTACTTCTGGAGGAGAGAATTTTCTGTGATTGTGAGTAATCTGGGTAGTACTGATATTTTTACTATAGCCATTCTACTAACCATGAACATTAAATTAGTCACCAATTACTTTGGTCTTCTGTTTCCAAAAAAAAGCAAACTCTTTTAGTTGTATATTAATTCTACCATGGCTTCACCTCTAATCCTTCAAAAACTCCAAGATTTTGTTGCTATGAATGACACTGTAATTGAATCTTGAATGCATACCATCCTTTCCTTAGGGGAGAGAGAGAGAGTTGATGAGTTTTCAAAGTTTATCATCTGATGACCAATCTACTTTTAACTGAGCTGGTTCTTGGACAACTGAGACGTAATTTTTCACTGGGCCTATACTAGAAGTTTTTCATCCCAGAAGTATCTGCCATTCCTAGGCCCAGTGATAGGCTATGTACAGTGCTTTTCATGGGAATCATCATGGGATAAGAGAAACCTCTAGAATTGGAGTCAAAACTTTGGTTCAAGTCATTTAATCTCTTTGGGACTCAGTTCTTCACATGCAGGAGGAGAAGATAGGACCAAATGATCTCTAAGGTCTCTTTTCAAGGTATTATCCTATTATTTATAGAATATTTATAGAACACACACAATATATATGTCTTATAAGATTTTATCCTATTTTTTCATGATACCTCTATCATATAAAAGAATGCAAGATATACTTTCTAACTATTTTGTTTTCTCTGTGGACTTTAGAAAAAAAACAAATAAAAAGCCTGGCATTATAAAGTAATAAAAAGTAGGTTGGTGGCATTGTTGATGAGTCAGTGACCTTGGTATCAGTAAGAACTGAGTTCAAATCCAAAGATGGTAGTTTACTAGCAATGAAACCCTGGGGAAGTCTTGTACCTTTAGCCTTAGTTTGTTCAACTGTAAAAGATGTATTGCTAATGTAAGCGACGGTTCCACATATGGATGGTGCACTCCCATAGAGATCAGAAGAAGTGATCCAAGGACGCTTTCAAGGTCTACTTAAAACACTGGCACAGGACCACCCAGCATGGCATGTCCACATCAAAGAAGGTGTTGTGCTACATGAGCAAAGTAGAATTGCGTATCTCCAAAGAAATAGGAGGTATGAAAATTTAGAGCCATGTCGTCTCCAAATGTTCATATGAACTATTTGTGCCTGATTGGTGGTAGGGCCTCTGAAGGGTCTGATCAGCCACAGTCAGCCACACTGTGGACCCTAACCTATGTCATTGTAGTCTTCTTCAAACATTAAGGGCAACACCAACCTCATAAGGCTGTCCTGGTGATCAAATAAAATAATATATGTAAAGTGTTTGGCAAGCCTCAAAGTGTATAAAGATGGCTAGTTATTACCACTTTCATTATCCCTGTAATCACTAGTTTCAATGTTTTAGGAATCCATAATTTTCCAATGTGTGAACACAAGACACAGGAAATAATCATGGCTGTATTGGAGCTAGATCCTAGCAACTTTTGAGATGAAATTGTTATATTTTTAGGGGGAATATTTACCCCTCTGAAATCAGCAAATGTTACACATCCAGGATGACTGATTGTCCAGACTTAAGAAAGTGACAGCAAAAATGTGAACAATGCAGATTAAATTTAAGTGTCCCATGACTACAATTTTTTCTCAGGGAGCTGGTTGATAAATGTTTACCAGCATACCCATGGGTATAATATCTGAAGTACTCAAATAATCTGAGAATTCTTGTGGTCTAAATATTCACCAACCTGGTGGTGAGCCTCTCTGCACTTAGCTAGTCACTGGACAACAAATATAAAGTTCAGGAACCTCTTTTAACCTTTCCCGTCAGTTTGTACGCCAAAAACAGAATCCTTTGAGAACTGAATATTATTTCTGTCTCATGATAAGCTACTTGATGAAGACTGGGAGGGGACCCTGCCTCTACTCTGATACAAGTCTCCATCAACTCACACCTTGATAACTCCAATAGTTGCTGCCTGAAGGGGGGTGGGGGGTGGAGGCAGGTGGCCTGCCTCAAATCTCTTCCTTCAATTCATTCTCTGTTTAACCTCTAAAATGATTTTCCTAAAACAAAGGTCTGATCGTGTCAACCTCCTACCTCCAGGAACCCCTTAGCACCTCCAGGAACAAATATACAATGTTCTTGCCTGGCTTTCAAAATCCTTCCTAACCTAGCCTCTTCCTATCTTTCCACTTTAGTTGTACCTTACTCCCCATTACACATATGCATGCATACATACATACATGCCCTAACACATATATGACCTTGGCCTCTTGGATGTTCCCTAAACAAGATCCTCCATCTCTCAGGAATTCTGATTATCCTCCACGCCTGGAATGTTCTCGTTCTTCCATTCCAATACTGACCTCCCTGGCTTCCATTAAGTTCCCTTAAAATCCTGCTTCTTTGGAGAAGCCCTCCCCAAGCTCTCTTAATTCCAGTGCTTTCTCCCTGTTAATTATTTCTATTTATCCCATAGACAGATAGTTTGATTTGTATATGTGTTTGCATGCTATCCCTCCCCTATTAGATCCTAAGCTCCTAGTGAGTAGAGATTGTCTTTTGACTCTTTTTCTATTCCCAGAGATTAATACTATGTCTGGTACATAATAAGCATGTGTAATGAATTGAATTAAGTCTATAGTAATTAAATATCATTGTATTGTATATATTCAAAAGCTCAAATGGATTTGGGTTATCATCAATTTGGTTACTCCCTCTGACAAGTAGATCCCAAGCCCTCCATGTCTGCCCAGCCTAGGTTTCTTTTGTCCTCTATATTCTGCCATAAGTTCCATAGAGGTTGCCTACCCCGTGCTGGCCAACACCAATGGAATCCTGGCTATGCTCCTGTTTTTCAATCTTGCTCATCCTCTCTATCATAGGTTTCCCTGAGGACATCATTTTGGTTCTATTCTTCTTCAGATCTCCTCATGGCCCATCCTAGGCCTTTCCATTACTTCTGTGTAATGTTGATTTTTAACTCTTCAGAGGTATATTAGGTCTCACTGTCAGCCATACTAATAGTATGATGGCATAAGACCTTGGATCTCTGTTTCCAGGAAAAGCTGGAGGACATTAAAGGAATTTTGCAATATCCTGAAGCAATTCAGAACCAAATTAACATGATCTCCATTTCCTCCATCTTACTCTTTATCTCCCATGAGTTATTCCCTGGATAGTTGCAACCCTGATGAACTCTAGTTCCAGTTTTTCTTTCATATTTCATATTTCAGAATCCAGATATCAGATAGTATATATATATATATATATATATATATATATATACTTTTAAATTTTAGAATATCTACATTCCTGAATTTCATAATTAATAGCACAATTTTAAAATATCTTGTAAATCATCCAAAAAAATTGCATTACCCAATGGTCAAAATGGGGATGAGTCTTTCTGAATTTAGTATCACCCTTCATTAATTATACAGTGTTAAAAACTTATGATGGCTTTACAGCTTTTTTTATAATTCTGTTGTTTATCCTTCATTCTTAAAGAAGACCAATGACATTATGAAGGTAATATCTTGATTTGTATGTGAATTTAATTTAATTCAGGGTTACACAAAGTCATCAGCCTCACTCTGTCCTCCAGAGTCACTGAAATCCAGTGGCTACTGAAATGTCATGGCCTGGGATTCAGTTAATGGTCTTGGCTTTTTTTATTAAAGTTTTTCCCAGGCCTCAGTTTGTCTGAGGTAACACCCACTCACAACTTGGACTAGAGGCTGGTATCATTGGTAAATGTTCTCTAGCCTAACATAATTTGGAATGGAAACTTAGCAATGTGACTCTGCCTATGTGCCAATCTCCTATTAAATTTTTGTCCAAGGTGAGATAATACAAGGTGGGGAGAGACTGAATATTTAAGATTTTATATGGGTTCTAGTACCATGAGTCAGCAAAAGTCAATAGAACTGAACTAATCAACTTTTGGCACTACCAAATACTCTAGTTCTAAGCAAAAAGGCAGGCATTGTAACAAAACAAAAAAAGTGCATTATAGGATTTCAAGAGGGTAGAGGTCTCAAAGGGAGTGTGTTCTTAGAGTCATGTTAAAAACAGATCACAAAAACACACATTGTCTGCCTGGAGGAGGGGATGGGAAAGGAAGGAGATCTCATCCGGATACAATATAGAATGCAAGTACAAAAAGAAGCCACGCCAAGGACTGGCAGGGCAAAAAATCCTTAGTGGCTAATTGCTAGATAAATCAGGAAACAGAGGCAATCATCTGGAGAAAAAAAGCCATCCAATAAGTCACACAAACCTTCAGTGATCAAGTCTTTTGGATTACTACAAACTGAAAATAGTTTAAAATCATTTAGATATCTGTAATGCATGAAATTCCTTTCCCATGTGGAGTTCATTATGGTTTTAGGTTTTTTTTTTTCTCTCTCTCTCCATTTGCTCCACCTCCCCATTCCTCATCCTGTTTCTCCTCTTGGCCTCCAAATCATTAATGGTGTTCTTCACACATGCAGGATCATAAAACTCTGTTTGCTTACACTGTAAAGCCATTTCTGCCTTCACAACTAACAGAACTTTCAACAGACATTAAAGGTTTAAACTTGGATACAAAATGAGTAGATGCATTATTCTAGTCTCTATGAAGCTCTGTAATCACAGGGGAGAAATTCTGCCAAGATGAGGATAAATAGCAGAAAGAGGGGAGAGAGACAGACAGACAGACAGACAGACAGACAGACAGACAGACAGAGACAGAGAGAGACAGAGAGAGACAGAGACACAGAGACAGAGAGGAGAGAGATAGACAGAGAGAAGCAAAGGTGACAGCATGCTAAAGATAGACTTCTTGCTTAAAATCTATCTCCCTGAGAGTCAATGGAGCATGGAAATGGTTTACCCAAAATGAACCTTAAAAGTCTACAGAAGAGAATGAAATGATCAAAACTGCTGTTGTTGATTTAGCAACTGGTGCAATGACAGTTGGAACACAGCACACCCTGATTATAGAGGGGTAGTATTCTATTTCTAGAATTTCTAAAACTGGACCAAGATTCTGATTCCTTTCTAGAGAGAAGATTCAGCTCTTCAAAATGCTCCAGATCTAATTGGTAAACAAAACTCCTTTGTGTGGTTTGTTTTGGCTTTTCTTTTGTCTCATAAAATTCAGACAAATATTCATATTTTTTTATATCGGAGACATGGATTTTATTTTTGAACACATATATTTTGGGGAATTATTGGTCATCTGTCTTTATAAGCATTTGTGCACATGTATTCAATTTTCTGTCTCTATCTAGAGCTGGGGTTCTTAACCTCTTGTGTGTCCTGAACCTCTTTGGGTATGAAGTCTGTAGATCTCTTCTCAGAATCACGTTTTAAAATAAATAAATAAATAAAGTGTTTATAGTTACAAAAGAAGTCAATTAGATTCAACTACAGTGATCAAAACTTTAAAAAAAGAAAATGTTTCATATACTTCCGGTTAAGAATTCCTAATCTTGTAGTATGAATTTACACAAAGCCCTACTCAGATGTTTCATTGTGAAATGGAAGTAACCTGGGTCATTGGAATCCAATCTCTGGGAGGTTATATCATACTGGAAAGGTTTCTGGAGAATCCTGGCCACAGATTGAATCTATTTTTCCAAGGACCAGCCTAAGTATGGAAAGAGTCATGACCAGTCTGGACATTTGGTGGTGCTTTCTTTGGCCACAGCAACTCACAAAATAATGGAAAAGATGCAAAAGTTCAGCAGTCCTCTGTGGCCCACTCTTCTTTCTAAACTACTAGTAGCAGAATTATAGAAAGGGGGGTGGAGGGCAAAGAATGCTGAGAATCCCAGTCTTTAGACTATTGATTTATTTTTTCTGTTTGATACTCTAAATGTGAGATCCTTGTCCAATGATCACTAAGTAGAAATACTACTAAAGGAAATATATATTTTTTTTAATCAACCCTCATTGAGATGAATCACAGTCACAGGAGGCAGGGAGGAAAGGGAGGAAGGGAGAAAAATGTAGAACTCCAATTCTTACCAAAAAATGAACGCTAAGAACTACCTTTTCTTGTAATTAGAAAAAAATAAATTTTAAATTTAAAAGGAAATATTGACATTCTTGCTAAAACAAAAAATAGAAGAACAAAGTTGAACCATAATGAAAGAATGTCTCCATAGGTTCTCCTTGGATTAAAAAATTTTAAAAATGCACAAGTTGCTTTTATTGTATACTCAAAGAAACATCATTCATAGGAAGTTTTGGTGATTTCATTTTGCATTGCTCAAGTTAATTATTTGTCCCCCCAAAATTGTGAAAATAATTGCACATCATTCACCAATTTCTGCTATAGAGGATGAAAATATAGAGAATTTCTACTCAAAAAATAGATAAAATTATCCAAATTAAATCAACATATGATAGTTTTTGGTTGTTGTTGTTCTTCATTCCTGAGACCATGACAGTTGGGAAGTGATACCATAACAAGCACTTGATTGGATTTAAGGGGTGGGGTTGGGGGGAAGCTGTGCTAAGGCATTAGCCTCACTTTCTCCTCCAGAGCTATCTGGGTTCAATGGTTAGCTATGAATCAGGATGACTGGAGATGGCCCTGGATGTGAAGCAGTCAGGGTGAAGTGACTTGACCAAGGTCACACAGTTCTGTGTCTGAGGTTGGATTCAAACTCCTGTCCTCTGACTCTAAAGCCAGTGCAGCACCTAGTTGCTCAAATCAACCTTTACTAATGAGAATGATAGAGGAAAATTATGAACCCTATCACCTCAAAAAATAGAGAGAGAGAGAGCAGTAAAAGAAAAGACTATTTCTTTTTAAAAGTCCTGAGAAAGAATGAAATAAGCAAATTCAAACTGAGGAAAGAAAACAGACAAAAGTCAAAGCAAATAAATGAAAAAGATGTATAGAAATTTTAATAGCACTTTTTTTAATCGTCAAGGATAGTGGAATCACCTACTTGGTTCCTGACCCTGCACCATCAAATTTGTTTACAGAAGGGATAGGAATAGAACTTTATAGAATAAAGATGAGAAAAGGGACTGGATTAGACCAAATATGTAAAGAGATTTTTTTTCTAGAGGAAATTTTGAGAGCAATGAGGAATCAATTCCCAGGATATCCGCAGGAAAGAGAGCAAAATTTCAGAGTTTATTAATACTCACAAAGGCAATTAAGATAACATCAACTACTAAACCATATGCCTACTTTCCCATTGATATGAAATTTGATAAGAATCATCTACATATACATCAAAGGTATTTATTCATAGAGGATGGGCATGCAGTCACAAGCAATATTCTACTACAGACTATATAGTTAACAACACACAGTTGGCTGATATATGTAAAAAAAGGTACAAGATCCTACTGTGCTTATTTAAGTAAAATACACACACACACACACACACACACACACACATAAACACACACATTTGATCCAGTAGAGCAAAACGTCACCTTATAGGCTCTTTTTCAAAAGATTGCCCCCTCTCTATTATATTAATATTATTCAAAATTCCTTGAAAGACATAACAGAGATAAATACCATTGTCCAATGACAGACTGGTAAATATCAAGCAAGATAAAATAACAATAGGGGAAATGTGCTTATCAAAGGTAATGCAACTGTCATGAAAGAAATCCAACCAAAATTTAAGTTAATCCACATAAATATGAGATCTTCCAGATGCCCTTTTTGTGGATGACTCTATGCAGACTGCACCAAGTCCTATAACCCTGCAGTCCCTTTGAAGGGGATTTGTAGTTACTCAGAAGACTGTGACCTGACCATCCAGACAGGAAAAAAAGAAAGAGAAAATTAATATCTATTTGCCTAGATTATGTCATTAGGACTTCCATTGAGATGGACAAATTATAGAGTGTATGTGTGATATATATATTCAGACACATAAATGCATGTATATGAGTGGTACATACATATTGCACATGGGAATATATATATATATATTAATGTATGTGTCATATGTCATATATGAACTCTCTCATAAGGGGAAGACAATACAAATGGAAAAATTGAGTACAGAATTTAGCAGGAGGAAAGCCGGATGAATGACTTTCAGAAAATTGCAAAACTCCCTAAAAATCATCCAAGCATCAATATTTTATGGTTTATTACCCAATTGTTTGTCTTGGAAAACTCTAGTCTCTAAAGAATTTAAATGAGATCCATGCAGAGGGCAATGAATAGGCACATCTTGGATGAAAGTTGGAAGAAAGGATTGGCATACAGTAAATGATTAATAAATGTTGATGACAAGGAATTCTGAGGCCATAACAAGTGAAGGGTGTGATCCAACAAAAGTATAATTAATTGAAAAAAGAACATGGACTGGCCATGTAGATAGAGTGAGATGCACATGCTGGTATCTTTTTTTCTTATTGACAAAAAGTATTATTTGTTATCCTTTTGATGTCAGGAGAAAGTCATGTTGGGTGGGATCCCTTTGGCAAAATTATGGGAGAATATGGACAAGCTCACTCAGGAACAATAGATATGGATGGTTACCAACTGTACCATTGGAGGGAAGAAAAATTGAAAAAAGCACAGAGCCATTTGCTTATGTAGAAGTCAGGGTAGAACCAGATCAAAATACTCCTGATCAGCTCTATCTCAATAGATGAAGGAGAGAGAGAGAGAGAGAGAGAGAGAAGAAGAAGAAGAAGAAGAAGAAGAAGAAGAAGAAGAAGAAGAAGAAGAAGAAAGAGACAGAGACAGACAGACAGAGACAGACAGAAAGACAGAGAGAGATAGAGACAGAGACAGGAGAGAGGGAGAGAGAGGAGGGAGAAAAAGAGACAGAGAGAGCAGAAAGATAGAGAAACAGAGAGACAGTGACAGACAGAGAGAGAGACAGAAAGAGGAGAGAAGGAGAGAGGGAGAGAGTCAAATGAATATAAAAAGACAGTTAAAGTCTGAGATAGATATAATACATGATATAAAGAGACATTTAGAAAATATAGACATACAGGAGTACCTGGGTTCAAATCCGGTCTCAGGCACTTACCTAGCTGTGTGGCCTTGGGCAAGCCATGTAACCCCGTTTGCCTTGTAAAAAAAAACAAAAAAAAGAAAGAAAATATAGACATATAAATCAATAGTTATAGATTAATGATTAGTTGTTAGATTATTTCTGGACATAGATGGTAATGACAGATGATAGAGAAATAGATATGACTAACAGATATAGATGATAGTTATAGACTGATAGATGATGGAGAGTAAGAATTGAAGAAAGGAAAGAAAGAAAATAGGAAAGAAGTTAGGAACTAAAGGAACTAAGCCATATGAAAAAGTGCACCCACATAAGACACCGATATCCAGCTCCTCAAAGGTAAAGACAATTCCTCTCTTGGCCTTAACCTTTGTATACATTACTTACTGAAGTGGAAAATAATTATATGGATTTAATTTTCTGAAGGGTTTTATGTGGAAGTAGGGACATTGGCTAGAATATAGACAAATAAGAGCAGATTCTGACTAGTACCCTCTAATTGGCTGCCATTCCTTAGGAAATGCCCATATACAACAGAGATAATGAAGATATTCCAGTTCATTGTACAGTTAGTTATTCCTTCCAAATGGGTGATGGGGGTATGGGTGAAACATTGCTGTTCCATCTGAAAAATCTATTTGTATTTTTGGCCCTCCCTTCATACTGGATAAGAAGTCTAATTTTTTTCTTTTCTTTTATGAGTTGTTTACATTATCTTATTATAAAATTTGGGTTAAGTGTTCGATCATAGGCTCTGTGTCATCTGCTAGTCTTCATGAGACTGTGACTTTGATAAAAGTCCCCCAGAATTCCCATTTAATTTCTTATGCTGACTTGCAATATATTGAAACTGTAATGGGGGAAAAGTCATGGAAGGGATAACTGTACTGTATAATTCCCATTCCCAAGCTCAACTCTCCGTAGCTCCCAGCTGTCTTGTATTTTCACTAGATGATTTCACAGAGAATATATTACAGCACTGTCTTCATGTCAAGACCACAAATTATTTAGGGAAACATTTTACAAATGAGAAAACTGAGGCACACAAAGGTCAAATGATTTACCCAGATCACAGCAAGGGAGTTAATAAGGTTTGTGGTGCATTGGGACATGGAACAGGATTCATTGATAATAGGGCAGTTGGTCCTTAGATTTGGGGGATCTTTGGTTCAAAGACTAGGATCAGAACTTTTTGAGGCCATAGACATAATTCTTTCTACTTGTATAAGGGGATTTATTTTCTTAGGAGAAATGAAGAATACGCCTGCTTTTCCCTATCACTAACACAAAATGCTTTTGAAAAAAATGCATTTATTTTGTAGGATCAGTATCTAATCTGACAATCCTTGAAAACAGGGAAAATGAATTTTGGGGAGGGGGCTCAAAGATTAATTACTAACATCCTAAACTTGTAGTGGTGATTTAAACATTTTAAAACAATGGGGTTAGATACTCAATTCTAATAACTATGGGAACTGAATAAAAATATGAAGTTTTTTTTTCCCATCATGCAATTTCACAGATGAAAAATCAAAGGGCAATAAAGACTACAAGCTAATATTGAATAAGAACTGCCCAAGAAGTCCAAAGCCAAGGTTAGCATAGTCATGAACAGAAGAATGCTGACCTTGTTCTCAATCTCTGTTTCATCACCATTTCAAATCAAATCTGAACTCATCTTTAAAAATTCCCCACATTCAGCTGCCTAAACACTGAAGGAAACATTACCATTGCCCCAAGCACAGAAACTTGGAATTGTTTCTGATTACTCACTCTTCCCTCCCCACAGCTCCTCCTCTGCCCTCCCCCCTCCACCCCATCCCTAGGATCTAAAAGATCTTACTGTAATTTGATCCGGAATCCAGATTTAAGCAACTACTATAATCTCTCAGATGACCTGGTCACACTTCTTTAATTCTATTACTGGCTGACTTTAAACTCCTCCTTTGACCAGACCTATGTAATATTATCTGGTCCGTTCTCTGAAATGTTCATATACCATGCATGCTCTCTAGTAGTATGGTTAAAGAAGAAAAAGAAAAAAGGAAAAAAAGGCACTGAACCTGAAGTTAAGAAACCTGTGCTCACATACTAGTTTTGTGATCTTCAAATCATTTAACTTTTCTGTGCCTCAGTTTCTTGGTTCATGAAATCCACTGATGCAACTTTCCCTCCTCACTTCACAGAGTTACTGGAAAAGTGCCTTGTGAATCTTAATGTAGTATAGAAAATTAGGATATCATTCTTATTATTATAATAGTTATTTTGATCACTGACTGATCTTGACCCTTTTCCCTCAGACTATTCTCCAAGTTTAGGATTATTTTCTTTGATATTTTCAGGTCAACTGGAGAAATTCTTTTTTTCTGAAGATTAAATTTGGAGTTAATTCTCAAGTCTTTCTGCCTAAGTTGGGACCAGAATTTCCCTTCCAAATACATTCCATTGAGGATGTCTTTAATAGAAATAGTTTCTATTTCAAGGCTTTACATTGTTCAACATGATCCAGAAATGAAAAAGTCTGAATTATATTCACTCCCTTTCTAGTGCAAAAAATCCAGGATAAGACACTATCTTATCTTGAGGTTCACAATCTTCATTAAGCCAACAGCATAGGTGTAAGTGCCAATAAGACTCACAAAATGTATTTGAAAAATGTATTTATTTTGTAGGATTAGTATCCAATCTGACATTCCTTGAAAATGGAGGAAAAGTGAGTTTTGGGAAGGGGTCTCAAAGATTAATGAAGGTTCCTTTTAGGTGAAAAAATTACCAGAGTCTCTGACTCTGCAGAAAAAGAAAAGGTTTAAATTTTAATTTATAGTTTGCTGCAAAAGTTCACAAGTTTTTTTTTTTAATATTAGGGACAAAAAGGTTTAAGTATAGCTGTAAGCTAAAGGAAAAGAGAAACTAAAGGGAAGGAAACCACTGATTCCTAAACAACCTAAACATCTAGAGACATCATGAAAGGTTGAGTAGTAAGGAAGCAAGCAGGATATAAGTAGTGAAGATGAGCAAAGGGGAATAAGAGGTTATTGGGGTGATGATGCTCCCCAAGAGAAGCCAAACTTCCCACAGGAAGACAAACCATCAAGGTATTAACAGTAAGGAAGAACATAGGGGCAGGGGATCATGCTCTCCCAGAGTGGGCTAGCTGCACAGAGAGACAAGCAACTCAACTGAGGAGCCAGGAAAGGTGTAGAAAGACTGGGGGAGGCAGGAACCCAGGGAGCAAAGAAGAGGCATTTAGGGACATGGAGATGAAGGATGCAGACTTTTCAGGCTAAAGCAGGGATCCATTGTTTTGTTGACAGTCTTGTTTTGTGCCTGGGGGCAGGGATTTAGGAATTCTTGCTAGGGAAGGAGAAGGCACCTTACTGAAAGTTAGTACTGACTTCATCTCATAGCTTAGATAACAGGGATGGGAAGGAGGTGGGTGTCAGTGTTAATATAAGGTATATGGTCTGTGTAGAGGAGACTGATTAATAACTATAAAATATATTTCTGTCCAATATTTCCCCTACTTCATCCTTACAGTACCTAGAATGGTGCTAGTCTTCTTGATATCCTAATTATGTAAAGAAAACAGTTTCTTATATATATTCCATGGAGGCAACTGGCCTCCAGAACTTGGTGGCTTCAGGTTTTCTAGTTTCACCTTGGTGATATGTCATTAGGAATAGAAGCTTACTATATTCAGAAGTAAATTGGCTTCACTTTTATTTTTCTATCATTTAAATGTATTCCTTTAATGGCAGAGCAACTCTTACTTCCTTAACAAAATATGCATCCTAAACATACACGTTGAAGGTCTTGTCATAGGAGTAATTTTTTTTCAATAAACATGTCATTGCTAGGAATTGGATTTCTTCCAACCTTCAGTGCAAAGGAGTTAAACCATCAAGTACTGCCAAGTTTCTATTGATATTTATTCTCAGGTCAACCTACAGTTAGTAAGCCTCGCATCAATTTATTTAGCCAAGCAGGATTAATTTTAAAATTCTGTCATGTAATACCAATTCATGTTAATTATAAAAACAACCTTAAATATTATATATAATAAATATATTCTTTATATTATTAGTATTGTCACTATTATGTTACTATTACTATTGTTACTAGATATCTACTATCACTTATACATTAATTTATATTATATAAATGCTAAGTGTTTTATATATTTAAATGCATATTGTATGTTTTTATATCCACCCATCCATCCATATACATACATACACATGCATTCACATACACACATACACTCACATATAGCTAATGTGTCATCCTAAAAGGCAGCATTATATGTTTTCCAACAAAAACACTGTATTTGGAGACAAAAGACTACATTAAAACTCCAAGTCTGTCACTTGTTAAATGGTAAGGTGAAGGGCTGACATTCATACAAGGAACTTTATCTGGATCTCAGTTTCTTCATCAGTAAAATGATAGGAATGAATTAAAAGTGTTTTAAAACAATCTTGAGATAGTATTCTATCTAGATACCTACTAGAATGGCTTAAAATGAACCAGGTTGAAGGGGAAATGGAAACACTGTGACAGTAATTTGTTGCTGGTAGAATTGTGAACTGATCCAACCATTTTGAAAAGCAATCTGGAATTATGCCCAGAGAGTTATAAACTGATCTTATACCCTATTTTTGGGCAAGGCAATAGGGTTAAGTGACTTCCCCAAGGTCACACAACTAGGTAATTATTAAGTGTCTGAGGCTGGATTTGAACTCAGGTCCTCCTGACTCCAGGGTTGGTATTCTATCTATTGCACCACCTAGCTGCCCCAATCTTATACCTCAGCAATACCACTACTAGAATGATTAAGGAAAAAGGTAAAGAAATTAAACCATTACTAAGAGAAATGCAAATGAAAATAACTGAAATGTATTTCACTTTGCACCTGGAAAACTGAAAAAAATGACAAAAAATGAGACTTGTTACTGTTAGAAAGGATGTTGAAGGGCAACCTTGTTTATGGTGGAGTTCTAAAATAATTTAATAATTCTGTAAATAAATTTGAAATTGTGAGAAGAAATTGACTAAAATGTTTTTAACAGGTCTTCTTCTCCCTCCCTGTCCTCCCATTCCTGATCGCACACCCCTCCCACACACATACATACATACATACATACATACATACACTCTGACCCAGGAGTAGGAGGTCAATGAAAAAAAGGAAAGGAAAGTACCATACACTCCAAAATATTTATGGTGGTATTTTAAGAGTAGCTAATTAGGGTGGCTATGTGGCACAGTGAATAGAGCACTGGTCCTGGAGTCAGGAGTACCTGAGTTCAAATCTGACCTCAGACACTTAATAATTATCTAGCCCTGTGGCCTTAGGCAAGTCACTTTTTTGCCTTGCAAAAAAAAAACTCCTAAAAAAGAGTAGCTAATTAAGCTATGAGAATAGCAGTGTTTTGTAAGAAACAATGAAGATGTTAAATTTAAAGAAACAAAGGGAAATATAATATATGAATTGATATAAAAACAGGAAAACAATATATTTGCATATATGTATATATGTGTGTGTGTGTATAATGAATATAACCAAGAAAATAGAAAGACTGCCAAAACAATCAAAACTATTCTAGAAAATTGCAATGATTAAGCTAGATTACAAAAGTTTGTTTAAATATATTTTATTTTGTTAAATATTTTTTAATTACATGAAAAAATTTTAAAACATCTTTTTAAATTTTGAATTACAATTTCTCTCATTTCACCTCACACCCACTGAGAAAGCATGTGAAGTCATGAAAAAATTTACATTTTACAAAACACCAAAAAACACTACATAGTGTGTGTATGAGTGTGTTGTGATTACTAGTTTTACATTTCTCTGCATTCTATTTTTTCTGTTTATCCTCTCTTTATACCATCCCTCCTTTCAAACTTGTTTTGCTTCTAACCATTGCTATTACCTTCTTCCCCCTCCTGCTTTCCTATTAGGTAATAGATATCTACTACCAATTGAATGTGAATGTGTATGTTTGTGTGTGTGTGTGTGTGTGTGTGTGTGTGTGTGTGTGCGCACACACATTTTTCCTTCCCTTTGAACCAATTTAGATGTAAGGTTCAAACACAGCCTGAATTATCTAAACACTTTCCCCTATTACATAAAAGTTTTAACCTGTGTACCTTTTAGGTGAAACCATTTTCTTCCTCTCCCTTTCCCCCTTCTTGCAAGACACTCCTCTTTCTTACCTATCCATATTTTTTCATATCAATCCAACATAACTGACATATCTCACAAGCTCTATGTAGAATCCTTTTAATATCCCCTGTAATGACAAAGCTTTTAGAAAATACACATACTACCTTCCTCTATAGAAAGGTTATCAGGGTAATCTGACTTGCTCATGATTTCTTATTTTATCTTTCTATGCTTCTCTTGAATTTTGTATTTGAAAGTCAAATTTTCTACTCAGCTCTTGTCTTTTCATCAAGGATATTTGAAAGTCCTCTTTTCCATTTTGTATTCAGGTTTTCCCCTTGAAGAATTATACTCAATTTTGTTGGGTAGGTTATTCTTCACTGTAAACCCAGCTCTTTTGCCTTCTGGAATATCATATTCCCAGTATCATTTCATTTAACATGGTACCTGTTGAGTCTTGTGTGATATTGACTGTGGTTCCACGGTGTTTGAATACTTTCTTACAGTTTCTTTGACTTGAGAGCTCTGGAATTTGGCCATAATACACCTGAGACTTTTCATTTTGGGATGTCAGGGGGCGATTGGTAGATTCTTTCAACTTCTATTTTACCTGCCTGCATGCCCTAGCTAGGTTCTCCCATTTACCCACTCTAATCCCAAATTGACCCTAATCCCCTCCAAAAAAAATTAAAAGGCTAGAATGTTAGGTTCAGACCTGGGTTTCCCTCTTATACAAATGAGCTCGATTGAGTATCATTTCCTTAGAAAAGGAATCCTAACCTCCATAGAAACTTTCAATAATTCTCCATCTCCAGACAGACCACCCCCCAAAACAAATCACCTTCTCCATAGAGATCCCAAATGATTTGTAGCCCATACCACTCTGTCTCCTATATCCCATACCCTATAAAAGGTATGCTGGCCCCACTACTCACTGATAGTCTGGTTTGAACCAGCCTGCCATTTCTTCATTCAATAAAGAACTTTTACATTTCATTTGCCTCCATTACTTTCCTTAAAATGGGAAGTGGGGGGGGGGGGGGGGCTTTCAGATCTCACCTTTTGACCTTTCAATACTATTCCTCTGGAGCCCCTGCTCCCTCTTGACCCTTGACATGTGACCCAGAAGTGAGGAAAGGCAATGGAGTGGTCAGTGTCCTGCCCAAGTCCTGTCTTTTCCCTGGGACCACTTCTTAGTGATAAACCCTCTTGCTGACTCAAGCCTGAGTGCTCCCAAAGTTGCTTCTGTTTCTGTTGCTGCCCAGCTCTGGTGTTTCATCCACATAGGCTCTGGGGGCCAGTCTCCACCTCTCCTATCACAGATCTCTCCTTCTGAACCTCCTAAAAGTTGTCTTAGGGTAGAAAAATTTTCACACCCTGACTTATTTGTTGGCTCTACTACTTCAGAATCTGGTTTGAGGCATTATTTTAAAGTTGAAAGGGAAGTTGGTTCTTCTCCTACTCTGCCAACCTGACTTACTCCCCCTCCTCAAAAAATAAAAATAAAAAAGGAATTCTTTATTTTTTGAAAAGCTAGGTGTTGAAGGTTGTATATTTCAGACTAAACTTAATTTTAAAAAAATTGTCTTGGAGTTAGAAGGGCATACATTTGAAAATGAAGGTAAAGTAAAAATGAAATATATCAATAAAAGTAATAGCTGGGACTAGATGATCTATAAAAATCCATCCTAGTTCTAATATTGTGATCTTTTACATCTATGGGTTTTGGGGTTGAGATTAAAAAAAATTATGGAATGATTTCTTATCAATTTACATTTGAAAAAATCCATAATTATAGATTTCAAAGGAAATTCCTTGTTAGTCTCATAAAGGAGTGACTTTTGAAAAATACTGTTATATATATTGGTATGTGTGTTATGAGGGAGCAAGAGGGAGAGAATAAAAAACAAGATAAACAGGGTTCAACAATTATTCAATGAGAAAAAAATAAAACTACTACATAGAACAGGAATTATCATGGATCAGCAGGAATCGTAGAAATCTTGGATTTCAAGTGACCATACCTCTGTCCACCAGAAAAATGATATATTCTTTATCTGAACTATTTAAATCCCTGTAATATAAAATAGTAGTATAGATAATCAGGAAAAAAAAACCTAGAATGAATAATAGAGCTCTTTAAGAAATCATTAGAGAGGTATCAATGGTTCTTCAGTTGTCTTTCTCAATATCTGTTTCTATCTCCATTTTCTCATTGATAAAATGTTTCAATATTCAGTTATTTTAGAACTTAAAATGCAGAATAACTTAAGCATACATTGTAGATAACCTCAATTTTTTTAAGTTGGCCGAAAGTGAAAATAACAATAAGATGTTCACTGCAAAGCAAATATATTTATTATGTACTTTCATATACATAAGGATTTTTGCTTAATATAATACAAGGAATAAAATAAAAATTTTACAATGTGAAATTCAATGTACATTATAGGCTATTTACAACCCAAAGCCAGGGATAAAAGAAATTAAAAAACAACAGCTTGCAAACTAAGTTTGCTGAAAAGTGTGAGTGGAGGACCTTAAACATAAACAAACAACAGTTGCATAGCAGAAACAATATTGAAAAAAGTAATAGCTTGATCTTTTGAGTTAACAATAATACTTTCAAAATGAATTTGGGAGAGAGACTAAAGGTATCAGTTCTGTCCTTTTGCTACTCTTTTCATTTCAATATGTTTTCCTCCAAAACCTTTCTCCATGTGCATATAGATTAGATGGTAACTGTTTTCTATACAGTCCTTTACAGCTTCCCTCATTTACATCTTTTGAGGAGAATGGAATGATACACAAAACAAGTGGGATGACAGAGAAGCAACTGCAGAGATAATGCTTGAAATATTTAAATTTCAAGAACATGAGAACACTCTGGAACAATTGTTTTAGTTTATTTTCTAAGGTGGAATAGAGGCCCCAGTGGCCATGCCATTCAGTAACACAAACATAAATGCAAAGCAGGACAAATCTCCTGACACCCTTAATAGAGCAGTTCATGTGCTATTGCAAAAAGACAATTTACACAAAACACCTGCAAAAAAGATAATTTACACAAAATAAAGTAAGTAGGAAAACTTACTTTTGGAAAATCATACCTTTCAACAGGTCTTTTTTGGTTGTTTTTAGGTTACTGACTTTGCGAAGTTCCTACTAACAGTTTTCAAGTGTAAATAAGTATGGAAATGAAAACATTCAACTCTGAAAAATAAGCCTTTGTGAAATTATTCATATTCTTTGCCCTTTGGCCACAAGGTGCATTTTTTTGTAACAAATACAAATAAAATTAAATAAATAGAATCCAAACAACTCAAGGTTAATAGAAAACTGGCAGCTTTTAGGGTTCTCTTTCTAAAGAAAAATACACCTAAGAAGTAGAGTTCCATCTTCTAAAACATTGTAAATGTACTAAGCTTGAGGAGTCAGTCAAGTCTGTGCTAATACTAGGATGAGTTCATATGTACTTACGGAACCATTAACACTCTTAAGGCTATTTTGCAAGAGTTTTGTTTATTTTATAAATGTCCCATAGGGACAAGAAATTCAATACTTGAAACATTCACATTAGAGTTATCAATATTGCCATGTCACCTTAACAAATTTAAAAACTTATCCTGAATTTCTGATTATTAAAGATTTAAAACTGATATCATAAGTTAAACAAAATGAGCTGCACTGACTTAAAAATGAATTTTAAAATAAGATTCAAGTGGAAATAGCAACCAATTAATCCTTTCCATGGCCTTGAATATTCAATATGTCACATGTACATGTAATGAAGATGACCCTGCTAATCTCCTAATGAGTAAAAAGGACTTTGTTTTCATGATATTGGTTATGGGTTTGTGCTAGCTCATCCATACTCTTGCCTGTCTGTCTGCTCAGTGACCAACAAACAACACACATCTCAACAAACAGAAAATCAGAGGCTGAAGCCGGTGTTCACAAGTGTTTCTGTGCAAGGCTAAATGGCCCATTCCAGGATCAAAATCATGCACCTGGCTTTAACCATGACCATATTCTAACGAGGAAGCAAAATGTCACCAAGAAAAACATAAATAAACATATTGGCTCGATTGGCTTAAGATGTTGATACTCAATAAACCAAGCTTGTCAGTTTTAAACTCACAGGGTCTGAACACCTTTCCTTTGTTTCTTGATCACACAGTGATCTTGGTAGCTGTCTCAGCAAGGTATAGAGAAATGGGAAGAATGCATGGAACTATATCATCACTTTTAGCCAAAGAACTGTCACACAGCCCTTACATTGGTCAGTCTGTGGTATTATCTATGAAGGATGGCATTCATTACATTCATCTTAACACGGCCTAGTACATAGAGCCCTGGATCTTGAGTCAGAAACACCTAGGTTCTAATTCTACCTCTACACCTAACTAGCTGTGTGACCTAAAAATAAATCATGTAACCTCTATGGTCCCCTTGTTCCTCATCTGGAAGGTGACAGGTTGAATGAACTGTCAGGTCCCTTCAAGTTGTAATTCTATGATCCTATGATTTCAAGAATATTCACTCAACCAATTAAAAGTCAATACAAAAATGCTTTTATGACGTTTGGTTATGTATTGAATTAGAGGATAGAAACAACTGAGATGTATGATTTTAAAATTAACATTATGGGGAAATATTACTTAATTTGGAAAGGATACAATAGAACTCAACGAATTGTCTGTTCAAGCAAGAAGCGTGGTTTCCATTTTACAGAGAGATGCTCTTCATACTGCATACAGACACCTGAAGTATGGATTTGGCCCTGAGAATTTACATGCCTTACAAAGAATGATGTACTTCATGGGGGAGGTGGGGAATGACCAGTGAAAGGTTAAAGTGCGGCCCAATTAATGAAACAGCACCCTGATCTGCTTCCATTTTTTCTGATGCTCTTAAACATGGCTGAGAGTTACTGTCAGGAAAGATTCATAGCTAATTATTTGAAACAGTTCCTTTGACTGTTAATTAAATAACTCCCTATCAATGAAATTTTCCCTTTTTTTTTCTTTATCTACCCTGTGGCATCTTGTAAGTGTAATCTTGCTTTTATCCAATGAATAATCAAATAAAGAGAATATGAGGTGGTTTATCAAATAATGTAAAATTTGTTTCTCTTGAAAAAAATTAATGACATGAGAAATAAACCATTCACTAAAACAATGCAAATGTTATTTGATCGGTATGTCTAGTTTCTTTTGCCACAAAAAAGAAAAATAAATACAAGGAACACTTGGCTGTGGCACATGCACATATTATCAAATCTTCTTGAACTATTAACTCAAAATTGCTTACTGAATTTGTTTTCAGCTTGTGTCAGGGAAATGCAGTCAATATGCATCTGCACTGAAGAAAACAAAGTGCTTATTCTGCGGAGTGAATACAAAGTACACGAACTAAAATTCTGAAGCACAGAGGATTACACTGAGAAGGCAGCCTTCCAATGGAGGCACGTTATAGTAATGCCGAGATCACAGGTTTCATTTCTCCAGCCGTTCAACAGGCAGTAGATGCTTTTGTCCCAGGCAGCTGAGGAACCATGCTAATGACAAATGTCTCTGTTTCACAGAAATGGGAACTGTGAAAATATTAAAAAAAAAACACAAAAAAGTCCAATTAATTTTGGTATTTAAAAATCTATTCCTATTTTGACATCAAACAAGTACAATATGTTTTAATATCATAAAAACAAAACCAGGGTTAAACAGGCTAAAGGTCAGTCAATTGACCTTTGGTAGAAACTTCCATTAGGTATCAGTCAAGTCCATAAATGTTCTGCATTCTTGATTCACTGCCTTCATTTGCAAAGAATTCTCTCAATAGTGCTAAGAAGTTGACACTGGATTTCCATTCCATTTAAAGCTGAACTAAACATTTCTTACCACTACCTAATGTAGAGAAGAGGACAGTCTACTGCTGGAAACAGTGAACAACCAGTTATAATAACCTGCTACCTTCCCCACCAGGCAGCCCAAATTCCAATATGTGTATGAGAAGGTTTCAACATTCAAGACTGAGGAAAAAGTGATGTCATCACAGAGGGAAAAGAATATAAGTGATGGGAATGAAATACCCTTGGGAAAAGTCAGTTTTTAAAGAACTATATAAATACCCATTTCTTAATATGTAAGACCTTTGTTCTTAATGCAAAACTATGTGGACAAAATCTTGTCCCTCCTTACCCCCCCAACTGTTACAATTAGTAAAATTCATGTAGGAGAAAAAAAAAGGTTTTTATTTGCTATACTGACTTATGTTAACCATACTTTTTCATATATCTGTGGATCCCTGAATTTCTCCCCTTTTCCAGTTCATTCCTATGCCCTTGAGTCACCACAAATTTTGCTCCTCAGACTGAGCATTTTCTCTAAATCTGCGTTAGATTATATGACCCCTAACATCCCTTCTAGTTCTAATATGCCATGTAGCCTGAAAACTATAAATTGGAGGAATAAAATTCAATTGAAGGAGTACTTAAGAAGCATTAACTATACAATTGGCTTAGTCTCTCTGAAGACAATAACATGCATGTCTTCTGGTGAGTTTAGATTTAATTCAACAAAATTTCTTAGACTGCTCAGATCTGGCTGGCGCTATATTAAGCACTGGGGATCTATAAGGCCCAAATGCCTTTAATAGTCCACTGTTGAGGAAAAAATTGGAGAAGGGATTTGCAATATACAGTAAAAGTTCTTGTAGTCCCTTCTTCTGATCGCTAAGTTCTTGGAACCTCCATTTCAAAAAGGGCCCCAAGTCCAGGCCTAGGTCCAGTTCTGCTTCCTCTTCCATCATGAAGACTAAAGTTTGACTCAAATCTTATGCTTATTTGCTATCTGACCTTGAAAACTCTGTATCATAAGTTTCCTCAATTCAATGAAGGGAAGCCTTTGAGGAGGCTGCTGCCAAAGTTCAGGAAAGAGAGAGATGATGAGAGGGTGAACTAAGATGGTGTGATGTGAATGGATGAAATGGAAGAAGGTGAGAAATGTAGGAAAAGACCTGACTGTGCTTAGTAATTGGTTGGGTTTGGAGGGGGGGGAGGCGTGTAGGGTAAGGAGAAGAATTTAGAAAGATTTTTCAGATGCTGCAAACTTGGACGACTGAAAAATCATTTTGTCCTAAACAGAAACAGAGAATTTTGGATGCTTTGGGGGCAAAGATAATGACTTCTGTTCTGGACATGTTGAATTTCAGGATCCTATTAAGACATCAACATGGAGATCTCCAGTCTGCTGGAGAAAAGGGTAGTGGAGAGAACTGAAGTAAGATGAGGACTAGATGTGTTCTGGGACTCATCTGCATACGAAGCACACAGAAGCTGGAGGTCAAAAGAGAAAGATTAGTGAGAAATAGAGTGCTGTGGTACACAGACTCCTGTGGCCCAGAAGACAGGAAATGATTCCCCCAAGCAATACTTTTTTTTTTTTAGGTTTTTGCAAGGCAATGGGGTTAAGTGGCTTGCCCAAGGCCACACAGCTGGGTAATTATTAAGTGTCTGAGATCAGATTTGAACTCAGGTACTCCTGACTCCAGGGCTGGTGCTTTATCCACTGCGCTACCTAGTCGCCCTGCAATACACTTTCACTATCTTTTCTCTCATGAAATGTAGCAAAATGATCCTTCAACACTTCCAAGGCAAAATGACTCATTATCACCAATTCTATCAAAAGCTCAAGATGTTTTGTGAGGAGAACCCAGGAGATGCTTTTTTTACCCAATAAACAATTGATTTATTTGTCATATTAATAACAATGGCAGCCAGAAGCAACACCAAATAAAAATTCAGGCAAATTGGCAAAACATTAATAGAGGAAGGCAAAGGAAGATTGTGAATAATACTATCTCACAGGATTGCAGGAAAAGCAAGGAAGCCAAAAATTAAAAATTTAGAAAAACTCAGTTACATCATCCCAAAGGCATTCAAATACAAACATAGCAAGAGGCCAACCAGAAAAAAGATAATCAAATGGTTGTGCTCCAGGATGATCTACTTTCATCATGAATGCCAATAAATCTTCATATCTGGGTCCTAATAGGACTATGAATGTAAGAGGCTACTTTGTTCAACCCTGTCACCATGTAAGTGAAAAAAAAAACTTGGATTTGGAAACTTCAATGACTTGATATGGTTTATATAGATAGTAACAAAGGTGAGATTTGAATCTAGATCCAGAGAATGTACCTACTATTTGCTGTTCTACCAAGAAAATGGTTTTAAAGGGGTAGATAAGCTCAAAAAAGGTTTATATTTGATATATGAGGCAATAAAGAAGCTGATTAGAAGTGACAAGGTCGAACTTGAATTTAATGAAAATCACTTTGGCCAAGTATAGAAGATGGATAGGAGGCAGAGAGACCAATCAGGAGGCTGTGATGACCATCTGAATGAATGCAGCAGCTGTGTGAGAGTAGAATAAAGGAGGTGGATGTAAGAGATTGTTGAAGAGATATATAAATGGTGAGATTTGGCAACTCATTGGATATGTGAAAGGAAGGATCAAAAATAATGTCAATGTAACATTCCTAGAATGTTTCTACCTTGAACAGAAATAGTAAAGTTTGAAAAGAGGGACAGATTTGTAAAGAAAGAGTTTGGCGATAGAAATGTTGCATGTATTCAGTCACTGAGTGTGATTTTAGTGTGAACTGTCAAAAAGGCAACTGATGATATGGAAGCAAAGCTCTCAAGGGAGAGAAGGCTGACTCTATGGATCTAGGAAATAACTACATAAGAGTTTGAAACATAAATCCATGGAGGTTGAAGGGACCAATAAAAAAGAAAAAAAGGACTATGCTTGTAGTACATGTAGAATGGTGGTATACAAGGTAGTATATACAAGGTAGTACTAGTAGAATACAAAAGATAATCCTTTAAAGGAGCCTGAGAGGGAAAGTTCACATAGGTGGGAGAATGTCCCAGGAGGCAAGATCAGTCACTTGTGTCAAATACAGGCAAGAAGAGTTAAGAAAAACAATCAAAATGGGGAAAAAGTCACAGATGATATTAATACCCTCAAAAAGCATTCAAAAGGATAGGAATAACAACTAATCTATCCATATCAAAGTTATCCTGTACAAAAGTATGGCTTTCACAATCAAGTGTTTGGCACATAGTAAGTGCTTAATTAATTTGTTAAGGGTTTGTGTCTGACTCTAGATGACCCTTGGCAAAAATACGGGCATGATTCCCCATTTCCTTCTCCAGTTCATTTTACAGATGAGAAAACAAGAGTCAAAAGGGTTAAGTGACTTGTCCAGGGTCACACACAGCTAATAAGTGTCTTAGGCCAGATTTGAACTTGTAAATATGAGTTTTGCTAAGAACAGACCCAGTGCCCTATTCATTGTCTTTTAAAAGATGAAGAGAACAAAACAGTCTTAAAAGTTCTTTGCCAAAATAAAGATATTCTTTTATGCATGCATAAGAATATACAGAATACTCTAACAAATTAAACTACAGAGGAAACTGTTCAGGTTCTCTCTGGTTTTTAACCTTAAATGAGACAAAATATCAGGGATTTATTTTGTCTAAGGTATTTTCTGCTGACAGGAATGATCTCTCAGATAAAACAACAGCAAAAACAATCCTCTTACACAAGATAATGAGGAAAAGATTCCTCCTAGTTGATGAGGTCCTACAGACCTCTTAATCTTGCATTCTTTCATTCATTCAATACACTTTTAGGAAATACTTACTATATGCAGGCACTGTTCTAAGCACTGGGGGCAGGGGAGGATACAAAAAGAAGCACAAGACTGTTCCTGCCCTCCAAGAGCACAACAGAGAGATAGAAAACAAACTGTGTGCAGGGTAAAGAGAAAAGAATGAACAGAGGAGAAGGTAGTGGAATTAAGAAGGCTTTCTGGAGAAGGGGGAAGCCAGGGAGCTCAGTTATCAAGAGTGGGGAAGTAAGGACATTTCAGGGATGCAGAACAGTAAAAAGAATACCAAAAGCTGAGAAAGGAAACATCTTGTTCACAGAATAGCTAGAAGATTCCATCAAGGGTCTTCATAATAACTACCATGACTTTGTATGATTCCTGATTCAAAAGGAATTGATTAAATAATCTAGACAGGAAACCCTACTTGGATAAAAAGCATACACTGTCCAGACAGTGGTATGCCTCTATGTCTACTGTACATACATCTGGGACACTAAGTGCAGAAGGACAATGAGGCCCAGGAAAGTACAGGTGGTAGAGAATGAGTAATGTTGATTGAGTGCTTCTAAAGATCCATAGCTTTACTGAAACACATACATACATGTCTGGACACACACACAGACAAAATATATTTTTAAAGTAAAGCTAGCTAGCTATTAATGATATGGTTGTAAATCAAGGAAAAGATACATGGGGAGCACAAGCAGACTGCAATATAATTTAAATGAATACCCCTATGCTATAAAGTGATACTAGCAATATAATGAAGCAGATGTATAGAAGAGAAGGAAGCAGTCCCATCATGAAGTGAGAAGCAAAGGAATAACAGATGAACAGTCTAAGTGCTGCAGCATCATTTATTTCACCTGGTAGAGCTGGACCAACTTCTCCAGTATGCTGGGTAAGATCCTCTGCAGGGGATTCATAGGAAAATATGGCTAAGAATGACCCCAGAGGAGAAGGCATCCCTCAGGATGATGAGATTTAGCTGTGTGATCACCTTTTGAGGGTTGCACTATTGGTAACTTTTTGAGGCAGGATTGGAATCCAGGTCATCCTGACCCCAGGATCAGTGTTCTCATCTCCTAATAGGTCATGAATGAATTCTCTTCTTTCTCTCCCCAATGCTTTCACCACAGTACAGGCACTCAGGCCTGACCAATCATCTGCAACAAACTAAGCAGTCTGTTTCTAGTCGATTTTCTTTCCGATTCATCCTTCAAAGGTCTTTCATTGACCCTTCATCTGTGGAGATCTGATCATGTCAATTCATTGCACAAAACTCTTGGACAATTCCTTACTGCCAACCATATAGCACCTTAGCCAGGTGCCTCACAACCTCCCCAGTCTTATAGTACATATAACTAACCAGTTCTTTTCTCTCTCTCTCTCTCCTGCTTTCCCACCTCTGTGGTGCTTTATCTACAGATTATTGTATATGTATATGTCATAACCTAGCATATCAAAAATGAGAAAACAAATATGAACTCGTCATATTTACTTAATCTCTGGACTCACATCTTAGGAGAGACAGATTAGGAAAAAAGTCTTCATTCATCCCAGATGTAGGAGATAAAATATTACCCTAATTATATCACAGTGATAATGAATAGTTCTTTTTATTGTGGTGAAGGTGCATTTACTTTCATTTGAAACAAAGATTTGGAGATCAAGGACATTAGAAATCATAAAACTAACTTTGACAAATAGTGAAACTAAGACACAGACAGACTGAGCTAACTGTTCCAGTAATGTATCAAGCAGACTTGATTCAAACATGGATCTGTGAATTCTAAATCCAGTGATTTTTCCATGATTTTATTCAGCCTCTGCAAGATTAAGGATGATACTTTTGAGATACCATTAACACCCCTTATTTTCTAGACATGGGAAGAATTTTCATGAAGTAAAAAAGAAAATACCTTTGCAATTAATGTTTATGTGTGAAAATCAGTGTCTCTGAAACTGAACAAATACTGTGGTTTCTGAAAAGTTCTACTTTTTCACATAAATAATTGTTCCTCTGCCACCCTTCCAAAGCTACATAGATGAATCAAGTCTTAACAATCAAATTAATTTTTACCAATAAAAAATAGTAATTAGGTTAGAAAATGGGCTTAACCATATTTTATGTTAATGTATTTCATAAAGGTTTTGTTGTTAATATTCTCAAGGATATTATTTTAAGAATTCAATCATATAAATTATTTTATTTATTAAATTCTGTTTTTATTTTTATAACTCCCAAAAGAGCCTTTTAGAATTCAGGAAATATCTTGGAACTAAAAAGCCAAAATATTTTTCTTTGAAATGTAAGTTTTCCTTAAAGTACTGCTCTACAAAAGCCAATTAATAAACTGGTTAGACACTACATGTATCATATTATATAATTTTTTAAAGCTTTACTGGAGCATAAGTTATCTTATAAAAAATGAAATGTCCATATTCCAATATATGAACATTTCCTTGAGGAATTTGACAAATACACCTCTACAAAGACATAGTAAACCCAAAGTAATGAAAATAGTCACAATACTTTTTCAGATAACATTAAAAAACAAAACCTGAAAATTATTAGAAACATTTTAATTACTATGTGAAGAATCTGTAACTTCATATATGTGGATATTATACTCCTTATATTAAGGCAGGCTGAAAGTGTTTTGTGACCTAGTAGATAGATTCCATTTTCTACTACAGTTAAAATTATGACCCTATAACTGTCATACTGATATGTCATTCTGAACTTAGTTTAGTAGGTTCTTTGAAAACTGATACATAGCTTTTCACCAGTTTCTAGTTTCATGTAATTTTCCTGAGTTTATGCTAACATGGGTAGAAGCTATGAGACTACTATGTCATAATGTGTGGCATCAAAATAGGACTTTAGAGGTATTACTTATACTTAACACTGAAGCTAACAGAGCAGAGATTTATTTTGATTAAATAGTATCAAAAAAAGGATTTAAAAGTCTTTGAACAGATCAATTTTTCAATACTTTGAGGATGTCCCCAAGATTCTATAACATTCATATGTGAATTGATATGCCTTGGGTAGATGTACTATTTTACTGGGCACTTTCTATGTTGACAAAATCACAGGTTCAAATCCACCAAGCCTCCCTAAATGCTTAGGTTTATAAATATCTGTACATGTGGTAATGAATACATCAGAAAGTCAAAATAGACTTTTTTTTGGCCTTTAAAAATCACTTTATCATTTTCACAGCTTACTTAGAGATAACCCGATTAAGCCAACTCATTATAACAGCTATTTCCCCACGTACAAATTGAACCAAAAATGTCAAAGTATAAACCCTGTTACAACACATTAGGTGTCTTCATAGCATCTGGATCAAAATAATCTCACTGAATGTTTCCAACCATTTTGGTACTGAAGAAAATTTACCTTTTATAATGGTGTTTCCTTTTTGTAGTTGAAACTTGGATCAGAACCATCAATCTGAAGCTTCAGGGCTTGTTTAAGGCTTAACTCTGTCTCTGCAGAAGGATAGCCTTCGAGAACTTCCTGATGCCCTCTGTCCTGTATTGTCCGTGGGACTGAAACCCTACCAAGGAAAACCTGATTATTTTGTAGGTGGTAATTTGGATTTGTCATTATTCCATTTCTCTTTTTCTGTTCACCACTTTGTTGATGAATTAAGAACTGCTGCTGAGATCGTCCAACTTCCTGCTGAGCTGGAGGAATCATAATTTTACACTGTGGTTCTGCTGGCATCTGCTTAAGTGGTGTACTAGTCCCAGATTTGGCAACAGGTACTCTTTTATCAAACTGAGTCATTTCATATTCTAAAACTTTTGGCTGTGACGAATTGCTAGGTTTAGGTTTTTTCCCAGCAGAACTAGATTTGCTAGAATTTTCTGATTTCCCACCCTTATTTGCTTTAGTTGATTTCAAACTGGGCTTTACTTGACTCCACTCAAACTCACTACTTGGTGAATTATGACTCTGTCCTAAGGATTGTGTTGTAGAAGATGGGGAAACAATTGACTGTCTACTGCGACTTCGTGGCAAGGAATGCTGCTGTATCTGTTCTGTAAAAGACATATTGTGGAAGCTATCAATGGGGACTGTCTGAGCAGTTGCTGTAGAGGAAGTAGTTCTTAAAGAAGAATTTTTGGAGCTTTTAAGGGAATTATTTGACAATGAGGATTTCTGGCGATCAACTGTAGAATCTGGAGATTCTGAAGGAGAACTGAATGCATGAGTTGGCCCATTAGATAAGCTACGCAATGTGGGCTGCATATCTCCTCCGCCAGTACTTCCAGAACTATTTGATTTTATTGTTAAAGATTGCATTTTTGAAGATACTGACTGCAGGGGCTTTTGCTCCATTGTGTGAACAGGAGATGGTGAACAACCATTTAAACTAGATGCACCATATTTTTCTAATAATTTAATTATCTGAGAATGTCCATTTTTGGCGGCAACCCGCATAGCAGTACGCCCAAATTGATCTGCATGATTTGGGTCAGCACCATGTTCTAATAATATCTGCACGGCATCAATGTGTCCTTCTTGAGCAGCAATGCAGAGAGCAGTTGCACCTTGGTTACATGTGTGGTCAACTATAGCCCCATGTTCGATTAAAACCTGAACCACCTTTACATGGCCCTGCCAGGCTGCAGACTGCAAAGCAGAACGCTTTTCATTGTCTGCAGCATTAATGTCGGCATGGTATGTCATCAGAAGCTGCACCATTTCCAAATGGCCCTGCCAACAGGAAACATGAAGTGCCGTCCTCCCTTCAGCATCACTTGCTTCCACATTTGCACCATTTTCTAAAAAGTACTCAGCCATTGTAAGTTGGTTTTCAAGAGCCAGAATGTAAAGCGTGGGTCGACCATCAGCATCTTTGTAATCGACGTCAGCTCCATGGCTGAAAAGTAGTTCAACAATGTCCCTGTGACCTTCTAAAGCAGCAACCCGCAAGGAATTCCTTCCATCATAGCCTCTTTGATCAATGTTAGATTTATTTTCAAGCAATATCTGTACACAATCATAATGTCCCTCTTGGGAAGCTAAAATGAAAGGGATGCGGCCATCATTATCTATCTCGTTTGTTCTGGCTCCTTGCTCAATGAGCGCTTCACATATTAACCTGTGACCTTCAAAAGCTGCCATGTGCAAAGGCGTCCAGCCCGCGTCATCTCGGTGATTTTCATCTAAGCCTCTGTCCAGCAGAGTTCGGACCACCTCCACATTTCCTTGTGCTGAAGCTATGCTGAGGACTGTCCTCCCTTCACTATCGATGCTATCAATAGCGGCACCCCAGAATAAAAGCGTATTCACGACTGAAGCATGACCCATAGAAGCTGCTGCTAAGAGAGGAGTTCGACCATTGTTATCTGTATGATCCACATCTGCTCCCCCTTCTAGAAGCAAGTCTACCACGTCCACATGTCCTTCGTAGGCAGCTACCAACAAGGGTGTCATGCCATCTTTATCACAGTGATCCACTTCAGCGCCTCGGTCAATTAAAAGACTAACGACTGATGCGTGCCCTTTACTGGCAGGCACACAAAGTGCAGCTACAGACAGGGCAGTCCTTCCATCCACATCCTCATGATTCACTTCTGCCCCATGGTCCAATAAATGCTCCACAATCTCTCTGTGTCCCATGTATGCTGCAGCGATCAATGCAGTTCTACCTTCATTGTCGGCTTTATTCACTTCAGCACCATGCTGAAGTAAATTCAAAACGATATCTTCATGTCCTCCCCAGGCTGCTGCTCTCAAGGCCGTTCGACTATCAGCATCTGCACAATCAACTTTGACCCCAGCATAAAGAAGAGCAGAAACAACCTCGGTGTGGCCCCCCCAAGCAGCAGATCGTAATGCTGTCCATCCATCGTGATCATTGTGATTGATGTTAGCTCCACAGCCAATCAAACAGTTCACTACCTTGGTGTGGCCTTGTCGAGCAGCTAGAGTCAGGGCTGTCTGTCCATGAGCATCTTCAATCTCCAAATCTGCTCCCCTGGAAATGAGTAAATTAACAACATCCAGATTGCCACTATATGCAGCATTAGCCAACAAAGTTCTCCCATTTGAGTCACACTGGTTTACAGAAGCTCCATTATCTAATAAGGTTCGAATAGAATCTTCCCTTTCTAAGGCTTGCCGGACAATACAAGACGTCCGATCATCTTCACTGTGAACGTGGGCACCTGCTTTAACCAACAACTGCAGGACTTCCTGTTCTTTGGGGATTAAAGTAGACAAAGAATCTCTGACAGGTGTACCATTCCATATCATCCATAGAGCTAATTCAGAAGTCTCTAATTGTAAGTTTGAATTAATCAAGTGTAATGCAAATTCTTGAGCTTCCAAGGGAGTTAAATTCTTTGCTTGACAAGTATAACTCATGGCCAGCATTCTGTGTCCTTCCGCTGCATTACATAAATATTTTTGCGTACAATGTTTGACATCCAAGAGCCACTCTGCAAAACTATAATGAAATAATATTTTAGTATTTCCTAGTCCATCAACAAGAAGTTTTGAGAGCACATCTAATTTGCGTTGGAAGTCTTCTATTGTTAATGACATATTTTTGGTCCACACTGCATGATATAACTCTGTTACAGTTAGTGGTCGACAGGCAGCAAGAATTACATTCAGAATAGGTTGAACTTTTGCAAATTGTTTCCTCACAAAAAGTCTTTGACAGAGCCAGAGGTACAGCCCATTGAGGGTTCCAGGGATATCACGGATTTCTCTTAACATAATAAAATTTTCCACCACTCCATCTAGAACTCGTTCTAGATAAAGAAAACACCCGCTGCTTTTGATGTGAAGCTGATTCAACATTTCTGCAGTTTCCTTTGTGAGGTGCTGTCTTAAGGCTTCTTCTTGATCTAGACGATGGAGAATGTACTGTTGGACATCCTTGACAATGTAAGCCTTCCGAAGATCATCAAGACTTATTTTTCGAAATCCTAGAGAAAAGAAAGAGAGAGGGAGAAACATATTTTTTTCAAGTCTGAAAAATCATCACAATATCAGAGAAGCATTGGTAAAGAAATATAAATCCTATATAAAAGCAAGTACTTTAATGAAGAAAAACATGCTAGAAAGTCCTGAACCTCACTCAAGACAAAAGATGAAAATGAAGAAAATCAATTGTATTCTTACAAATATGGATATTATTCCTATTGTTATTTGCTTTTGGTAATTACTAATTCCACTTGAAATATTTAGTTTTTAATAATGTATTATCTAAAAGTAAGTCTGGCTTACCAGTATGTAATAGGCTCCTGATCTTGGCAAAATAATTATTCTTTTTATTAAATAGTATACAAAATGAGTGGCACATATAAGATTTAAAACAGGTAAATAACATATGGATTGTCAGAAAGACATTTAAAAAAAAACACCTAGATTTTCTCAAATTCTCAATGTTTAGATAAAATGTTGGAGAAGCCAGTACAAACTTTATGTCTATACACTACGTGTTTCTATATTAACATATTAATTTGAAAATATTTCTGATATTATTTCATATTCACCCGATGCATCAACATTAATTGCCTTTAAATTAACAGATTTAATTGTCCAATTAAATCAAAAACCCTGACTTTCAGAAAGCGAAATTAGCCATTTAAGAGCTAACTTATTCTAATTATATTAACATAATTTCCATATTTACTACTAAATCTAAACTGATAAGACTATGCCCACTAATGAAAGTACAGTTTTGTGAGAATTCTAAAATGTCTTATTAAATTATAAATCAACAAATTTAAAAATCTATCATTTCTAATT
Organism: Macrotis lagotis; assembly: GCF_037893015.1. Classification (NCBI taxonomy): domain Eukaryota; kingdom Metazoa; phylum Chordata; class Mammalia; order Peramelemorphia; family Peramelidae; genus Macrotis; species Macrotis lagotis. The sequence goes on from NC_133660.1 coordinate 27,603,118, forward strand.
CCTCTTTTTTAAAAATTCTATAAAACAAAAATCTTTTTCCACTCTAAGGACAAAACAATGGCTAACTAATCAACAGAGTTTAATAAAACTAACAGATTGTATGCTATAAAGAAAAAACCCTGATATTCTATACTTAAATGAAATGTTTTTCAGTATCAGTATTCACTGTATAGAATAGTTTTCAAATTTTTATGAAATGGTTTTTCTTTTTAAATTTTATTGTCTTTTCTTAGTCCAGTCATTTCCCCTTAATTATTGTTCATTAAGACTTCCTTGTATCAAAAAAATTTAAGTAAAAAATATTTCAGCAAAAAAAAAATCCAAAAATACGTAATCAAAAGCCAATATGTCACAATATATATAGTCTCCAACTTCTCAGCTTGAGGAAGGAGGCATGTTTATTTTATCAGTTCAGAAGGACTAGGAATGGCAATTAAAATTAATCAGTGTTTAACTTTCTTATAGTATTATTTTCATTATGCATATGATTCTTCCTGGTTCTTCTTACCTTCATCCTTTGTCTACACAAGTCTTAAAATCATAATAATAACAATGATAATAATAATAAATAATAACATTTTACTCTATCCACATACCATAATTTGTATAGCTATCCTCCAACTTTGTTTCAAGCTTATAATTACCTGTGGCCAAAGTTACATGACTTTGCATGAATAACTGATATTATACTACTTTATTTCTCAATGGGTGGAGGGAGGGAGGAAAGAGAGAGAGAGAGAGAGAGAGAGAGAGAGAGAGAGAGAGAGAGAGAGAGAGAGAGAGAGATGAACATTTGGAATTCAATGTTTATTAAATGAATATTAAAGAATAACAAATAATTAAATAATTATGCTTATCACAAAGGGCTGTTAAAAGTGTTTTGATATAGACTGGGCTCTTTCCCTATATTTTAAAAAGCTCCTTGAAAGAATATTTCTAATAGAAGAATTTGGGGGTCAAAGAGTATAAACAGCTTAGAAACTTTTCTATTCTACAAACATTTTTAAAAATGTGAAATGAATTGTTTTAATTTGCATTGGTCTTCTTTTTAGTGATTCGGGGCAATCTTTCCATTGAGCACTGATAATTTCAATTCTTCCTTTGCAGATGACTTGTTCATGCCCTGGCTATTTATCTAATAAGTAATAGTTTGTGGTCTAATCTGTTGTGTCTATAGTCTTAAATAAATAGTACAAAACAGAATCATTTAAAATAAAGAGTATTTTTTGCTTTTCTTTTGATTTTATCTGTAATGATTTTGTTTAAATGTCTAAATTTACATAAAACTTAAATTTACATAATCAAGATATTCTATTTTGTTTTCTGGGGTGTCTATCATTGGCTTGGTTATGAATTTTCCTCCAAGCCAAAGTTATGAAAAACAGCTGCTTATGTACCCCCCACCCGCTATTTTGATACAATTCTTCATATTTAGATTACATAAATATCCATGGATTGTGGTGCAAGAAGTCTTGCATTTTCCTAATGATTATTGAATAGAGAGTTTCATCAAAGTATGAAGATTAAATTCTTAATTACTGGAAATACATTTTATTTGCAAAAATATTCATTGTTCTATTAAATTTTATGCTTTATAATTTATATTTAGATATTTAAACAAAAAGTTAATTATATTGTAATATAATTTTATAATTTCTTTTCAAAAACTTGATAAATAAGGAATTACAGAGTTATTTCCCCATACATATCCCTCCTAATTCTTAACTGGTAATTCATGATTTTCTCTATTTTTCATTCTGAGATGGAGTTAAGATTTCTATTTCTTGTTTTGTTCATTTGAATATTTTATTTTGATAGGTAATCCTCTATCCCCTTTAAGATTCTAGTTCTACTGACATATATTATTTTGTTTCTGATAATTATTTTTATTTATTCCCTGCTGTGATACAAATTTTTCATTTTTATTTGGGTAATTTCGGTTTTTTTCTTCTTTTTTACTAATTTGTATACAATTTGTGTTTTTAAAAACTTCTTTAAATCTTTAGTCTTTTTTGTTCACAATTTTTTTTTAAAGTTTTTGTAAGGCAATGGGCTTAAGTGGTTTGCCCAAGGCCACACAGCTAGGTAATTAGTAAGTGTCTTGAGGACCCATTTGAACTCAGGTACACCTAAAAAAAATACAATATATTAAAAAAAAAGGGGGGCGGCTAGGTGGCATAGTGGATAAAGCACCAGCCCTGGAGTCAGGAGTACCTGGGTTCAAATCTGGTCTCAGACACTTACTAATTACTTAGCTGTGTGGCCTTGGGCAAGCCACTTAACCCCGTTTGCCTTGCAAAAAACCTAAAAAAAAAATACAACATATGAACTCAGGTACCTCTGAGTCCAGGGCAGGTGCTCTATCCATTGCACCACCTAGCTGCCCTGTTCATAATTTTACCTATTTTTCCTCTTATTTTCACAATTTCTTGTTTTGTGACTTTAGTTTTTCAAATGTCAAAGTTAATCATTCCTCTTCCTATTTACTATGTTTTCAGAAGACTAACTTTTCACCTTAAAGAATGCTTTGGCTTCATCTCAAAATCTTTGTATAAATGTCTCATTATTATTCCTCACTTACATAGCTGCCATTTTTTTTTAATTTTTCAAGATTGTTGTGCCTCTGGTCTATTAAGCTGCCTTTCTGCAGCTAGTCAAACTACCATCCCCACCTTGATCACCACCTATTCTCAGACCCCAATGGGGCCATTCCCCTTCCAAGCCAGTGCCTTCAGCCATCATCCTGGGAAGTAGCTCCTGGGGAGACACAGCCTAGCCACTGTACCTGTGGGGACTCTAGCCACAACTACTAAAGATTCAGAAAAGAAAGCTCTAAGCCTCAAAGTCCCTGACCCTGTTGAAGCACAGTACAGGGTGGAGGATAATCTTTTGCCACACTGGACCTGACTTTGGGACAGAAAAGGGAAGGAAAGATTAATAAATAGATTGCCACCCATGCACAATGAGTACTGTCCTAGTCGCTCCTTGGGGACCACCCGAGAGGTATATGCATTGGAGAAAACTTGGAGTCAAGTGCTAAACCTCTTCCCAAGTACTACTCTTGCTCCACCATACATGGAAATAAATGCATTTAAGTGAAGATCCACAGAGTGGATTTCTCTTTCTCCTCTGGATTCACAGCAGACTGTTCTTTTTCTCTTTCTAAGCTAGAATGACACACTGACCTTTACCCAATGGAATAATATGGTCCCAGCTCCATGTGGTCAAATCTATGTTGATTTAAGTTTTCTTCTTTTCTTTTACCTTTTCTAGGTTCCCTGCTCTTTCCTTCCCCCTTTTCCTCTAAGCTTCCCCCCCTGGATCTATGTTGATCTAAGCTTTTCTCTCTTTCTCTTGTTCAATGAGACTACGTCCTTCTTGGCTTGTAACTATAAACAGGCCTAGATCCAGACTGGAATAAGACCAGTCATTTCTTACAGCTGTTTTCCTTTCCTTTCTCTCTTTCCCTCAGACATTCTTGTCTCTAGCCTGTCCTCAAGTAACTTGCTGTCTCTCCAGATTAATCACAAAATTAAATCTGTGAACTGCTTGTGGTCTATAATATATGTGAATTTTACAGGCCTGTGAATCCAAAATCTGAGTTTTTACATCTCTGAGGTCAGTCTTGAGTTTTTTCATGTAAAGAACCCTTAGGATGCCCCCAATATCTTGTCATCACTGTCAAATGGTTCAACATCAGAAACGAATGGACCAGAGTTCATGCATAGGAATGCAATGAGAAACAGGCTTTCAAGCAGCTGCTCTGCTGCAGCATCCTGAGAACCCTGAGATCTCTCGATTGATATGTCGTCTCCTTCAGTACAAAGCCAATCAGTCAATAAGCATCTATTATGGGGCAGCCAGGTCCTGTGCCACGTGATGGAAGATAAAAACAAAGGTGAAGGACAAGTCCTCCTATAGGCCTCAGATCTTTGTCAATGACAAACTCCCCCCTGGCCCTTTGCTATGGGCAGGTCCAACCCTTAGCAGCAGCACCTCATCCATCCCCATCCCCCCCTTCAAGAAGCTGACAGGACTAGGAGGTCAGCAATTCATTCTATGGTGCCATTAAGTCATCTTTTTGTTTCACTCTGCCAAACCTAACTGTACAACTGTATTGCTCCCTTATCTGAAACTGTGGGTAACCACACTTACTACTCTTTGGGAAGTTCCTAATGCGAGACTATTAAGCTCCCCATTGGTCCTTGGATTTTCCCCTCCATCCTGAACTCTGTGCTACATGTCTTCCTTCCTCCTCCTCCTCTTCTTTGCTTTTTGATGTCCAAAGTAGAATACACTACAGACTCAGCCAGGCCTCCAAATTCCATCTACCCTCTTAAAGTCAATTATATTCAGTACCTTTAATAAAATGATAACAAATTTCAACTCCTTTCTTCTTTCTCTTTCTATTAATTTCATCACCACATGTGGGCTATTCACTTATTTTTCTCCTTTTATTCTTTTTACATAGCTCAAATTAAAATAATGTCTTCTGAGGATTAAAAAAAACTAGCTCAGTTCTCTTTTGCCTCATTATCAGCACAAATCAACTTCATGAAGGTCTCAGAGTGGTGTACTAATAGATACTCATGTACTTCCCTGCCCTTATATTCATTATTTATCTATCATAGGAACATTATATGTTTACTCTGAATTCAGGACTCAATGACCACCCTGAACACTGACTACCCCTGGGGCACATACATACTAGGTACAGAATAACCTGTATTTTACCCTTACAGAAAAGCACAGCAACCAATAAAAAGAGAAAGGATAAAATGACTTCATAGACTAACATTTCCCCTGGAAAAGGGGACTTGGGAGACTTTATCAGACAATTCTTTTGACATTTCTATGAATTCCTTTCTTTGAGAGACTCACGGACTCACCCAAGCACTAGGACACCACTCTACAGTTTGGAACTAGCCCTCTCCCTGCCAATCCCCGCTATGTAAGCCTATTATAGGGACTGCTGGACAAGTGAAGCTCTCTTTCCTATCAGACCTCTACTGATCAAGTAACTAAGGAAAGGATGAAATGAAATACATATATGTGTCCTATTCACTTTTTTCTCCAAAGAGGTTAGTCAATTAGGAAAGCCCTTCCCTTCCTATATGCTTTAATCTCAAGATTCACTATCTAGGAAATCTTAAGACTGTTTCCTGTAAGGGGATGATGCTCAGGAAAACTCCATTCTCTGGCTAGAAGGCTAGATTCCAATGTCTAGGGAATTCAGAGCTCCCCCCCTCCTCTCCCCAGTGGGTTAAGGTTTGGAACTACTCCCTAAGCTACATGTAAGCACATGTCTATCTCAGTCATGTGTTTTGCCACAAGTTGACATTCCTGGGGTAGGAGGGGGGATGGAGGAGATGCTCATTCAGGATACCCTTACTGAATTCCAGAAGATGCATAAAGGGAAAGGAAAACGATTAAGAACTTGTTTTCCAACATCACTTAGTAGGACAGTTTGAAATCAATCCATCTGAGTTCAAATCTGTCTTTCTTTAAAATAATCTCCAATCAAAGGAATAACCTCTCTCTTCTAAGGTGGAAGGGGGGGGGGGGTCTCAAATGAAGGTGCTGCTCAGAAGTCTCCAAGTCCTAAACTCATTAGGATGACTGGGGAGTTGATGAAACTGATTAAACCTTAGCAATTGTTCATTAGACACAGTTTTTAAGACACTCCAAATCAATGGTTTTTCATGAGAGCACAAACATTCTATAGCAGGTGGGCCTGAAGATTACATTCACCTCCAAACACATAATTATACAAATTCAACAAGCAAGTGAAGTTTTACCAGGTTCCTGGGGCTCACATCTGCTTTGCTGCTTGTAAGGGCCTGCCCCAACTCAAAATAGTTATGAAAGTGCTTTCATGGTCTATCCCCACCCCCCCAACCTAGGATGAGACATTCCTCCAACTACTTTATGTCATATACCTTCTCTCCAATGCTCTTCCCATACCAGTCCATATTTCCCCATAGGGAAAAGACTACTTCTTCCCTCTCCTCTCAAAGTCAGTCTGAGTAGAACTGTATCTAAAACTTCTTCCTATCAGTTGTTTTTTCTTCTTCTCACTCTATACTTTACTAGACACACAGACACATACACACACACAAACACACACACAGACACACACACACACACACATGTGTGTGCGGCAATGTCAATTTTTTTATCCAGAATATGCTAATTCAATTATTTATTTTTTCCTTCTCTTTTCCACCATTCATCTTGAGTCCTTTATACCACTCCCCCCCCCCCCCAGATATGTTTGCTATTAACCAATGTAAGAATTTTTCCCCCTTTTAAAGAATAAAAATGTCTTACCTTTCCCGGAATTACTGAAGGTGTTGAGTTCTTTGTTTAGTCTTTTCTTTTTAACTGTACTTATGGACTTTTCTTGTGTTTCTATTTTGATGGAAAGGGAGGGGACATGTAGGGATAAAATAGGGAAGGAAGTCAATTCTGACTCTTCATTCCTTCACCTTTCATGTCTAATTATTGCCAGGTTTTATTATTCCACCTCCACATGTCTCCTCTGTATTTGCTGTCCAATTACTCCACAACCACTCTTGGTAAGAATCTCATCATATCTTGCATAGACTACTGCTATAATTGAACTAAATGGCTATGCATTCATTCTCTCTCTTCTCTAAACAGCTGCCAAATTGATTTTCCTGAATCACAGGTGTGATTGTGTCACCTTCCTATTCAAACAACTTAAGTGACTCTATGCTGCAGCATAGGATAAAATGCACAATCTTGTAATGTTTAAAGTCCTTTATAATCTGTTCCCAGATCAACTACTCTTCATCTCCAACACATACACATACACACACACACACAAAACACATATGTACACATCCCATTACAGTATAACTGGCTTACTTGCCATGCTCTACAAAGAACATTCTTTTCCCCAAATCCATGCCAGAGCAAACTGTCCTTCATAAAGGCTCTTCTGGATTCCTCCAACTGTTAATGTTCCCTGTTTCCCCCCTCCTCTTCACCCCACCATTACTTTTTCTTTACTTAACATTTATTTTAGCAGTTCTTTTTGAAGCAGCAAAGAATTGTAAATTGAGGGGATGCCCAATTGGGGAGTGGTTGAACAAGTTATGGTATATGAATGTTATGGAGTACCATTGTTCTGAAAGAAATTAGAAGTGACCAGACTTCAGAAAAACCTGTAAAGACTTGTATAACCTGATGCTGAGTGAAGTAAGCAGAATGAAGAGAAAATTGTACATGTTAACAGCAACACCATGAGATGATCAACTATAAGTTCAGTGATCAAGGACAATCCTAAGCCAACAACTATAAACAATGCCACCCATAGCCAAAGGGAAAATAAAACTATGGAGTCTGAATATAGAGCAAAACTCACTTTTAAAAATTTCTTTTGTTTTTATCTTTCTTTCTCATGATTTTTTCCCTTAGTTCTAATTATTCTTTCACAACATGACTAATAAGGAAATACATAATTAAACACCATTGTACATGTACAACCTATATGAGATTATATGATGCCATGGAGGGCAGGGTGGTGGTAGAAAAATATGGAACTCAAAAAAGTGCAAAAGGATGAATGCAGAAAACTACCTTTGTATGTAATTAGAAAAAATGAATTAAAAAGAAACTATATTCTTCATCTCATGTAAGTTAATTACATATATATTAAGTATATAACATATATATTGTGGGTTTGAAATATTTAGTATAAATACTAACTTAAATGTTTAGATGAAATTTATAATAATCAAATAAATATTAGTAAATTAAACAAAAGGGAAAAGGGAAAAATGATTTTACAGGGAAGAGAAAATAATCATGAAAGTTGGTAATTACTGATATTCTTGGATTGTCTTTTTTGAGAAAGGATATCATCTGTGATTTTTTCTTTAATTCAAATCATTCAGTATCTTCACTCTATCAGGTCAAACTCAATTCTTTCAATGCCTTCATTCTTTAATGATCACTTCCACTATAAAGCTGTCATATTTGTCTGGCCTTAGTGTTTCTCCCATGCTTATATTCTTTAGTGCTGTGGCATAACAGAATCTAATGAGCTAAATTACCCAGGTGACATCTTTACCTCCTCACTATCTCTATATCCAATCACTGAAGAAGTTCTGTCGATTTAACCTTCATAAAATCTCTTACAAAACTCCTCTAACACTGCCAACATTCCGGTACAGAAAACTCAATACCTCATGATTGGACTATTCTAAGAGTTTACTGGTCGGTCTTCTTGGCTCAAGTTTCTTCCTTCTTGAGTCCTATGTACCTGACCAATATTTTTCAAGTCTCTTTATGTGGTACCACCACAATCAACATCACCATCACCATCATCCACATCTCATACCAAATTGTGGGTGCAACCCAAGGCCCTACCCTGGGCCCTTTCCTCTACTCTCTTTATAATCTTTCAGGGAACTCATCAGTTCTCAGGGATTAATTTACCTTCAGATAGATAGCTCTCAGCAACTTTGTTTATCTAGCTATTATTTACCAAGCTCCAATCCCTCTTCAACTACTACTGGCCATTTACAAAGAGTGATCCTATAGGCAGAGATTCGTGAGCTCAGAATCACACCAAGTTTACTATCACTCTTCAAGTCTTGTTTTTCTAATATTCATCTCCTTTTCCCCCTTTACACAATCATGCCCATACTACCTCTCACAGAGATTAGCTGTAAGTTTCCTAATTTGTTTTCAAAGTACAGATATGACGATGTCACATCCCTGCTCAATAAAGCCCAGTGGCTGTTATCTCCAGAGTCAAATACAATTGCCTCTGTTTGGCATTTAAAGTCCTTCACAAGCTGGCTCTAACCTACCTTTCTGGTTTCCCCTTCACATGGCCACTACCTCAGTCAAACCTGTCTTCTTGCTCTTCCCCAAATACAACCTCCCATCTCCCTTTCTTCTTCCTTTACAGATGGCACCAAAACCAAAATGCACTTCCTACTCATTGTCCCCAAACCCCATCTCCTCCATGAAGCCTTTTCTGAGTCCCTTCAGTGAGATGCCAGTGCCTCTCCCCCAACTATCCTGTATCTGTAACTTAGATGACCATATGTTGTTTCCCCAAGAGAATATCAAGGACAAGAACGACTTTAATTCTCCCTTCACACACTTAGCCTTCCACTGTGCCTGAGGTACACATAGCAGGCACTTTAAGATACTTGTTGACTGATCCAAAATCAAATTTCTTACTTTAAGGAGAGGTCATATGTCTTATCAAAGTTCACACAATTAGTGAGTAACTTAAAGTGGTTATCAGGCTCCTGGTCAGATTCCATTCTAGAAGGATAAAATGAAATATTATTCTCATATCTAATCAGAGAATACCTGGACTGGAGAACTTTACTGCTAACTTTGCTATTCAATTATAAATTATATGATGATAATACTGTAGTTTTAGTGATTAAGTGAATAATTCAAAGTCTATTTCAGGCTTACTCTTGAAAAGATAAACAATAAAAGCACAAACTAATGGTACAAAGTGGTACAAATAACTGTTTGTCAGAAGCAAATGGATATGACATAATAAACCATCACTTTCTATTTACTATATTTCTTCAAATATCTATGTACAATACCACTCAACTTAAATGGGGAAAAATGTACATAAAAAGGAAATAATCACCGGCAGCAGACTGCAGGGTCAGGAATCCTTGGTCTAGAATTCACTTACACCTCTTGGCATGTAAACTCTCCTAGATAAACTCTAAGTGTATGTTGGTGGCTGAGGGAGGAGAGAGGCATTTTGGAGTGAATAGGTGACAGACAGTGATTTATTTTTCTCCTAATTCAATTTTATTTTATTTTCCTTTTATATTCCTTCCCATCTCTACTACAACAAGAAACAAAGCCAGTTACAAACATGTAAAAATTTCCACCCTGGCTATGCCAAAAAATAAACAGAACAATACAAAACAAAGCAATGTTCAAACTACATTCAAGTCTATAAGCTCTTTATTTGAAGGTAGACAGCACACTTAATCATAAGGCCTTTGGAACTGTGGATGATCATTATGTTTTTCAGTAGTTTGTCTTTACAATACTATTATCATTGGACAAATTATTCTCTGATTCTGTTCATTTCACTTTAAATATAAGCACATTTCACGTGTTCATACAAGTCTTGTCAGGCTTTGGGAAACCATCCCTTTTACCATTTCTTCCCTCACAACATTATTCCTCCACATTAATAAACCAGAACTTGTTCAACCATTCCCCAACTAATAGGTATGCTTTTGGTTTTCAATTCCTTGACACCACATAATTTTGGTTTTTTCCCCGCTCTTTCTTTCATCTCTTTGTAGTACAAACACAGTAGCAGTAATGTTGGGTCTAATGGTAGGCACAGTTAAATAATGTTGGGGACACAATTACAAATTCCTTTCCAGAATAGCTGGACCAGTCCACAATTCTCCCAGAAGTGCATTAATGTACTCATTGCAACTAGTTGCTAGTACGTCCTTCCCGCCCCCCCCAAAAAAAAACTTGTGGGAGCACAGGTCCTCCAACATCTGTAATTTTTATCATCTTTGACAATCTGATGAGTCTGAAGTGGAACCTCAGCGTTGTCTTAACTTGCATTTCATTAATTATTAGTGATTTGAAGAATTTTTTCATATAGCTGTTGATAGTTTGAATTTTTTTCTTTAAAAACTGTTCTTTATATCCCTTGACCATTTATCAATTGTGGAATAACTTATATTATAAACTTGGATCAATTTCTTATATAATCTTAGAAATGACACATTTATTAGAGAAATTTGGTGAATATAACTGCGCCCCCCCCCCCCAACTGTCCTGCTTCTAATTTTAACTAGAAGGTACTGTTTTCAAACTATTTTTAATTTTATATAGTCACAATTGTTCACTTGCTCTGGACCTTTCTATGTTGTTTGGTCACAAACATTTCCCTATCCACAAATCTGTTTTATCCGGGCTTTTTTAGTGTGTTTTATGTCACCCTTAACATCTAAATAATGTGCACATTTGAAAGATGTTTTGATACATGGTATGAGATGCTGGTCTATGTACTGTTTCTGCCAGACCTTTTTTTCAGTTTTGTTGAAAAATGAAATTATACAAAGTTACAATGTTCATTTGCTTCTGTATATTGTGTAAATAATCTGTTCCACTGATCAACTTTTCTATTTCTTATCCACTATAGTTTGGGATCTGGTACTGTGAGGCCGCCTTTCTTGACCCTCCCCCCATTAAATCTCTTCATATTCTTGACCTTTTGCTCCTTCAGATGAATTCTATTATTCTTTTTTTGAGCTCTACAAAATAATCCTTTAGCAGTCTGATTGGCAAAAACTGAATAAGATATTAGGAGGTTTTATATCATTTTTATTATGCTTGTTTGGCCTAGCCATTAGCAATTAATAATTTTCCAATGATTTAGATGCTATTTATGCAGGCTTTTGTAATTTTCTTCATATAGTTCCTGTGGTTATCTAGTTAAGAGGTCTCCCATTATACTATCTGCTCTTATTTTAAGTGGATTTTTTTCCCTATCTCTTTCTACTGGATTTTGTTTAATATGCAGGAAAGTTAATGGTTTGTTTGGGTTTATTTTACTGTCTGCAACTTCTTTCAAGAAGTTTATTTCAATTAGTTTTTTAGTTTATCCTCTCAGGTTCTCTAAGTAAACTACTGTATCATTTGCTCAAGTTGATCAATTTATTTCCTCTTTTTTGTATACTTATTCCCTAAATTTCCTTCTCTTCTCTTGTTGCTATATATTAGCATTCCTAGTACTAAATAGTAATAGTGAAAATGAATATTCCTGATATTATTCCTGACCTGTTTGGTAAGACCTCACTTATCCCCATTACAAATAAGAAAAAAAAGCTGTCATATGGTTTTACATAGACACTACTTTTCATATTAAGCAAAGTTTCATTTATTCCTATTTTCAAGTGTTGGGTTTTGTTTTGTTTTGTTTTTAAAACAGGTATGGGTGCTGTATGAAGATGATGAATTTCTCAAAGAGCTTTTCTATATGAAAACATCACAGAATTTGGGATCAGAAGTCCTGTGCTAAAATATAGTCTCTTTAAAACTGTATGACTTTGGCCAAGTCATTTCCATTTCATAGTCATGAATTTCCTTTAATAATGAGGAGGCTGGATTAGATGATTTCTAAGGTTCCATACAATTTAATCCTATTCTCTCAAAAGTCAAAGAATATTTTAAAGCTTTCTCTGAGAATAGCAACATTATTCCATTTGTTTTGTACAGTTCTAGTACTGTACTTGTTGCCTAGAAGGTGCTAAATAAATGCTAGATGCCTGTGTTACAAACAACCACCCAAAATAATTTCTTTCCCTCATCATTCAGGCAACAAGCTTTCCCTAAATCCAGGTTATTAGTCCTGAAAAGGCAAGACAAAAAAAACACCAGTCCCTGCCCTGGTCTGACTACTCAAAGCCCCCAAGAAGTGCCCGAGTTATGGAGGTTTGACTGAAGTCTTCATGGCTTTATACCTTCTGTACCCAACCGGTAATTTGACAGCACGGTGAGGGCCCTGCCGAGAGTAGCTATTCAATAAGCTTTGGCTGATTTTTTTTTGTCTCTCAGATAGATCTAAAAGCTGGATGTGACAGAAATGACAGCTGATTCTAGGCTGAAAAGCAGACCAGTTCTGAATATGCACCTGCTTCTATGAAAGAGGTGCTCACAGGGGATTACCATCAGTATTTTTTGAAAGGTAGGATTAAGTACATATTATGTGTCCATTTCATATAAAAATTGTTATTACTTTTAAGGGACTGCAACTTTGTTAGTGTAAAGTCTCTCTTCATTAGTGCAAATCACAAATCCCTCTATAATTGTCTTCAGAAGTTACTGAGGACGGGGGCAGTTAGGTGGTGCAGCGGACAGAGCACTGATGCTGGAGTCATCAGGAACTGAGTTCAAATCCCACCTCAGACACTTAATAATTACTGAGCTGTATGACCTTGGGTATGTCACTTAACCCCATTGCCTTACCAAAAAAAAGAAAGAAAAAAGCTACTGAGGATGAAAAAAAGTTCATTTTTCATTACTGAGCAAGAAATATTTATAAGTGAAAAGGTCCTGAAAGATGATTTCATCCAACCTCTTCATTTGAGAAATGAGGAAAGGAAGGATCAAAATGAGGCAGTGACTCACCCAAGGTCTCAGAGTTCAGTTAGTAATTAAGTTAGAGAATTAAAACCAATCCTGACTTTCATCCCTGTGCTTTCTCCTACACTATACTGCCCTGAGGCCAACTTAGTCATAAAACCCTATGAATTTAGCCAGGATAGAACCTGGACAAAAGTCACCCAATCCACCATGATATAAGTCCTTGAAGCTCTTCCATCTTGGTAAGATCGGACAAAGCTCCTGCTCTAGTACAGTCTATAGTCTTCAGCCCATTGAGGTACCAGAGAAAAATACTGGTATCAATAAAATACATAATAAATCAGTGTTATTACTTTTAATTAAAATTATTAAGAAATTGTAACACATGTATGACAATTACAAGTCAAAATATATTTACTCACCTGTAAACATTTTGGTGACAGCCTTACTCTGTTTGCGAGCAGAGCAGAGAAGTAGCAGCCAAGGTGGGAAGAATTCATGGTGACCAGCTAACAGCTCTGCCACGGTCCCAGATAAGCCCGAAGTCTGCTCACCTTCAGTAATATTACAACCTTCATCCACAGAATCAACAAGCAGATACAGACTCTGTTGGGGTGGTTTCATTCCCAAAAGAGGAAGAAGAACACACCTATAAAAGACATGACATATGCCTATCAGCTTTTATGGTTAATATTGATCATTCAATTAATGCAAAGCTAAAACTATGTAATTATTATTATTGTGAAACTAATTTTAAAATGAAGAAAACAAAGGTTTTAAGAATGAATACTTTAGAGTTCTCCTACTCAAGGTAACCTGGAAAAGAGCAGAAAGGCTCTGCTCCCCGGGATCTGAGAGGTGGCCTGCCAGAGGGGTGGCCAGCCAGAGCCAAAGAACTTCAGCCTCCTGGAGGTAGGCCCAGGGCGCTGGGAGTCTCAGCTCACAGCAGCAGGGGAGTCTCCTGAGCTGCACCCTGAGGAGCACCGGGCACAAAGTGGGGGAACAGTGGGAGGACCTCTGCCAGAGTGAGCATGTGGAGCCCAGCCCTCAGGGCACACAGCAAGCAGCATGGTCTTTCCCCAGCCCTGATCCAGGAAACAAGCAGGTAAGCAGGAAAGCAGGAGCCCCGAGGGCATGAGCCCATTGAGCTGAGGGAGTGGAGTGAAGAGAGACTGCAGAGCTCTGTCCTCTGCCTCTGGAACAGGACTCTGGGGCTCTGACCACATTCTGATCCTGATCGCAGTCTAGGCCCCCCCAATAGAACAGCAGGGCCCCCCCACCTCAGCCCTGTGGCAGAGGGAGGCGCATATGGTCATTCACAGACCAGGAGGGAGGACAGAGCCTCACACACTAAGACCCTTGTGGGAGTGTCCCAAAAGCTCAGGAAGCACCCCCAAACCAGGCCCAGGCTAGAAAAATGAGCAAGCAAAGAAACAAAAGGAAGACTATTGGGAAATATTTTGCAAATGAGCCCAAGAAGGATCAAAATACTCAGTCTGAAGATGAGGAAGCACAAGCTCCTGCATCTAAAGACTCCAAGAAAAACAGAAATTGGCCTAAGGTATGACAGAGCTCAAAAAAGACTTTGAAAATCAAATGAGGGAGTTAGAAGAAAAACTGGGAAAAGAAAGGAGAGAGATGCAGGAAAAACATGAAAATGAAGTCAGCAGCTTAGTCAAGGAAATCCAAAAAAATGCTGAAGAAAATAGCATGCTAAAAACCAGCTTAGGTCAAATGGATAAAACAGTTCAAAAAGTTATTGAGGAGAAGAATGCTTTAAAAAGCAAAATTGGCCAGATGAAAAAAGAGATAAGAAAACTCTCTGAGGAGAAAAAATCCTTCAGACAAAGAATAGAATTCAGGGAGATTGATGAATTTACCAGAAATCAGGAATCAATACTTCAGAACAAAAAAAAATGAAAAATTAGAAGAAAATGTGAAATATCTCATTGAAAAAACAACTGATATGGAAAACAGACTTAGGAAAGATAATTTAAAAATTATTGGAATACCTGAAAGTCATGATCAGGAAAAGAGCCTTGACATCATTTTCAAAGAATTACTACAGGAAAATTGCCCTGATATTCTAGAAGCAGAGGGCAAAGTAGAAATGGAGAGAATCCACCAATCCCCCAGAGAAAGAGATCCCAAAAAACCAACCCCTAGGAATATTATAGCCAAGTTCCAGAACTCCCAAGTCAGAGAAAAAATATTACAAGCAGCCAGAAGGACACAGTTCAAATATCGTGGAGCTGCAGTCAGGATCACACAGGACTTAGCAGCAGCTACACTGGAAGCTTATAGGGCTTGGAATACAATATACCGGAAGGCAAGAGAGCTTAAGAATGCAGCCAAGAATGAACTACCCAGCAAGGCTGAATGTCCTCTTCCAGGGAAAAAAGATGGACTTTCAATGAACCAGGGGTATTTCAAAGGTTCCTTTTGGAATGGCCAGAGCTGAACAGAAGGTTTGCTCTTCAGATACAGGACTCAGGGGAAGCATGGAGATTGGAGGAGAGGAGGGAAATATGAGGGACTTAATGAGGATGAACTGCATGTATTCCTGCATAGAAAAATGACACTGATAATACTCATATGAACCTTCTCAGTTAATAGAGCAGGTAGAGGGAGCTTTTATAGTTGAAGCACAGGAGAAAGATGAATTCGAAGATAAAATATGGTGTAAAAATGGAGTCAATAGAAAAAAAGGGAAATGGAATGGGAGAAAGAAAAAGGAGAGGGGGAATAGTCCAAGATATTTCACATAAGATTTTTTTTTATTGCAATGAGGTATTGCAATGATATCGAAGGGGGGAGGCAAGGGGGAATGAGGGAACCTTTGCTCTCATCAGAGGTGGCTAGGAGAGGAAACAGCATATATACTCAATGGGGTATAGACATCTGGAGTAAGAAGGAGGGGGGAGCAGGGGGAAGGGGTGGGGATGTGAATAAAGGAGGAGAGGATGGACCATGGGGGGAGAGTGGCCAGATATAACACATTTTCTTTCTTACTTCTTGCAAGGGGCTGGGATTGGATAGCCTGCCCAGGACCATAGGGCCAGGTGGATGCTGGGCCTAAGGGGTGGTATGGGGGCTCAGGGCTTCTTGGCCCCAGGACCAGGGATCTGTCTGCTGTACTACTCAGCCCCTACAGCAGAGTCAGAGTGAAAGGAGAGAGAAAATAGAGTACATGGTAGTGGAGAAATAAGAAAGGAGGGAGTTGTGATCAGCAATGGCAACTATAGAAAAATATGGAAATAACTTTTGTGATGGACTTATCATAAAGAATGAGATCCACCCATGACAGAGTTGTTGGTGTTGGAACAAAGACTCAAGCACACTTTTTGTTATTATTTGGGGGAGGGTGCAGGGCAAGTGGGGCTGGATGGCCTGCCTGGGGCCACATAGCCGGGTGATTTTTGGGTGTCTGGGGCCAGATTTGGACCCAGGTGCTCCTGGCTCAAGGGCCAATGCTCTGTCTGCCACCCAGCCACCCCTACTATTATTACTATTTTATTTTATTTTGGGTCTTTTTTTCCTTTCTTTTTTTTTGGTTTTTGCAGGGCAGTGGGGATCAGTTGGCTTGCATGTCACATGTCTGGGTGATTGTTGGGTTTATGAGGCTGGATATGGACTCAGGTGCTCGTGGCTCCAGGGTTGGTGCTTCAGGGCTGGTACTTCGTTCATTGCGCCACCTGGCCATACCTACAATTATTACTATTATTTTTTTATTTTAATTTTTTTCTCTCCCCTTTACTTTTTTTGCCCAAGCAAGTCTATCTATATTCATGGGGGAGGAGGGGTATTTTGTTTACTTGTAAACAAGAATATTTTATTAATGTAAAAAAACATTTGTACAAAATGAGAATAAAAAATAAATTAAAAAAAAGAATGAATACTTTAAATAAAGATCAGTGTTCTAGCTAAACTAAGTTATTTCATATTTCCAAAAGCAACCATTTCAACAATTAAATTCCATTAATTCAACATAATAAAGGGGACAATATACAAGAACAAGTAGAGATAAAATGACCACTAGATCTCTTCCCAACAAAGAAATTCTAGGATCCTCTATTTGAAGAGTTTGAACTAAAGAATAATTTTCAAAAGAAATGCAGTTTTGGTATTTTTAAATACAAACTGCAATTTAAACTAAATTCAAGAAATATAAAGTACAGAACTGGATAAACTAGTTCCTCCTGCCTTATACACTTGTCAGTTGCTACTGATCTCAGAAAATTTCCAATTATCTTTTAGAATCTCATTATCTCCTTCTGTAAAAAGGGGACAATGACACTTATGGCAGTAGTTTAAAAGCTGCTATTAGTAAAATGTTTTGGAAACTTTAAAGTACTATATAGCTATGTACTGTTATTAATAGAACTAGTGCTAAACAGAGACTCTTTGAAGAACTGCTTTAATGAAATGATATATTATTCTGAAATTGCATGGAGTGTCTGTGTGTGTGTGTGTATGTAGGGGTGTGTATGCATACGCATACAGACTTACATACACTTATATGCATGTACATACATTCACTCTCCAAGAATACATATAAATAAGGTTGCTGTGCCAGCGCTGGCAAAGAAATCTTTCATGTAAGAATCTTTCATGTCAAAAAATTTGCTCAAGAATGACATGAAAAAATCCAGAAAAACTGAACATACTCTTTTGGGGGAAATAATGAACATTTAATGAAATAGGGAGCTTTGAAACTTTCCTGCTGAATAGAAAATCTGATCTTCATAGAAAATCTGATCTTCAAATATAGGACTCAGGAGAAGCATAGAGAGAAGGACAAATTATGAGGGATTTAATGATGTTGAACTGCTTATATTCCTTCATGACAAGATGATACTCATAGGAACCTTCTCATTTATTAGGGTAGCTAGAAGAAGCATATAAAGACAAGACAGAGGAAAGAGCTGAATATGAAGGTATAATATCATGTGAAGTTGGAGTTAATGGGCAAGAAAGGACTGTATTAGGAGAAAAGGAAAGAAGAGGGAGAGGCAAGAAAAAGCTTTTGCAATTGAGAAGGGGGGACTCAATAGGGTCTAGAAATCTATCTTACCCTAGAGGAAAAAAAGAGAGGAAGAAGATGGGTGAAAAGGGACAGGAAGGGGGGGGTGTAGGTAATAAATTAGAGGGAAGAACATGGGAGAGGGTAGTCAGATACAACACATTTCTGAGGAAGGTCAGGGCGAAAGGGGAGAAAGAATAGAATGGGGGTGGGGAGGATCAAGATAGAGGGAAATACAGCTAGCAATGGCAACTGTGGGAAAAACATATTGAAGGAACTTTTCTGATAGACTTATAATAAAGAAAGCAATCCATTTCAAAGACAGAGTTGATAGTATCTGAATATAGACTGAAGCACTTTTCCCCCCCTCTCACTTTACATTCCTTGAGGTTTCTCTAACTTTGTGGGGAAATGGGGGAATTATGCTTACTTTTACAAGATTACTGCAGTAATGTGAAATAATTTTTTTTAAAAAAAGAGTGACATGAAAAGTATGCTTAAATTTGCATTGAAAGTTCATCATCTCTCTCAGAAGGTTAGATAGCATTTTTCATCATTTTTTATCATCAGTTCCTTTGGAACTACTGTTTTGATAAGTCTTTCATATTGAGCACACTTACAATTATTATATATAATATGCTCCCACATCTATGTACTTCACTTTGTATAAGTGTAAGACTTCATCAGGTTTTTTTGGAACCATCCTACCCATCACGATAAAGGAGAAATATTAGGAAAACAATTGTCTGGCATTTCTTGGAATATTAAGGAAATATAATCTGTTCTGGTCTGGCATTTTCTGTGGACCTAACTTTCTCCTCTTTGATCAACCTCTTCTGAACTATAAATTCACTCTGAGCAATCTCAGCCCAATCCCCCTACCCCTCCTTTACCTTTCTAACATGGAGCCTGACAAGCTGCATGCCTGACCCCAGTGGTGTCCAGGTATGGGCCACTCCTTGACCCCTACACCTGCTTCTTAACTAAGTGGCTTAAAAGCTCTGATCACCCTCTCTACCTGACTGACCTCAGTCTGGCTGCACCTTGCAGCTGTACTCCTCCTCTTCATGCTTTTCCCTGTCTCTGCTGCTCATGGTGGCTGCTGTTGGCTCTTCTTTTCTTAGCTTCACTATCTCTACCAATAACTCACATTCTTTGCCTCCTAAAACAACTCTGTGAATTAATTTGTAACTTTTTCCAATAAGCAGTAAATTAAAATGTATAGCCTTTCTTATACTCCTGGGTCAGAGAGCCTTGTGATTTCTTCACTTATAAATGAACTTCAACTGTTCTTTGCTGGGCCCCTTCCCAGGGCCTAGCATATCCCACCTGTTGACATCTTTCATCTATGCCCCTCCTACATACTCCCAGGCCTCTTTGTACCCAAGTTTATACCCTACTTGATTCCTCTTACACTCATTCCACATATCTAACCTGTTGTCACATATCGCCATTTAATGCCCCTCACCAGGCCCCACAATGGTACCAGCCTTCATCATATTACACTGGGCTATTACAACAGTTTCTGAATTGGTCTCCCAGCCTCAACTCTCTTACTACTCCAATATATCCACTATATAAGCCCAAAACTTTCTTACCACCCAGGAGTTCCCTGTTCTCTCTCTCACTCTTGCTTCTATTTTCTTCCTTAATAGCCCTAATATCAACGGATTTCACCCCCTTACACCCCAAGGGCTAATCATGCCCTCGCCTTTCACTTAGGTAATTATTAAATTCATAACTTGTTCTGAAGTAGAGAAAATGTTAAGAGAAATATGTTCTGTAATTAATCTTTTCCATCAGCACTATGTATCTTCCATTTAACACTGACTGCTGTCCCATTGCTCAAGACAATACAAACCTTTATCCCCATCCCATTTTTCAAGCTACAAAGATGAGATCAATGAACTTCCAGTAAAGTACTTTAACCTTTGGCAAGGATTCCTGGTAAATCCATGCCCCAAGCACAAGATAAACCCTTCATCCCTAAAAAAAAAAAATATTGATCCAGTCCTAGCCTGAAAGGATTAAGTATACCATTCCTCATCTAATGTACCAAATTATCTCATTTGTACTCTCTGAAGTTATGGCCCCCATCAATTAATACCTAATTATCTCATTTTCCTGTCCCTTTAAAAAAGCTCACTTCTCCTCAGCTGAAACAAGGTCTCCCTTTAGGAAGCCATTCTGCTCTTGGGGAGGATGATCCCCCAAATAAACTCTCTTGTCCAAGACCCTTTCTTACTGCCTATACTCTGATGGTGGTTTCCCTTGCTTCTGCTGCACTGCTAATCCTCTATTCTCTCTTTCCCTTAGTTCTTGCTAAACACAATAATATGTAAATAATTTTTTTTGTTCCTAAATTCTTCTGGGACAAGAGTAGGTCTTTTAGGTGAATTCATTCATGTTTACTTGAATCTCTGAAGACATTAGTGTAAGATTTTTTAGGACAACGGCATCTGCAGGAGGATCCTTTAAGTGATGAACTTCTAGCTTTTCAAGAGGGTCTGCTTCAATGGATACTAACCAAATTACTATTAGATTTTTCACCTCTGTGGAAATGAGATCTTTCCAATATTTAAGAACTGTTTTAACTCCCCTCTCTAACAAAATCAAAAAGTCTTTGACTTCATTAATTACTTTCCTCCTGTTTTTGGAGAAGGATGTCCTCCTAGGCAAGGTTAATCCTTTCATCTGTTTGTGACTCTCTGGTCTTTCTATGTAATAGGGACTATTGTGGGCATAGTTTAATGCAAGTTTCTTCATTCTTTCACCCCATCTTCTGAGATCTTGCCTCATTCTTTGTAGCACCTTCCATCTTTCCCTCTTGATAGCTCCTTCTCTAGAGCTAACTTTAAAAAAAATAGTCTTCTCCAGGTCCTGCTCAATCATTTCTCAATTTCCTTAATTATCCAATTTGCACTAGCAATTCCATCCACTCCACTCTTCAGCCCCTCCCACCTTCATCACCCTACCACTCCATAAGATGTCTTTTGTAACATAGGCATAGTCCATCCTTTTAAAGATGATTATAAACTTGTCCTTCAGTATCCCCTCCTTTGGGATGATCAGTTTTTTTAAGTTGATCTTACTTTCCAGCTCTTCAATCACATAAATAGCTCTTTTCTGAAGTTAATTCAGATTTTCTCCTACATCTCACTTTAATTGTGTCTTCAAGGTTTTATGTGTGTTCAATGGAAATAAGAAAATTGGCAATTTATATTTTTCTACTACCTAAGTTTTAAACTCTTTAATCCCATATTTCTGATTAAAAATTGGTTCATCAGTTTCTAGTTGAAGTTTGCAAGTTTGAAAGTTAGCCTCTCTGCCCTCCTTAAGGTCTGTATCTCTCAAGTTATAAATCTGAAGGGCAGGCTCTGTCTGTGTGAAATGGCCTAGACCCTCTCTAAATACATCTGCAAATTTGGACTTTCACAATTGTGTCAACAAACACATTGAAGATCATCCTGAGAAGGCAGGAAACTGGCCTAGTTATCTCCAAAAGAGACTAAATAAATTCTTATACTTATGACATTTTGGAAAGATAGGAATCGCAATGTTTTATATGTCCATATCATATCTGATAACCCCATAAAATAGCAAGTCAGAAGAAGAAATGGTAGTCCTGTTACTGATTGGATCTTTGTCAGTTCTGACATAGAATAGACGTTATGGATGGTCTAGAGAATCATAAAGTAATCAATGACACTTTATATACTAATGTGTAACCTGAATGGTTGGCTGCCAAAATTTTAGGATCCTTTGTGAGATTTCTATAAATATAGTTTCCTTATTAAGCTCTTGATTGGTGTTTTTAATGAGGACACTGATGGGTTGGGTAAGATCCTAGAAAACTTCTTGGATAAAACTAACTTTTTGCCATTTCATTTTTAGTCTAAGAAAATAATGGTTAACACTACCTATCCAATATTTACTTTCTAAAATTGTGCGACTGCATTCATTGTGTTTAATTCCATTTGTTTTGGGCCTTTTTCAATTAATGATTTAAATTCTAACAATTTTCCAATATGTTCTGGCATCTATTCCTGTTGCCTCAAATTTGGTTATCAATCTAATTGGAGGGAGCAGTCTCCAAGAGTCAAACAGGAAATTTGATTGAGTAAAGGCCCTCCAATAATAGGAAGTTGAGTGCAGAAAATCCAAGATGGACCAAAAGTTCTCTAAAAAGATCTCAGTAAATCATAAAATACTAGGCAAGGATGAATAGGAAGAAGTATAAAAAAGAGGAAACAGTTTTTTGGGGTGGTGGGGACAAAAAAAAAAGGGCCAATAACTCCAGACATAAAGGAATGGTTAAAGGCCTAAAGCTTCCAGTGGGATATGACTGCCATTGAGACCCTGCAGGAAACCACTGGAAAAGATTGCAACAAAGTGCAAATCAGGAGTGGATGGCAATAGTCTAAGGAAGGTGTGTTCAACTAAAAAAAGTGGCCTAAAGTGGAGGGGGAGGAAGGAGAGGCCTTCAGGAGGCCCCACTAAAGCTGTGCTAGTTGGAGGCTTGGGTTGCATTGTATTCATGAGTAGGTATTGAATTCTGGCCTCAGAGAAGGTTTTGCTGGATATGGCCCAGAAGAACTAAAAGGTTGGAAACCCCTGGTCTAGGGAATGCCAATTCTGGGAGAGGAGATGCTAGTGGGGATGCCCACCCACTTCCCCTAATGTTGGTGAAATTTATGTGAGGTTTAAATTGAACTATTATAGAGAAAAAGGATGGAAAACAACACTCACCAGAGCATGAACAAGAAGGAAGCAGGGGACTCTGGGCACTGAGAAATATTGTAGTCCTTTTGTGTTGGAAACAATCTTGTAATTTCTGCACTGTTAAAGTGTTCTCCACACTGTACTGGCTGCTGTAAATCTCATTTAATAGCAAGGTAGCAATCTACTCCTCTAGGAATCTCTGTGTTTGTTAATTCTAAAACCACTCTGGACTTAACAGGAGGCTCCTGTACTTGACCTCTTCACACCCTTGGTCCTGCCAGGTATTAACCACTCCTTAACCCCCAGGACCTCCTGCCACAGAAGTGTATTTAAAGAGGGGACTACTACCGAAGTCTAGACTGTTTCCCTTTTTTCTCTTCTGTCACTTTCTGCTTAACCTACTGTTTTCTCAGAAATTCACCCACTTTACCTTTTCACCACAGGCCTTCTCTGTTTCTGTCTCTCTGTCTCTGTCTGTCTGTCTGTCTCTCTCATTAGGAATCAGTGGTTTCCTGCCTTAACTTCACAGCCCTTCTTTCCCTCAGCTTCTGCTCCATCACAGCCTGCCCTTTAACTTAGAGCAATACTGAAACTCACTCTCTTGATGCTTCCCCAAAGAACCTAGCTTGTGAAGTTTTTCTAGTACCCTGAGCATTCTGGGAATTAAAATTTATGGCTTTTCCCACCTTCCTGAGTCAGAGTCTGGTGATTTTGCTCCCTGGGGTTTTCCCACCCCAGGGGCTCTAGCAACAATAAGATCCAGATATAAGTGGAAAGCCAGAAACGCCAAGTTGAGTGAACAAGTCAATTTAGATGGCATTTAGTAGAATATGTTTAGAAGAGGAATGCGAGATAAGTCTGAAGCTGGGCTGCAAAGACTTTTCAATGCCAGGCTGAGGCACTGGAGAGTCCCTGAAGGTAAGCCAGGGGTAGCCACATTTATGTAAGTTGAAGGAAGACTGCCTTGGCAGCTGTGCAAAAACCAGATTGGAAAAGAGAAGTCAAATAATTCAGGGAAGAGGGAATTCAGAAGAACCTTTACTCAAACGACCTATTGGGTTTTCAAAGCCTGTTCTCTCCAAATAAAAGGATAACCAAGTTTAGAGATAACATTAAGCTGCCAGATGACAGAACATGTTGGATATAATATTGAAATCCAAATTGTTAATTGAAAAAGACCCCAAAAATGAAATCAAACTCAATAAATGCTGAGTAGTAAATTTTAGAAAGTAAAGAGCTATACAAATAGAAAATAGAGAATGATTGGATACATAGAAATGTTTAAAAATGCCAATTTCTGCTTCTATTGAGTGCTTTCGTCTCCTCTTCTTCTACCATGTTCCCACCAAATTCTCCTTTCTTTCCTACCCTGCTGCCTGGACAGACATTTCCCTTGCCCAAATCCCTATCGCTGTTTAGAAAAACCAGGAATCCACTTAGACTCACTGGCCCTCTTTCCAGGGATGGTAAGTTGGGCCTTTTCAGGCCTATAAATAGAGCACATATAGATGCTCACACTGCTGAACCAGCAGAGAAGCACCAAATATAATCCTTCTAGTGAAGTGGAGGATCCCTATGCAACTAAGTGGCACAATGGAGAGGTTGGACATTAGGTACAGAAAACATCAATTCCTGTCTCCAATATTTTCTGTATCTGTGACTCTGGAAAAGGCACTTAACCTCCCTTAACTTCTTTTCTTCACCTATCTTATAGAGATGTTGTGAGGATCAACTGTGACAATATTCTTAAAGTGCTCTGTAAATGCTGGCTGGCTACTGTCATCATCATCATCATCACCCCCAGATTTGATCATCTGCATCAGACTCACAATTTCTCCAGGGAACTGCCATATGACTTGTCAATGCTATCCAAGGATCTCCTTAGACTTGGCCATATTCTCTGCCTTCCAGTTCCTCCAAAGGGATTTTGTTCCTGAATGGAGGACTGTACCTGAGACTTTATTAATCAACAAGCATTTTGTATAATATACCAGGCCCTGAATATCCCCATGGAGCACACAAAGACGAAAATGAAACAAACCTTGCCATCAGAGATTTGTATTCAAAAGAAGTGCAAGTAGCCACAAAATTTATATAAATTAAATATAAGACAACTAGAAGAGGGAAACTCCCTTTAGCAGATGGGGAAACTAGAATTCATCTTGAGGGGAAAAGCTTAAACTATCTTAAGGAAACAAAGGATTCTACAAGACTGAAGTGAGGAATGAGTGCATTCCAAACAGGGGCTTCAGTCTATGCTGAACTGCTGTGTGGGAGGAGCAGCAGGCTGGCCAGTTTGAAGGGTGTTACTAGAGGATAAGCCTGGAAATAGAGGTATGGGCTAGGTTGAAAAGGTCCTTAAAAGCCAAGGAGATGTTTATAATTATTCTAATGGCAAAGGGAAGTCAATGAAGTTGATCGAGTAGGAGCGAGTTATAGCTAGCAACTGTGAGGAGGATGAATTGGGAGTGGGAAAAAACTTGGAGCAGGGAAACCAAGGAGGAGGCTACTGGCAGACTCAGAGAAGGGATGAGGCCCAGAACAAGGGTGGCCATGGGAGAAGGGACAGATATGACAGAGGCTGTGGAGATAACAAGGCTAAGATTTGACACTCATTATAAACATGGTGGGGGAGGGGAATGGCAGAAATTATGTAGGATGAGACATACACAGACATGTAATATGTACACAAAATATTAGTCCATTGACAAATACAGTACTGTTAGAGGAAAATTTGCAAAATTTTGCTCATTATTTTTACACACACACACACACACACACACACACACACACGTACAAGCAAACATAGACTTATTCCAAGTTTTTACCATTTAGTAGGAATGGGGCAGCTAGATGGTGTGGAGGATATAGCAGCAACCGTGGAACCTAGAGAATCTGAGCTCAAATTTGACCTCAGACATTTGATACTTACTAGCTGTGTGACCTTGAGCAAGTCACTTAAAATTTCCTATCTGGCCACTGGACCCAAGATGGCTTCAGAGAAGAAAGTGAGACCGGCCACTTAGCATAGCCCCCCTCACTCAAATCCAATTCCTGTGCTTATCATGCTAGCACCTCTCTGATGTCACGGTCTCCTTTGAGAATGAAAGACAAACATCAATCCTATAGTTAAATGTTTGCTAGCTGACTGATTGATGCTATGCCCCTAGTTCCAGACAGATGCTGAGGAAGCACAGCACTTGCTAGATACTAGGAAAATACTGTCTTAGTTCCAGGAACTTGGAGTAAGGAGGCAGACCTGGGCCGCGCCTCCAAACACTAAATGTTGAGCACATATTCCAGGTTCTCAAAATCCTCACCTCTGCCAACATGTCTTGATTTGAAGCTCCTATCCTCAAATAATCAAGATACATTTTCCTTTTTTGTGTATTAGGAATCACTTGTAAAAATAAAGCAAAGGATGAATATTATAAAAGGTAATATTTGAGAACTTTGATATGCTTAGCATAGATATTCTAAAATGTTCTGTTTCTAAATATACTGATGTAACAATATTAAAAATTTATCACTAGTGAAGATGAGAAAAGTTATTATCACCATGGACAAAAGCAGAAGCAGCATGTAGCAATGTCTATATGCAAAATTATCTAACATTTGTTTTCTTTGTTAATGTTTCTTATTATATTCATTAAAAGCCTGGGCCTAGATCCCATAGAAATACACCTCCCTCTTTCCCCTTTGTTCAAAATCCTCTTAAATATAAGAATACTGCCAATCTCCTCCCAGAGCAGCTGGCCCTTTAGTTAGCAGGCAGAAAGGCAGCTGCAAGCCTATTAGAGTAATTTTAAAATGAAAGCCATCCACTGTTGTGTTTTTTTTAAAACAAAATAAGTTTACTTAATGCCTCTTGCTTAGGAAGTCAATTTTCCTTTTAAAGTGCCATAAAACTTACAACAGTATGCAAAATTTTGCTCTAGTTATAAACTACTAAAATGGTTCTGAAAACTCTTCCCAGATTAACTTCTTAGTCAAAAATTCCTCACCCTCTGGTCTAGACACTAGTTGCCAACTTTTTCTTCAACCTTCCAATCTAAAGTATGGCATGTTACTCATAAATAAAGGTACCTTAACAACAGTAATCCTAATTTGGGATTTACATTATGTTTTAACTCCTCATAGTATTTTCACATGCATTATCTTCAAATTTATTCTACATATCTAGTACATTTAGAGAAAGTTTTAAATTCTAGTTCATGAAAAAAATTCCTTACAAACTAGTTTAATTATAAAGCCAATTAAGAAAATTTGTTCAGATCAGTTATCTGCATATACTATTGGCTCAACTAACAAAAAAAAATCCCTTCATACATAATTTAACCAAGAACCAGACACTGGACATATCCCTAGGGTTGCCTAGTTGACCGCTTTACCCACATAAAATAGACACTAAAGCAGCATTAAGAAGGTACTAGTTGCGGTCTCCGAAGTACTGTACATTTATTAACTGAAGGCCAAATCCCTTGACCTCTATGGGCCTCAGGTTTCTCATTTGGAAAATGAGAAGGCTGAACTAGGTGATCCCAGAAGTCACTTTTAGCTCTAAATTTATGATCTTATGAACTTTTTGAAAATCTAATTAGAAGTGTTCAAAGCTAGTTGTGACAGTTCTCAACTCTTTTAAACTGCTCTAATCTTTATACTTCAGAGGCTCTATTCAGAATGAGACAGACACAATACTTCATCACATAGGAACAGTGATCAAGGCAAGAACGACCAAATCATTGACCTGTAAGTCAAAGGCTTTCTACCTTATTCTAAATTATTCAATTAGAAATAGTTAGCAATGCTCTACACACACACACACACACACACACACACACACACGCACACGCACACGCACATGCACACACACTCTTTCCCTATCAAAGGAAATATTTGGGAGGGTAACTGGAGCAGGAAATTGGGTCATTACAAAAAGGGAAAAATGAAGCAAGTCAAAATTACAGATGCTCATATATATTTGAAAATCATATTTGAAACCAGAAGATATACCCAATTCCCCATACTCCAAAGTTTTATCAAATCAATATTTTAACTCCTCCCAACTCAAAATGATGTTTAAAACTTCTCTCTACTCATCTAAGACAAAAACTAACTGATAGTGAAATTTCTGGAAAATGCTATTAACAGGTAGATCATGGCACAAGAAATAGTACTGTCAGCTTGTGGAATATAATCAACATTTGTTTTGGTAATTCAACATATTTTTGAAATGTGCTATTCAGTCTAAGGATCATAGATTCATAGCTAAAAAGAATCTTAAAATTATTCATTTTGTAAAAAATTATTTATCCATGAAAGAGAAAAGCAAACTTGAACTCAATTCTCCTAACTCCAAATCCAGTACTCCTTCCAATGCAAAATGCCAAGAATCAATTCTATTCTTCTAAAGACACTTAATATGTTGATATTAAAATAAAAAATAAAAACAGAAACAAGAATGTTAATAGAGCAATTGGATTAGATTAATGTATGGCAAAAATAGGTAGCAAAACTATCTATTCTTCATACAAGTGGCAAAAATATTATATACAAAATTTTCATTGTTTTCCAAATAGAAATAAGGGAAACTTTTTATTTGCTAGTACTACTAGAAAAGCAAATTGTTTTTAAGACCTGCCTCAGTCCAGGTTTTGAAAAAATAGTCACTTCGCTATGTATCAATTTTGTCTCCTTTTAAAAGTTTGTCATTTTAGTCCCTAACCAAGGTGTTCCAAAACAGGATTTGTTGATTTTTTAAGAGATGATAGTTATACCCTACTGAATATGTGAAGATTGTTCCCATGTATTTCATTATAGTATTTTGGTCAACCATTTCCCTGAGTCAACAAGAGTTCTAGTATTACTGGCAAAAATTATCTGTTCACTTAAGGGTGTCCAATTAAGTTCCAAATTTTGATATTTTAGCAACTGATTTATTTATATTCTTTTCCTGGTCCAGATGATTTAGCTTGACTTCAGGAACCTACATTTTCTCTAGTATTTGTCCATTTTAATAACAAAATTAACTATTTAAAAAAAAACTTTGGCAAAAGGTTAATTCTAAATATTAGAAATTGACAGGCTGCCCATCTTTTGTGGAATAGCTGAACAAGTTATGGGATATGAATGTAATGGAATACTATTGTTCTATAAGAAACCATGAATGGTCAGACTCTAGAGAAGTACGGAACGAATTAAAGGAACTGATGCTGAGCGAAGGGAGAAGAACCAAGACAACATTGTACACATTAACAATAACATTGTGAGTTGAACAACCTTGATGGAGACAGTTCCTCTCTCCTGTAGAGAGAGCCAGAACAACCCTAGGTGACCTGCTATCCCCATCCAGAGGAAAACAAAACAAAACAAAACAAATGAAAAAACCCCTACAGAAGCTGAATGAACACTATATTCACTTTTTAAAAATTTCTCTTATATATTTCTTTCTATGAATTTCTTTTCCCTTATTCCTAATATTCCTCATATAGAAAATGACTAATCTGTAAAATGTTAAACACAAATGTGATTGTACAATATTACTGACTTGACTGCTGAGGGGAGAGAGGGTGGGATGAGAGGATGGAAGGAAATTATGTAACTTAAAAATATGGATATGCATATGGATTGATGAAAAACTTTCATAACATATAACTGGAAAAATAAAATATCAATTAAAAAAACTTAGGCAAAAGATTAATTCTAATGACTTGGATAGATAAATAAATGAATTTTACCTATAAATCTTTTAATCACACCTAAAACACCAAAAAAAAGTATGACTAAAAAAATGTATTTCATATTTTTTAATTTATTTAGGGTTTTTGAGGTGTGAAAACTAGAGAAGCAAAGAATTAAGGAAAAACTTCTGTAGAGAAATTACCTCTTCATTAACAGTATCCAGAACTGTAAGTCAAATCCTAGCTCTACCTCTTACTTAATTGTCAGATGACTTTGGGCACTCTGTTTAACCACTGTGGGTCTGAGCAAGGGAGCTATATTCGATAATCTCTTTTAGCTTCAGATCTATGATCAGCTTCCTATATCTCAGATAGCCTATTCATTCTTCTTCTCTTTAGTCCCTCATCTTATGGGGCAGCTAGATGATGTGGTGGATAACACACTGGTCTTGGAATCCAGCCTCTGACACTTACTAGTTGTGTGACCTTGGGCAAGTCACTTAACCCTGACTGTCTGTCTGGCATCCAAGAGTCATCTCCAGTTGTCCTGATCCAACTCTGGATCCATCCACTAGACCCAGATGGCCAGGAGAAGGCGAGGTTGATGACTTAGCACAGTCCCCCTCAATCCAATCCAATTCACGTGCTTATCATGGCATCACCTCCCTGATGTCATGGCCTTCTTTAAAAAATAAGGACAAACATTATTAGCCCCGCATCTACTACCTCCTAAAAAAGGCAATATTATTAGGTTATCAAACTTCAGTATAACTTACAAATATTGATACTCCCAGAATCTCAGAGAAAAGTAAGTTTAATCTAAAGGTCTCACTCCAAATCTGTAAAATTTCAAGATTCAGTGGAAAAAGGAAGAGAAGAGCCTTCCTCCATCCCCCACTGACTCCCAAATAACTGCTTAAGGATGTCCCAGTAACTTAAGGATGAACTAGTTAAAAAACAGACCCTGGTACTGACTTTTTTAAACTTTGCCTGCCAGCTAAACCTTAAACAAGCTTCTTTTTGACTAGACATAAATGAACTTATAAGATTGTTTTTTAAACATAGAAGTGAGTTGGTATAGAAGATCTCTAAGGTCTCTTCTAACTGTAAATCAATGAAAAATCTACAACTAAACATTTTAATTCCTTCAAACAGTCCCCAACATGGTAGTCTTGGGATCCTTAGTGGTTGCCCTCCCCCAAAACCCTGTTTAAAAATGTCCTTCCTGGTAGAACTCAAAAGCTCAAAAAAGATGTATGTTGAAAACTATCTTTGCATATAATTGGAAAAAATAAAATAACAAAGTTTTGAAAATATGTCCTTCCATTTTATAGTTACATTTTAGCAACTCTTAAGATTAAACAGAAGACTCCAGATGAGGTCTGCTAAGGCAAAATCCAGTGAATCTAGCCTCTCAATACATCCTGGGATCACATGAACTTTTTAACTGTGTTCTCACTGTTCACTGTCACTGCACTAAAATTTCACTAAAATTCCCAAATCTGTTTAAGAAAAACTGCTGCCTTTCCCCATCTCCCCCTTCTTGTATTTTAATCCAAACACATTTGCCTCTATCAAATTTCAGCTTATCAGATCCAATCCATTACATATACATTGTCATTTGGAACTCATGACAATCCTGTGAGGTAGATTCCACAAATATCATTCTTACATTTTTCAGATGAGAAAATGAGGTATGAGGTGACATGACTTGCCCACAGCCACAAAATTATTAACTACAAAGGAAAGGTTTGATCCCAAACTTTCTTGCCTTGAT
Organism: Macrotis lagotis; assembly: GCF_037893015.1. Lineage (NCBI taxonomy): Eukaryota > Metazoa > Chordata > Mammalia > Peramelemorphia > Peramelidae > Macrotis > Macrotis lagotis. The sequence continues at coordinate 27,634,457 of NC_133660.1, forward strand.
CCTCCATACTATGTTTCTATAAAGTTTTCAGGTCCATTAAATATTTCAATATTCAGAGCAATTTAATAGACATTTATTAAACACCAACTACCTGCCAGGCAACTTGCCAGAGATTCAAAGGCAGAAAGCCCTAAAGGATACTGAAACTGAATAAGGGAAAATAACATAGACCCAAATAAGTAGATTTTTGGAAAAAAAAAAAACAGACCTGTGGTTTCATCAGTATATTCCTCTTTTCGCAAGTGATTTCCTCTGTACTTTCTTTTATATGTTGTCAGAAAGCATTCTGGGCACTTAGAGGCTAACTGTTCTTTCCTGGACCATACAGTCATTTGTGTCAGGGCTGAAACTTGGACCCACAGTATTTGAGCTCCTAAGGCCAACTCTTTATCCCTTACTCTCCTGGCTTTAATGATTTTGTTGGAGAATGGTTTTTCAATTCCATCAAAAGTATCCATTTTATCCTTTATATGCCATTCTCTTTCATTTCATACATACATACATACATACATACGTACATACATACAGAGTAATTTTGAGGAAAAGGGAAAATAGCTGGGTGAATCACAAAATGTCTGTATTTACATATATAGAGATATAAAAAGCTTGCTGATTAAAACAAATGTGCAAGGATATAAGTATAGATGCTATTAGTAACAAATGAATAAATGAATAAAATTCTAAGAACTAGAGTATAAATTGAGAATTTGTATATAATAAAAGCTAACTTTTAACTTCAAGAAACTATATGAAATAGGGGGAAAATTAACCAGGCTGTCTTTATAGGCTTAAACACACTATTCAGTAAAAACAAAAGGAAATTAATAATGAATGACAATGTATACACCATAACACCTGTCATCTCCAAACAAGATTCAATATTAAATTTTAAAAGCATTTAAACATTTATATACAAGCACATAAGCTTACATATCTTCCTTAAAATGATTAATAATTTTTCCTTGCATGTGAGATAATATTCCATGAAATACATATTTAAAACAGATTGATGCCCAACTTTAAAAAAAAGACTATACAGCAGCATTTTGTTCTACCAAATCAAATAGTTTTTCATAATTAACAATCAATAAGGACAATGAGATTTCATATTCCCTACAATTTTCTGGTAATTTATGAGATGGTAAGGAAATGATCAATTATCAAATATTGGTCATAAAAGATTCCTTGGTCCATACATATACCTTCAATGACAACACCCTTGACTTTTGTATGAGTAACTTTCATGATTAATATAGATGGGAGAGCAGACATCTGACAGTTATTGGACTGGTAGTTACTGATATTTTTTTCAGTCTTTTTGTTTGTTTTAAAATTAATAAGAATATGATTTCTCTTCCATTTCTTTGATGAACTGGTCCCTCACAGCTCAGTCTCACAACTGTATCACCACCTGATGAAGTGTCCTGGCAGACACTTCTAAAAGCAACTGAGGATCTATATTGGGGACCAAGGCTGATGAGTGAACACTATCCTTGATGTTTGAGAAAAGAGTTTGCTGAAAGGCTTTAAACAAATCTTTTCCATTTTTTCTTCTGTTTGCAATAATCCATTTCCATTTTTGAATGTTCTTGTTACATGGGGGTTTTACAAAATTTTCTTTAAACTAACCTTAACTGTTCATCATCTTTCTTTGTAAGATTTTACAAATGAGTTTTATAAACTCCTTTCAATTGAACATTTTCTCTATATGTTTTTTCTCTCTAAAAACAAATTATTGTCTCCCATACACACAAGATCCTTCCAGGATTCTTTGGAAAAAAGTAGTAACAGAAATAATCCTAAAAAAGAAGTCTCTGCTAATGAATATGAGAGGTGGTGAAAATGAGAAATTATGTACTGTTCTCCAGAATATTTGCCACTGTGATGATGGTGGAGATCCAGTTCAGTCCAGCTGAGGAGGATTCATCTCTATATTGTGTGGTATTCTAGATGTTTCTGTTAGGGGAGGACAGTATGTTTATTCAAGATGTGGTATGGCTTTCAGGAAGAGATCTAAAATCAAGAAGTTTGGTCCATGAATCCACCCAGTAAAGACTAAGATAAATGAAGAATGTTTACTGCCCAGATTTCAATGTAAATTTAAAAGGACATCCTACACAGCTTTCCAATAGCACTCATATTTAGGACATAGAACAGATGGATAAGCTAGACCTAAAGGTGAAAATAAGGAAAGGAGAAATTGTCAAGTTCTATTACTGACCTTAAGCTTCCCAGGAAAGCAAAGACCCATCTTTTCAATAATAACATTTTAGAGTTCTCATTTACTAGGTTAGGTGATCCTGGGTATGTCAAAATCTCTATTTGCCTTCAGTTTCCTCAACTCTCAAATGGAGATAATAACATCAGTTACCTCAGAGGATTGTTCTGTGGATCAAATAAAATCAAATAAGAAAATATCTGTATTGTTCCTAGAATAGGGTCTGACACACTGTTAGGGCTTAAGAAAAGACTGTATCCTTCTTGGTGTTGTTATATTGATTGCAAAAAGGTGAGGAACAGAATGATGTTTTAAGAACTAAAGATGACTATCACATGGACTTTAGAGGTGCAAGAGGGGCAAAATCTGGCAGCAATAAACAACCAAACAAGGAATACTGAAGTTGAGGAGGAAAGGATGTTATTAAGGAATATTATAAGAGGAATAGAAGATGGTCTGGTCACAAAGCAAGAGGGAGGGATGATAGGTGGGCAGTTAGAGTGCAGTAGCCTACCTAAGAGAAATCAAGGAAGGCCTTTGACACACTGGACTGGTCCTGATTTGAATAACAAGGGAATAACCCGGAGAGTGAAAAGGAAATCTTTTGTAGCCAGAAGTGAACTATTAAAAGAAGTAGGAACATTCAAGTTCTGAATAGCATCAACAAAAGGTATTTTTGATTCTAGAAATTTTCAAGTAAAAGACAATAGTAGAAAACAATAAGTATACAGTTGAAGAAAAATACAGCTAATGCAAGGGGAAAAGCTGCTCTTAAAAGAAACCACAACTAAGGATAAAATACTAATACATTTGCCAGATTCATTCTATTTTTAGCTTTTTTATGTTTGTTTTTTTTGTTTTGGGGGGGAAGGAAAGTTCCAGAACACAGACCTATGGTCACTACAAATGATCTAGATCAAAACCATATTCATTCATTCTTAAAAAGTTATTAAGAAGGCTAATAATTCATAACTACAACCATATTAAGTCAGATCTGAATGTAAAACCTAATGGTCTAATATTTCCCTTCTTGAACATTAAAATCAATAAATTCTCTCATTATGATATAAAATTACATTAAGTAGGTATCACTATCCCCATGTAAAATATCAAAAATATATTAAAACTATATTTAAATTTGTTCCTTTCCACAAAAACAGTGAATATCAGAACCTTGTCTTTTTCTATGTCCAAATAACTACATAATAAGATAATAAATGACCACAAGAGTCAATACTAGAAAACAAAGCAGAAAACACATTTCTTAACACTTGGATACTCCCTAGTAACACTTCTCTAAATATAGTACCTTTCATCATTAACACATCAGTTCACTAAACTGAAATTGCTCCAAAATTATCAACAATCTTAACTTTGTAGCCTTTTCTCAATTCTAATCAGCTATGATCTCTCAAAAGTATTTGATACTGCTAACTGCCTACTCTGGGTTTTTAATGATAATTATAATCTTGGTAGTTCTCTTCCTAATTGTCTGACTACTCATTCTCAGGTTCCTTCTGAACTAATCACCCTTTCCCCATATATATGTAAAGCCTTTCTCTCTCTCAAGCTCTCATCGCAAATCACCAATATTGATTAGACATTATACTATGCTCAGAAGGTAGAGTATAATTCAGGTAACACATTCATCCAAAACCTGTCCGATTTCCAGTTTTATTAAACATTCCTCCTCCATGGCCCAGTCACACTGGAGGAAATAAAAGGAGAATATCAAGAAAGAAGTGAATGGGAGTATAGAAGAAATGCAGGCTGGGTGAACAGGCTCACCTTTAAAAAAAGAACATAATACTGTACTTACAGAAGAAAAAGGAAATTGAATCAGTTCTGCACACATAACATTAAAGCATCTAGGATAAGAAGGTGTAAGTGTTTGAATGGGGAAAAAGTATACAATTTCTCTGATATGGGTTTGCATTCAAGATATAAAAACAATTAATAAATATATATAAGACTATAAGCCAATAATAGATGAATGGTCAAAGACTATGAACAAACAGTTCTCAAAAGAAGAATTTCAAAGTATTCACCACTACATTTAAAAAAAAGGTCCAAATCACTAATGAGAAGAGAAATGCAAATCTAAAGCATTCAGAGATTTTTCCTCACTTCCCAAATGAGTGAAAATGACAAATAAGGGAAACAGTGAAAAGATAGGGCCATTAAATACATTATTAGTAAAAATGTGAATGTTACAACCATTTGGAAAGGCAATGTGGAATTAAAAAAAATAAAGTTACTAAAATACTAATACTCTTTAAACATGAGATTCCATTACTAAACTTACACCCTAAGGAAATCACTAATATGAAAAAAGTTCCCAAATAAACCAAAATATTTGTAGAAGCACTTTTTTTATGAGAACTAAAATTGGAAACAAATTAATACTCATCAATTGGAGAATGGCTAAACAAATTGTGGTGCCTGAAAGTTATTGTGTGGGACTTCCAGTGATGAAGCCTCACCTCAAACAACTTTAAAGGAAGCCTCTACAAAGACCTTAAAGCAACAGCATGCACATGGCACCAGCTCAAGCACGTGCGCACTTGAACACACACACACACAAACACACAAACACACATACACACACACACATAAACAGAAAGAAAGAAAGAAAAAAACAAAAACAAAGTGAATCAAGTAAATCAAATTCTCAATTCAAGATGTCATGGAAGAATTTCAGTAAAGGTCTGTCTCAGGTTGGTAAAAAGGGAGCATTGCCCAGCAAAGGTAAGAGAGTTGGAAATCCAGCTGGAGGCTCTTAGCCATGGCAAGCTCAAGTCCCAGGCTCAGCAAGCCAATGGCGCAGCAGGCCAGCACTGAGGGTCCCAACTCCAGCTCAGAAGACAAAGTTCGAGGCCAGGAAAGCTGGTGCCACAAGAAGGGCTGAGTTGGACTACACTAATGCAGGAAACAAACCATTAGCACCAGCAACGGTAAGCCAGGCCCCTCAGTCCAAACACAAAAAGCTTGGCACTGTACCCCTTTGCCCTAGGAGCATAGCTCAATTATCAGAATGAACAACACAAAAAAAAAGAGCTAACCATAAAAAGGTACTATTCTGATAGGGATGGTAAAAATGCCATCTCTAAAAAGGAAAGTAGTGACAAAATACCTACAAGTGAAATTTCAAAGACGTTTTTGAATTGGTCTCAAAATCAAAAAGACCTCCTGGAAAAGCTCAAAAAATATTTTAAAAACCAAAGACTAGAGAAAGAAAAAACAGAGAAAAGAAATGAGAGGCATGCAGATTTCTGAAAACTGACTGAAAAAATAATACTTTTAAAAAAGTAAAACTGACTAAATGTAAAAAGAAATCAACTCCTTTAAAAATAAAATCAACCAATTAGAAAAGGAAACACAAAAGTTAACTGAAGAAAATAAAACCCTAAAGGAGAAATAAAATAGAAAGCAAAACTATTGAATTAATAAATAAAACCAAAAGTTGGTATTATAAAAAAAATCAATAAAATTCATAAATAGGTCAATTTGATTAAAAAAAAGAAAGAAGAAAACCAAATTGCTAAATTCATAAATGAAAAAGGTGAACTCACCACCAATGAGGAGGAAATTAAAGTAATAATTCGAAATTATTTTGCCCAACTCTATGCCAATAAATTTGATAATCTAAGTGAAATGGATGAATATTTACAAAAATATAAGTTGCCCAGGTTAAATGAAGAAGAGATTAAATACCTAAACAACCCTATCTCAGAAAAAGAAATTCAACAAGCCATTATTGAATTCCCTAAAAAAAAGAATCTCCAGGGCCCGATGGATTCACAAGTGAATTCCACCAAACATTTAAGGACCAATTGGTTCCAATTCTATATAAACTCTATGGAAAAATAGGGAAAGATGGAACTCTGCCTAACTCTTTCTATGAAACCAATATGGTGCTGTTACCTAAACCAGGAAGAGTTAAAACAGAGAAAGAAAATTATAGACCTATCTCCCTGATGAATATAGATGCAAAAATCCTAAATAAAATCTTAGCAAAACGATTACAAAAGTTATCACTAGGATAATACATTATGATCAAGTAGGATTTATTGCAGGAATGCAGGGTTGGTTCAATATTAGGAAAACTGTTAGTATGCTCAATTATATCAATAACAAACCTACCAGAAACCATATGATCATATCAATAGATGCTGAAAAAGCTTTTGACAAAATACAGCATCCATTCCTTTTAAAAACACTAGAGAGTGTAGGAATAAATGGACTGTTCCTTAAAATAATTAGCAGTATCTATCTGAAACCATTAACAAGCATTATACTCAATGGGGAGAGGCTAGAGGCATTACCAATAAGATCAGGGGTGAAACAAGGGTGCCCATTATCACCACTACTATTCAATATTGTATTAGAAATGTTAGCATCACCAATTAGAGAAGAAAAAGAAGCTGAAGGAATTAGAATTGGGAAGGAAGAGACAAAACTCACTCTTTGCAGATGGAATCCCAAGAAATCATCCAAAAAAACTACTGGAAACAATTAGCAATTTTAGCAAAGTTATAAAATAAACAGGTTATAAAATAAAAAAATAAAGCAGGTTATAAAATAAACCCTCATAAATCCTCAACTTTTCTATATATGTCTAGCAAGATACGGCAGAAAGAGCTAGAAAGAGAAATCCCATTCAAAGTAACCTCAGGAGCTGCTAGGTGGTGTAGTGGATAAAGCACCAGCCTTGGACTCAGGAGTACCTGGCTTCAAATCTGGCCTCAGACGCTTAATAATTACCTAGCTGTGTGGCCTTGGGCAAGCCGCTTAACCCCACTGCCTAGCAAAAACCTAAAATAAACAAAAAAAACCAAAAAAACAAAGTAACCTCAGACAATATAAAATATTTGGGAGTCTATTTGCCAAAACAGACTCAGAATCTTTTTGAAAACAATTATAAAACACTTCTCACACAAATTAAATCAGATTTAAATAACCGGGCAAATATCAACTGCTCATGGGTAGATAGAGCTAATATAATAAAAAATGACAATTCTACCAAAACTAAACTATCTGTTTAGTGCGCTACCAATCAAAATTCCAAAAAAATTACTTTGAGTTAGAAAAAATTGTAAGTAAATTCATATGGAGAAATAAAAAGTCAAGAATTGCCAAGAGCTTAATGAAAAAAAGTACAAAAGAAGGTGGCTTAGCCCTACCTGATCTAAAATTATATTATAAAGCATCAGTCATCAAAACTGTTTGGTATTGGCTAAGAAATAGAGTGGTGGACCAGTGGAATAGACTAGGTGTAAAAGCAGGTGACGATTACAGTAATCTGCTGTTTGATAAACCCAAAGAGTCCAGCCATTGGGATAAAAACTCCCTCTTTGATAAAAACTGCTGGGATAATTGGAAGTTAGTATGGAAGAAACTTAGATTAAACCAACACCTCACAACCTTTACCAAGATAAGATCCAAATGGTTACAGGACCTAGACATAAAAAGCAATACTATAAGCAAATTCAAAGATCAAGGACTAGTTTACCTGTCAGATCTATGGAAAGGGGAGCAATTTATGACTAAGGAGGAGTTGGAGAACATCACCAAAAACCAATTAGATGATTTTGATTACATTAAATTAAAAAGCTTTTGCACAGATAAAACCAATGTTACCAAGAGCAAAAGAAATGTAGTAAATTGGGAAACAATCTTTACAACTAATGATTCTGACAAATGACTCATTTCTGAAATATACAGAGAACTGAGTCATATTTTTCAAACAAAAAGCCATTCCCCAATTGACAAATGGTCAAAGGATATGCAAAGGCAATTTACAGATGAGGAGATCAAAGCAATCCATAGCCATATGAAAAAATGTTCTAAATCATTACTTATTAGAGAAATGCAAATTAGAGCTTCTCTGAAGTACCACCTCACACCTCTCAGATTGGTCAGTATGACCAGGAAGGATAATGATCATTGTTGGAAGGGATGTGGGAAATCTGGGACACTATTACACTGTTGGTGGAGCTGTGAACTCATGCAACCTTTCTGGAGAGCTATTTGGAACTATGCCCAAAGGGCAACAAAAATGTACGTACCCTTTGACCCAGCAATACCACTACTGGGTCTATACCCTGAAGAGATGATGAAAAAGGGTAAAAATATCCCTTGTACAAAAATATTTATAGCAGCCCTGTTTGTGGTGGCAAAGAATTGGAAATCCAGTAAATGTCATTCAATTGGGGAATGGCTTAACAAACTGTAGTATATGTATGTCATGGAACACTATTGTTCTATTAGAAACCAGGAGGGATGGGAATTCAGGGAAGCCTGGAGGGATTTGCATGAACTGATGCTGAGTGAGATGAGCAGAACCAGAAAAACACTGTACACCCTAACAGCAACATGGGAGTGATGTTCAACCTTGAAGGACTTGCTCATTCCATCAGCGCAACAATCGGGAACAATTTTGGGCTGTCTGCAAAGGAGAGTGCCACCTGTATCCAGTTAAGGAGCTGTGGAATTTGAACAAAGTTCAAGGACTATTCCCTTTAATTTAGGAAAAAAACATATCTTATTGTCTGATCTTGTTACCTCTTAGACTTCTCTTCTTTAAGGATATGATTTCTCTCTCATCACACCCAATTTGGATCAAGATACAACATGGAAACAAAGTAAAGACTGACAAAGTGCTTTCCGTGGGGGGGGGGGGGGGAGCAAGATGGGGGGGATTGTAAAACTCAAATAATATCTTTAATAAAAATTAATTTTTTAAAAAAAGAAAAGAAAACCCTAAAAACTAGAATTGGACAAATGGAAATGAATGACTCTATGAGACTTCAAGACACCATCAAATTAAACCAAAAATCTGAAAAAAAAATAAGAAAATGTAAAGTACTTCTTAGAAAAAATGATCAACCTGGAAAATAGATCCAGAAGAGATAACTTACAAAATAATGGTCTAGTTGAAAGACATGATCAGAAAGAGAATGTATGGCATCATTCGCAAAATTATCATGGGAAAACTGACGTAGAAGATGAGAAAATAGTCCTTAAAATAATCCAGTAATCATGCCCAGAAAGAGATCCCAAAATAAAAACTCCAAGGAACATCGTAGCCAAATTTCAGAATTCTCAGCAAAAGGAGAAAATATTGCAAACTATCAAAAAATAAAGCAAATTTAAATACCAGGGACCCAGAGTTAGGATTACAAACTTATCAGCTTCAACATTAAAAGATTGGAGGGTCTGGAATTTGATATTCTGGACGGCAATGTAGCTTGAATTATAAACAAGAACCAACTACCCTGCAAAATTCAACACATTCTTTCAGGGGAAAATATGGATTTTCAATGAAATAGAGGATTTTCAAAATTTTCTGATAAAAAGACTACAACTGAAGAGAAAATTTTATCTTCAAATAAATACAAGACTCAAAAGATGTATAAAAAGGTAAACAAAGAAAAAAGTCAATAAGACTAAGGGGAAAAAAGTCATTTTCGTTTAGTTATAGACTAATTGGGAAGAGAATACCTATAACTATTGAGTATTGTTATTTCTCTTGGGACAGTTGAAAGAACATAATTAAGATGGAGGGAGAGAGCATAAATTGATCATGATGAGATGATTTACTTTAGTTCATGAGGGTTGTATTTCTTTTGGGACAGCTGGAGAAACTACTCCAACAGAAGGTGTGGATGTAAATTTATTATGATGTCATGACATTTATGACTTGTGAACTACTTCTATCAGAGCAAGTGAAAGGAGTATATACTTAGAAGGTATGGGCATAAGACAGATTATAAAACAATTAAGACATAAAAAAAGGATTATACAGGGAGAAGATGGAGTTATTAGAGAATAATTAGCACCACAAGAAGGACCTATTAGATATAGAGAAAGTGTAGGGAAAGTGTAAAAAAGTATGTTAATCTCACTTTCAACATATTTGGCTCAATAGGGAATGATATACATTACCAACAGGGTTTAGAAATTTATTCTTTCCTACATAGAAATAGGAGGAAATAGGGGAGAGGAGAAAGAAAGTTGAAATGGAGGAAGATAGGATGGTAGAAAAGAAAAAGGATTTGCACAAATAAAACCAATGCAACCAAGATTAGAAGGAATGCAGAAATCTGGGAATTGATTTTCCCAGCTGGTAATTCTGATGAAGGACTCATTTCTAAAATAAATACAGAACTGAGTCGAATTTATAAGAATGCAAGTCATTTCCTAATTGATAAATGTTCAAAGGACATGATGAAGTCAATTATCAGATGAAGAAATTAAAACTCTCAATAATCATATGAAAAATGCTCTAAACCATTAATGATTAGAGATATGAAAATTAAAACAACTCTGTGGTACAACTTCACACTTACCAGATTGACTAAAACGACAAAAAAGGAAAGTAATCAATATTGGAGAGAATATGGGAAAACTGGGATACTAAAGGTGGCGTTGTGAATGTGAACTGGGTCAACCATTTTGTACAATAACTTAGAACTATGTCCAAAAGACGATAAAGTTGTGCATACCCTTTGATTCAACAATGTCACTACTAGGTCTGTATCCCAAAGAAATCATAAAAAAGGGGAAAGGGTCCACATATACAAAATTATTTAAAGCAGCTCTTTTTATTTCCACCCCACCCCCATCAACTGGGGAATGGCTGAACAAATTTATGATACAAAAGTGCTATGGAATACTATTATTCTTTAAGAATTCATGTGTGGCTAGACTAGAAAAACCTGGAAAGACCTGCTGGAACTAATGCTGAGTTAAATCAACAGGACTTCACTCGGGAGATTATTATACACATTAATACCAACATTATGAGATGATCTATGATGAACAATGATGGACACAGCTCCACTCAGTAGTTCATGAACAAGGACAATCCTAAGAGACTTGAAAAATGCCCTCTACATCCAGAAAACTATGGAGTCTGAATACAGAGCAAAGCATACCACGTTCACTTTTTTAAGTTTCTTTTATGTTGTTTCTTTCTCTCATGACCTTTGTTTTTTTTAGTTCTAGTCCTAATTCTTCTTTTACAATATTCATAAGATGGAAGTATGTTAAAAATGATTGGATATCTACAACCTATAAAAAGATTGTTTTCTGTCATGAAGAAGGGGAAAGAAAGGGAGAGTGGAAGAAAATGTGAAACTCAAAAGCTTTAAAAAAGATGATGTTGAAAACTATCTTTGCATGCAATTGGAAACAAAAAGAGAAAAAAAAGAAAAAAAAAAGGAAACGATCTGATATTGAATACATAGAAGCCTGGAAAGATTTATATAAACTGATGCAGAATGAAATCAGCAGAATCAGGAAAGTAATACACACAGTAACTACAACATAAATAGAAAGAATGACAAAAAAACCAAAAGTAAATAAACAAAACTATAAAGATTAAATGGGATTCAAATGAAGAGATATGAGAAGACATTCCCAACTTCCCCTTCATGGAGGTGAAAGGTTCACGGGTAATGCATATTATACATGTCAGATTTCCTCAATATAATGATAAGATGTGCATACTTCTTTTCCTCTCCTTTTTCCTCTCCAAAATATACTATGTCATATGAGATGGTTTTCTGGGAGAGTGGATAGGAAGTTGAGGGATACATGGGATATTATATCAACAAAAAGTTAAAGTTATCTTAAAGTAATGCTCTCCCCCCCCAAAGAAAGAAAGAATTAGAAAGGGAACTGACAGTTTGTCATAATATATGCAAGCACAATTCTGGAAATCAGATTGACCCAAATAAAAGTCAATGACTCTGTGAATCAAAATAAAGTCAAAAGGCTGAAAAAATGAGGAAACTGTAAAGTATCTCATAGCATTAAAAAAAAAAACCCTGATCTGGAAAACTGTTCCTAGGAGAAAAAAAGTTTAAGAAATAAGAATCTTTGTACTATCTGAACACTATAACCCCCACCCAAAGACATGATATTTCAAAGTATCTTAAAGAAAATGCCCAAATCTCTTAAAAACAGGAGCAATGTAAAAAAGAATCTATTCATCGTCTCCTGAAAAAATTTCAAATGAAAATGCCAAAGAACATCACAGCCAAAAATCTATAGAGCTTTCAGATCAAAGAAAAGATACTGAAAACAAACAGAAAGAAAGAATTTAAGTAATAAGGAGCAACAATCTTGATCAAATATGTTTTAGTAGCCACCACAACAATGGAGCAAAGAACTTGGAATATGCTATTTCAGAAAGCAAAAGACATGTTCCTTGCCAACAGTCAAGAATAACAACTGGGAATAATCTTACAAGGGCAAAAATCAACCTTTAATGAAATAGAAGACTTTCACATATCCTGATGAAAAGAACAGTCACTGAGAAATATGAGCATAAAGGGAAACATGAAAAGGCAAATGTTAATAAAAGACAAAACAATGATAAAGTGCTTTCATACAAACATTTGTCTTCTTATTTCTGCCCCCTCACATCCCAAGTCTTATCACATCAGGGTTCACAAAGGATGTCCAATTAAACAAATGTTTCTATTATAACTTGATCTTAGGAATAGGAAGGGGGCAGGGAACAGGAATACACCAGCAAGAGGAGGAAGAAGATTAAAGGAAAATTATCTCAAACTCAGGGTGCACAAATTGAAATCTATATAGTCAAGGAAGGAGTTGGGAAAAAGCAGACATATGAACCTCCCTCTCACCTAAACTGGTCAAAAAAGGAACACATTATATACACATGCACCCACATACACTGCATAGCTGGGGACAGACAGACATTTCACTCAACAGGGAAAAAGGAAGGTAGGTATTTGCAGAGCAGATTAAGATAAGGATTAGTCCTAAGTAAAACAAACTAAGGATTTAGCCCTTCTTGAGGTGGCAAAGGATGAGAATCTGAGGGAGTGCCCCCAAATTAAACTGAACAAATTGTGGTATATAAATATCATGGAATACTGTCATACTATCAATATTAGCATTGAGACCAACCAGGATTCCACAGGTCTAATGATGAAACATGTTTCCCCCTTTCTGATGGAGGTAAAAAACTGAATATTAAAAGTCATCACAAAACAAATTTTTTCATGCAACAACCTCTACCACCACCATCAAAAAAAAAAAAGTTAATCAGATCAGGTACCTTTCAAAACAATATTTTCTTACCCAAAGTGGAAGAGTTTTTAACCATATGAAAGACAAAGAGATCACAAATGATAAAGCAGATAGTTGAAAAGTTTTTTTTTTCCTTTGGACAATCCATAGTAAGAATAAAAAAAAATAATTGTTGATGGGGTCAGAAACATCTTGGCATTAAATATATCAAAGAATAACTACAAAGTATTAACAATTATATGAAAGACTGATTCAAATCAATAATAAATAAATATAAATCACAGCTATGATATTTTGATTTTCTACCTCACACACAGAATGCTGTCAAAGACATTGGATATAGTACATATTGGAGGCTGTGGGAAGACAGGTACAATAATATACCATTGGAAGAAGAGTGAATTTGTCCAACCTTTATGGAAATGATTTGGATTTATGTTTAAAATGTTATGAAAATGTTCCCAGACCTTGTGTCTGAGTTACGATGGGTGAATACACCAAAGTGGTAAATGACAAAAAGATGTCTATGTATCAAAATATTCCTAACAATACATTTCTTTTTTGTATTAGCAAAGAACTAAGGGAGAAATACAGGGGTCCACTGATTGGGAAATGCTAAGTCTAACATAAATATAATGGAATATTACTGTACTTTAAGAAGCAAATAGGAATATCTATAGGACACATTGCAAAGTAAAATAAACAAAACAAGTAAAACAATCATATAAATAGAAAAAAAAATGAATACTCTGAAACTGAAACAACCACAGCTTGGTTATGGAGAACTGTTGAGATGACTTCTTTCTCTTCCCTTCATAGGTGGGGGCCTCCAGATATGGAACAGTGCATACATTCTCAGATACTGCTGATAAGAAAGTTGGTTTTAAAGAAGTTTTTTCTCTCTCTTACAGTATTAGCTTGCTATGGGGGAGATGAGAACATATATTCAAAAGGAAAATGGTAACAAAAAAGATATAAATGCAAATATTATCTAAAACTATTCTCTGAAAATGTAAATGATTCAACTGAATTTATCCAACAAAATTTATCCAACAAATCCTTCTATGCAGAACTAAGAATCTCTTAAAAGTGATCAAAGCAAATTTATGGAGGATAAGTAGAAGTGCTGACAGCAAAATATAAAGAATTTCAAAATTTAAAAAGATTTATAGAATTTCACAGATTAGTGGAGAACATTTTGGGTTCCATGGTTAGTTTTCAGTATGTTTAAAGTACAATGGTAACAAACTTAAAATAGATGTGACTCCTGCCTTCAATAGTTACTAGCTTTATGTACAAATCACTTAAGACTAATACATGATTTCAGTAGGCATTTTACCTTGCATTATTTCATAAACATATTCTGAATTTCTTTATATTTCTAATAATTGTCCATCAAAACTATTTTATAATATTTAATTACATTAAAGCATAACAATTTACTAAATAGATTTCTCTACTGTTAGTTATTTAGACTGTTTCCAGATTTTCGTGGTTTTTTGTGTTTTTTTAAAACTTTAAAAGATTCTGTGATAGTGATCTAAACTTTAGATAGTTGTATATTATATACATATATAACTATACATATATATGTTAAAGTGTTATCAACAACAAAATAAAGATGTATACTTTTAGATTCTAAAGTCTTTATTTTGCCATGGATAACATTTTAAAAGTATATGCCCAACTGTGGACTTAATGGACCAAATACTATGATTACCTTGAATCTTGTGTGAGAAAGAGTCAAGGCTGTATGGCTGGTCTACAGAATGTGAAAAAAAAGGAGCAATGTACAATAACACTGGGAGGGTAAATTGTAGACAGGTGGTAAAGAGCTTTGAATACTAAAAAGTTAAGTGTCTATTTGAGACAGATCTGAGGCTCAATGTCACTTTTAATTTACATTATTAGGCAGTTTTCCATTGAGGTACAATGAAAACATCACTGTATCTGGTATCTGTAATGGTGGGGTCAGATGCTAGCTATGACACATTTATCCTTTGTGAATGAGTAAATCTTAGATTGTCTCAATGCAAAATCTTGGGAACTGGCTACATGATCTCCGAGGTCCTATTCAGTTCTGGTTCTATGATGCTAATAAAATTCATATACTTGGGAGAGAGTAAATTATTAATAGTTTGCAAGAAAATGGCAGAAAAAATATCAAAACAGATGAAACTACAAACCAAAGTTTAAAGTGGAGAAACAGATACAAGAGGACATCAAATAATATACAACATAAAATCAGTTAAAGTCTTTGTAGCACACTAGGGGAAAGAGAATCCCTTTAATTCATGTCAATTTTCAATTGATTAAATGAGAAACAAAGGTAGGATGTTATGTTGTCTATGTGATTCATTAATAGTAGGGTACTAGTGAGGTAGAACCAAAAGTCTCCCCATGTCCTCCCCCCTGCCAACTACGAAGCAATACTGCTATTAATTTGACACACAATTGATAATGCTCAACTTATTTTCCTTACAGTGGCTAGCAACTTCAAATCACATAGGGAAAAAAATACAAAACAGAACTTCTGAATAGCAACAACACGAAATGATTTTTGAAGATATAAGTAACCAGACATCAATGATCAAAATAGTACCATAGTAATGATCAAAATGTATCATATTATAGCTGCTTTAAAACCTAAGAAATCAACACTAAGAAAACATAACCAAAAGGAACTGAAAATTTGTATAAATAAACTAAGTTCTGATTGTCTATAAATTCAGTTACAGATCATTCAAGTGCTCTATGCCAGACCAGAACCCAAACATAAACCTATTCATTGAACAGACCAGTAGTTTCAAAGAAAGTTCAGACAAAGAAAATGTCAAAATTAGTTTTAAAAAAATCACTTAAAAAATTAAAACTTTAATTTTAAAACTTTAATTGGTCATGTCAATAACTTATTCAAACTGCATATTTTAAATCAAAATTGAATTTCTGAATTAATTTCTAACTTTAACTTTCCTTTATAGATAACTTTAACCCTGAGTGTGGCTATTAGCCAAATAATGCCAGCAATTTTGACCTGACTTTTATTGTACTTCACTTCATAGCTAAAAGCTTAAAACTAACAGGTTTTAAATCTTCCAAATTTAAGTCCATAGTATCATGATAAATTGATTTCTAGAAATAATTAATAGTTAGAAAGTTGCTTTAAGGTTTGCAGAAGACTTTACCTGGATTATTTCATGTGAGGTTAAGTTTTATCAATGAAGAAATTTAACACAGAAGTTAATGACCTACAGCCAAGATGCAGGTCTTCCTGACCTGTCCAAATCCAGTCCAGGGCTCTCTGTCCACTCCATACAACTGCCAGGCTATCTCTATTATGAACTTACATATATTTCTTCTTAGAGAGACAGCTTGAAGAGTGTCTCTCCTCTCCCTGTGTCTGTCAGTGTCTGTGTCACTATCTCTCACACATACACACACACACACACACACACACACACACACACACACACGCATATGAATATATATAAAGTTATTTCCCTCTGTGACCTATGTATTCATGACAAACATGCAGAACAATAATAAGCAAAAGCTCATATTCTTCTTGGTGAAGTAGGAAGAATGCTTGATTTGTTTTATGGGGAACTGGCATCCTAGTCTTTAAATTGTGTGATCATTGGTCTGGTTTCCTAATCTAAACAAAAAAAAGGGGGATAGGGGAAGGATAAAATAGAACTCACCCCACAGGCCTGGTGTGAGGATCAAAAGGCAACATCTATAAAGCACTTTTACAAAACTTCTGGAGCATGGTTGTTGCTTTCATTACCATTAGTATTATTAGCACTTGACTTCTAGAACAACACGTGAGGCCCCAAAAACCCACTCTTCGTCCAGGAGCTCATGTTCACCAAAAACCAGAGTTGATAACATCCTTCCTGCTCTCTAATCATCCATCTCTGCTTACCTCTGGCTCCTTTCCTCCTCGTGACAAGTGCGTGCAGATGTTCCCTATCCTAAATAGCCTTCCCTTGATTCCAGCATCCCCTCCAGTTGTTATCCTCTAGTGCTCTTCCCCATTAGAGCTAAACTAGAGAAAGCTTAACTCCCCTCACCGCCTGCCTCTTCCCTCATCCATTTGTAATCTGGCTGCTGACCGGAGCGCTACCTGACAGCTCTTTCCTGAATTGCCAACAAGCTCTTAGTTGCCAAAGCCAAGGACCTTTTCCTCCTGCTTTCTGACTCTTCAGTCTTTAGCACCAGGCAGACATTCTCAGGCTTCTTAACTGGTCCCTTTGCTGGATCTTCATCATCCCCCCTGAGTCCTCGTGTGCAGACACACCCAGAACTGTGCCAGGTCTTTTTCTCTGTTCTGTCCACACACTCTTGGGGTAGCAGCTTTCAAGCTTTCCACTTTGGTCCACTCCCAGATCTATCCATCTCAGCCTCTCTTGTGAACCAACTGTTCTTTGACATCTCCCACTGGATGGCCTATAGGCAATTCAAATGCAACAAATGTAGATCACTTTGAACCCAAACCTTATCTTCTTCCTGTCTGTTTCTGCTGAAGGTGCCACTTTCTGCTCAAGCAGACTCCCAAGGGCTCAGTCATGTACAGTATCTAAGTTTTATCAGTTCTAGTAAATAAGTTAGTATTTGATGTTCTACTACAAACAGTGTGCCACACATCTTGCATCTGTCACTTTTTCCTCTAGTCACAAGACAAGAAATCGAGTTCAGAACTTTATCACCTCTCTCCCTGGACTACTTCCTCAAGTCTTCTCTTTCTTTAATCCATTCTCCACACAGCTGCCAAACAATATCCCTAGAGCACTGGGTTTACATTTCACTTTGCAGCTCAAGAAGCTCCAGAGGCTCCCTACTGACCAGTTGTTCCTTATGGATAAAACACAAAATCCCATTCCACATTTAAAGCTCTTCATAATCTAGCTTAAGCCAATCTTTCCAAGCATATTATCTAAGCTCCTTCACGATGCCCTATCTTCTGTATTCCAAGCCTCATTACCACTTTGCAAAGGCTATTCTAGTTCCCTGTGACTGAAGAGTTCTCCTTTTTCACACACCACCACAGTCATGGCTGCCATAAACTGTCATGGAGACAGCCCAGGACCCTGAACACAAAAGCCTTGGGTAAATAGCTTTGCCCCCCAAATACCAGTCCTGCTTCCAGCCCAAACACCACTGCCATCATGGAGGGTAGAAATGGCTCACCTGCCTATTCACCACCAGTAGCAGCCCAGGGAGGGGCAGACCCTGAGCCCCCAGCCTTGCTTCCGGGCCAGCTTTCACAGTTATCTGAGTAAGTAACTCTTGTGAAGAATGGATCAGCCATCTTCACCACCTGTCAGTCAACTGCCACTCCCAGGGCAAGGCCAGTCCAGCCGAAGCAGCATACCACCCCCAGGGGAGAGAGGAGGCAACATGTGCCAGGCCAGTCAAACCACCAAAGTGTCCCTTCAGATGCTGATGGGGGGAGCTCTGAACCCAAGGGCCTTGGGAACAGCAGTGCTTCCAGTCTACTGCCCTCAGCTATCCCCTTGGCAAGCAGCCTGTGGAGAGATGCAGCCTGGCCACTGCTCTTACAGGGCTGCAACCATGGCTCCTGGGAAAGAACACAGCTAGACAAGAGAGAGACCTGTTCACCAAAGTCCTCGCCACTGTCAAGAGTTGGTTCAATATCAGAAATGGACAGGATTTTAACAGGAGAGAAGTACTTTAAAATGTCCGTTCATTCATTCATTCATTCATTCATTCATTCCCTACCTCATGGAATCCTTGTCTTTCTTCAAGAAAGGAAAGCACATCAGCTAGTGCTTTTCTGGGAAGATGCTGCCCCAGTCACTCCACTGATCTACGCTACATACAGGTTGAGGTCTGTCTTTCAGTTTCTGTAAGTGTGGTGGAGAAAGCTGGCCTTAGGGCCAAGACCAACTGGGTGACCTCCAGGACTCAGGGCAAAGTGCCCAAACTCTCAGTCCTCCAAGCCAAATGTGTCAAACATGCTGCCCTCAACACTCCCCAATGTGACCCAAACCAGACTGATATGTACTTGGGAAAAGTTTAACCAAATAAATAAAACTACAGTCAAGAAGAGATAAAATTACATTTTAGAATTGTCATTCTGCAGAATGAAGGGGATCTTTTGCAAAGTTCAAGTGTGTTTCCATTTGCACTGGCCACCACTGCTGTGAGGAAGGTGCAGAGAAGATGTCAATGTTAAACTGTAGTTGGATTGTCCCAATCGGGGGTCCCCAGGTCAATGAAATGACAGAATCTCAGCTCCTAGCCTAACTCTCAGCACCCTGAAGGCAAGGACTGAGTGTGGGAGGTTTTGTCTCGGAATCCCTAGTACTTACAGAAGCTACCACATGATAGCTGAGTAATGCAGGCTTGCTGAATTAACAATAGATGCCAATACAACCAATCTCAACTCAGACCAACCAAAGGAGGCACTTTCTCCATTTAGTTAAGCAGAAAGGAATAGAGCTGACTTTTACAGAATTTTAAAGTTTGTTCTTTTGCTATAAATAATCAATATCTTCAGGTACACCTTGGAAAGAAATTAACTTACTTGTCTGATCAAATTAACTTGGCAAATAACACTTTCAAACTTTCATTATTTGGGGCAAACCTAGAGCCCCATCCAAAATTCTCTTTAAGGCAATCCCAAAATTTTCCTCCACTTAAACCAAACAGGACAATGAGGTAAAGTAAGGAGGCTCTTAAAATAAAATAAAAGAAGACCTTTGTTTAGATTCTCAACAGTCCACATAGTCATTAAAGAGAAATCGGTCCCTTTAAAGGGCAGGCAGTTAGTTAAAACAGAAACGATAAATTTACTCTCCCGGAAAATCCCCGTTTCCACCTAGCTACTGTCTTCTCCACCAGAGAACACTTCCCTTTCTAACCAAAAGTTTTCATGGGCAATTATGAATTCGGATCGTCTTCTTCCTTAAGTTTGTTTAGCTTCACGATCCCATCACACATCAGGTACAACTAAATGTGGACCATCAATATGCTGTTTTGATAGGTGAAAGCTAAAAGATTAAGTCTCATTCATTCATTTCAATTATGTTTTCAAATAACTAAAACAGAGTCGACGCTGGTGCCCCTTGTCCCCGAGCCAGCCCGGGTGTAGCTTCTGCAGGCCGAGGCGGCGTGAGCGCCCGCTCCCGCTTACCTCTTAAAGGCCTCGGCTGGGTTCCTCTCGCACTCCCCGGGCTGGAGGAGGCTCTGGACGGCCGGGTCCCTCAGCTTGTCCTCGTAGCCCTGGATCAGGCCGCTGTGGCACAGCTGGGCCACCAGCCCTCGCACGAAGCCCCCGACGCACAGGGTGTCGGCGTCCTGCGCTTTGCAGAAGTGGAAGGCCAGCGCTTGGCGGTGCAGCCCCCGCTGCACGCCGCCGGGCGAGCTGGGCCACAGCAGCTCGGTGCACAGGGCCGTCTTGCCGCTGCCCGGGCCCCCGACCAGCAGCACCCCCCAGGCCGCCGCTTTGGGGCCGGCGCCGCTGGCCGCGCCGGCCGGGGCCGGGCCGCCGCCGGCGCCCTTCTCCTGCAGGCAGTGCTGGAGCTTGTGGAACACCCACTCGCGGCAGTAGAACTGCTTGCCCTGCAGCAGGCTGCTCTGGGCCATGGTGCAGGCTCTCGGTCCCGGGGGCAAGAGCGTCCGGCGGGCCCCGCTAGCGGCGGGCGGGCGCGCCCCGGGGCTCCCGGGCCAGGGCCGCCGGCAGGGCGGGCATCTGCTCTCCTCCCTTTGTCTCCGGGCGGCCCCGCGGCCCGAGCGGAGCGGAGCGGGAGGAGGCGCGGGAGGAGGCGCCCGGCCGCGGCCCGCGAGCCTACTGGCGGGGCCCGGGGGGGCGCGGGGCTCCGCGGCGGCCGCCCCGGTTCACAGCCATCGCGGAGGCTCCCGGCGGGGACGGGCGACGCTCCGGGCGCGGGGCCGGGCAGGGGCCGGGCTGCCCGGGGGGGGGAGCCGCCGGCCCCGCTCACATCTTCCGCAACAAAGGCGGCGAGAGCGGGCGGCCGGGCCGGGGGGCGGCCGGGAGGGAGGCAGGCAGGCCGGGCCGCGCCGGCTCCGCTGCGCCGGCTCCGCTCCGCCGCCAAGTTGGGGGGCGCGGCCCCGCTCCGCGCCGGGCCGGGCGGCTCGGCACCGCGGCCCCCGCCCGACGCTGCCCCGGAGCAGACAAAGCGGCCGGCACGGGAGGCGGGGGGGGGGAGGTCGGCGCCCGGCCCGGCCCGGCCCGGCGAGGCGAGGCCCGCGGGGAGGCGGCAGCAGGCCTTGCCCGGGTTACCGCAGCCGGCGCCCGCCCGGGCCCCGCCGCCCCGCCATGCCCCTGCCCCTGCCCGCGGCCCGGCACCCAACGCAGCGCACGCCCGCCCGGGGTCCGCCCGGCCCGGCTCTGCCTCTTCCCGCCGCCGCCGCCGCCGCCGCCACCGCCGCCGCCAACACCGCCTCAGCCTGGGCTCCCACTGCCAGCGCCGGCCGCCCCCCGCGCGAGCCCGGCCCCGCCCCGCCCCGCCCCCGCGCGTCCCACGCGGCCGGGCCCCGCCCCCGCGCCTCTCCTCCGCGAGGCCTCGCCCCTCCCAGAGATCCCGGGCCGCCCCGCGCCGCTCCCGCCCCCCGCGCCCCTCCCCTTCCCCTCGCCCCCGTTCCCTCGGAGTCCGCGGAGCGGCCACGCCCCTACTCCGCTCTCCGCGACCCCCCCACCTCGCCGTCCCCGCCTCCCTCCTCGGCCCCGCCCATCTCCCAAGCCCCGCCCTCTGCTCTCGGAAGCCCCGCCCCTCCTGGAGCCCCGCCTCCAGCGGGCCCCGCCCTCCCCGGGATCCTTTCTTCCCCCAGCCCCTCCTCCAGCCCTCCCCCGGCCCCCGGGCTCCCCACCTTCCCTGTCGGGGTCCGCCGCACCACAGGACCCCGCGGAGCTCGGAGGCTCCCACCGGGCCGCGGCCCGCGGGCCCCTCTTTGTTCCTTTGGCCCCGGGAGGACGGGGGGGGGGGGAGAGCTCCGCCCCGCCCCCAGGCCCCGCCCCCCAGCCTCCCTGGGCCCCCCGCCCCCAGGCCCGCCCCCCAGCCTCCCTGGGCCCCCCACCCCAGCGCCCGGGTGTTGGGACGGAGAACCCCGGCCAGCTCGTTCAGGCCTGCCACCGCGTCAAGGCCGTGCACCTAGTCGGTGCCGGCTGCATGCCGGGCGCCAAGGGAGACTATGGCGGTGCCGGATGGTGTGCGCCGCCCGGCGGCCCCCAGCTCGGGCCCGGGGAGGGGGCACAGCAGCTGGCACCGGGGGCCCTGCTGGCGGCCAGTGCACGGGCCTAGCGGGACAGGCACGCGCCATCCGCAGCCCGCTGCATCCCGTGTCCCAGCTCCCGCTCTCTATCTCTAGCTATATAGATATAGACTTATCTATCCCTGTCTGTCTGGAATCTATCTCTATCTCTATCTCTATATAGATATCTCTATCTCTATAAGTATCTATATCAATATATCTGTATCTATCTCTATCTATATCTATATATTTCTATCTATCTCTATCTATACATATTTTATCTATCTATATCTATCAACATCTGTCAATCTATATCTTTATATCTATATCCATATATCTATCTATATCATTCTATTTCTATATCTATACCTATATCTAGCTATCTATATCTGTATCTATCTTTCTATCATCTCTATCTATCTATCTATCTGTATCTATCTACCTAACTATCAATAGCTGATATAGGAACATATAAAATAGCTACCAACCAAATCCAAGGTAGTATGCCAGAAAGCTCACCAACATCTGGGGCGGGGGAGGAAATAAGGTCAGGAAAGGTCTCCAGTAGAAGGTGGGGTTGGAGTTGAGTTTTGAGGAACATCAGGGATTCCAGGAAGCCTCAAAGGGGAGGAAGTGCTTTGCAGAATGGAAGTCTTGAATGAAAAGGCCACTAGGACTGGACATTAGAGAATGATAGGCAAGAACTGCATACGTAGAATAAAAAAGCTAGGAAGAGGTCAGGTTTCAAAAGCTGTAAAAATCAGTTCTATTTATTCCTAAGAGATAGGAGCAGCTATGAATTTATTGAGAGGGAGATTCTTCCACTTTGACAAAAGCTCTCTGTTGGTAGGCTGAAGGGTGAATTGGAGTGAGAGAGACAAGATAGTAAAATGAAGATGCCCCATCAGCTGACCTCTGTGTTCACTTCAAATATCAATCTCATATTTCATTTTTTTTCTATTTGAATCCCATAGTGCCTGCCACAATAATAAGAAAGTCCTCAATAATTCATTGGATTTGGAGGGATTTGTCTGTTATGGAGGGTATGGGTAGGAAGTTCCTAGGTAGAAGGATAATGGAAGGAGAGAGGGTGTTGGGAGGGACCAACAGATGGAAATCATGAACTGTTTTGGACTTGTGCTCAAAATGTTCACGGGCTATTCAGCTGAAAAAAACTTTGAAAAATAGTTGGTGATGTTTCCTTGAATTCATCAGAGATGAGCATTGGCTAAATAGATTCTAGACATAGGAGTCAATGAGAATCTGAAGACAGTGTAAAGAGGTGGGGGAGAGATCTGGGGGTAGCTCCAGGGTACAAGCAAGCAGGGGCAGAACATGAATGATGGACCAGGAATGAAACTTGAAGAGAAGCAGTCAGACTTAGAGAAGAACAAGAAAATGATAATACTGGAAACATATTATAAAACAGAGTAGTGAGCTTTGTCAAAGATGCCGGATATCCTGACTATTTTCCTGCCACTGGACTTTGATGACTGGAAGGGAGAATGAGGCTGATGACATTGTGCAACTTTGCCTCTCTTCAATCCAGTCCAGAAACAAGTCAAGACATTACCCATGACGTCACTGGGCCTCTGAGAAGGAAGGACAAGGGAGAAGAATTCAAGGTTGAAAACTAAGACAAGGCCATCAGATCTAGTGGTGGGATCAGTCACCTAACAAAGGGGGGGAGAAGAGAAGGAAAGAAGGTATACAGATAGATGGGAGAGATAAGAGGATAAACTCAAGAGAAGCAGCTGTAGAATCTCAGATCCCACTTGTCAAGGGTCTGACTGACCTGAATAAGCTAGACTGATTCATAGGAATGAGAGCTAGAAGGAAACTTAGATAAAGTCTAATCTCATTTTAAAAATGAGGAAACAAGTTTGAGAGAAGGGAGTCACACCAAGGCAATGGAGTAATGGTGATTGATTGCAGGGTAATATTATTCTCTGTAAAGATCTCATCCAGATTTAAAATTTATGAT
Organism: Macrotis lagotis; assembly: GCF_037893015.1. Classification (NCBI taxonomy): domain Eukaryota; kingdom Metazoa; phylum Chordata; class Mammalia; order Peramelemorphia; family Peramelidae; genus Macrotis; species Macrotis lagotis. The sequence continues at coordinate 27,658,963 of NC_133660.1, forward strand.
ACTCAGGGCTGCAGGAGAACTGGCTCTACAGTCAAGAAGACCTGAATTCAAATCCAGCCTCAGACACTATGTGACCCTAGAAAAGTCATTTAACCCTTCTGCCAAAAAACAAACAAAACCCAACTTATATTTAGAATCACAAAATATCTGACTGGAAAGAACCTTATTGATAATTGAATTCAATTTCTTTGAGGTATGGGAAAGAGTTCCAGAATTAGGAAGTAAACTGCGCCAATATCATACAGTTTGAAAATTAGAGCTGGAAGAGGTTTTAGAAGCCCTACATTTTATAATTAAAGAAGAGTTTTAGAGATTTGCCCAAGGTTTCCCATATTTGAGATGCTTACCCAAGATCCTTCATGTACAGGAACAGTGGGAATTGTCTTGAAATAAAAAGGTTTTCAAAATAAATGCAGGAAACTCATCTTTAAGGACTTTGAACATAGGCATTTATATTTTATTCTAGGAGCAAATGGGAGCCACTGGAGTTTCTTGAGTGAGGTTGCCTTTCTCTGCAGGACAAGATTTCATTAGCTTTCCTTTTTTTTAAATTATTTTTTCAATTTATTTAAAGCAATGGGGTTAAGTGACTTTCCCAAGCCACACAGCTAAGAAATTATGAAATGTCTGAGGTCAAATTTGAACTCAGGTCCTCCTGACTCCAGGGCTGGTGCTCTATCCACTGCATCACTAGCTGCCCCTCATTAGTTTTCTTGACTGCAACTGATTCTCAGGGAGTTAACAGTCCACTGAAACCACACGACCATTTCAAACAAGTTTTTCCAGCTTATCTTCACAGAACACACATTTACCTTTTCAAATCCCCTCTATTCAGAAAGTAGTTGAAAGGAACTAGAAAAGAAATGTGCTCTCACCTATAAGAGACCTTTTAATTATTCAAAAGCAAAACAACATTCTGTGGTGTCTACTAGGAAAAACCCACTTCTCTGTTTGTTACCCCTTTCTCGCCTCAGAGAGATGAAAGGGTAGGCAAGTCCTCTTCCCAGGCTAATCATTGAAAGGTACAAAGATCACAGTAACTGGAAGGATCAATAATCCCAGAGATTGCTGCTATTCTTCCATAATGTTTATTACTGACCTATCAATAGCTTTTGATGTTGTTGACTTTAAGATAAAAAGTGTTGCAACTAAGAACTTTCCCCTTCAAGCTCTGAGCCCTTAGATCATCCCTAGGTGATAAGAGTGAAAAAATAAAGTTAAACTCAATTTAAATTCTCCAGTTTTCAAATGAGATCTGGGAGTTAAAGAGAAAGAAGGAGGAGAGGAAATAAAGTGAAGGGCTGGAGGGGGGGGGGGAATCAGCATCTGATTGTGATTCCTATGAATTAGAGCTATCAAAGTCAGTTGAGATCATCTAATTCAATCCTTCAAGCTTACTGAGAAGGAAACTAAGATGCATAAATCTTAGGTGACTCATTTAAGATTGCACAGGTAGGGGGTGGCTAGGTGGCATCGTGGATAGAACACCGGCCCTGGAGTCAGGAGTACCTGAGTTCAAATCCAGCCTCAGACACTTAATAATTACCTAGCTGTGTGGCCTTGGGCAAGCCACTGAACCCCATTTGCCTTGCAAAAACCTTAAAAAAAATATTGCACAGGTAGCAAGAGGCAAAGCCTGGAAGTGACCCAGAATGCTTTGACTATAGCTTCAAGGAGTTCACTATATACCATGCTACTGGTAATATGATAAACATAATATTTATTTCATCATACAGCTTTTTATAACCTTAAATTTCTATATAAATATTAGTTCCTTGTTTTAATTGTCATTTCTATCATGTCCGACTCTTCATGATCTCCCTTTGAGGTTTTCCTGGCAAAGATACTACAATGGTTTACCCTTTCCTTCTCCAGCTTATTTGACAGAGGAGGAAACTTAGGCCATCGGGGTGAAATGACTTGTTCAGGGTCACACTGCTAATAAGTGTCTGAGACCAGATTTGAACAAGGAAGAGGATTCTTTTTGACTCCAGGCCTAGCATTCTATCCACTGTGCCACCTAGATGACCTAACATTATACAAGAGAAGGAAGAAGTTATACAGGATGAGCAGGCATTAATTGTGATATAAATCAATGGAGGAAACTTTCAAATAAAGAACAAAGTTTACTTGAGCATTTGAAAAATTTATTTTCCTCATTCCAATATTCTCAAATTTAATTTGAACCCCAAATTTATGAAGCAATGCAGAAGAATAATAAGATATTTATTTGAAAAAAGATATGAGAAAGCAATATCTAAAACACTGAAAAATATTTATAGAGTTCCAGGCTAAAGTACAGGAAAAATACAAATATTTCACTATGAAGTGTTTATTTGGCAAGTGCTACCATGCAAACAAAAAACCTTTGCCCTAAAAGATTGCCTATGCCAACACTTTCTCATGAGCAACACTATAATCCAATAATAAATACATCAAACACCCCAAGAAAAATAACATACATGTAATTAGAGAAATATATTGCCAGTCTCCACATGCCATCTAGGTTTCTTGCCAAAATGACAATGGCAAAGCCTAGACACATTCCTGTGAACTCCCATAATTCAGAACAAAATGGAAAAGGACATTTTCAAAATATATCAAAGTGGCTATGCACATACATTTTGGCATATCTAAAATTAATATTTTTATTTACAATTCATCTGTGCTCCAGCACATGCTTTGTATTTATAAAGGTATTAATTGTGCTAAGAAGTATATATGTTCTTTAATATAAATATCATTGAGCAAAAGTTAACAGAATTGGAACAAAATAAAGAGCAACAAAAAAATTGTAGGAGCCTTTGATATTCTCTCACTGCTAGTCAAGTATAACAGAAAATTTTAAAAAATATATAGAAGTATATAAAATGCTAGAATTGAACTATGGTATTTTCTGAATGGGAACATTAAAATAGAAATCTTGTTATCATAAGGTACATTTACAAAAGTAGAACATATACCAGAGTATAGAGCTTTAAAAAAGTTTTAAATAAATTTTAAAAAGACCCACTTAGACATTCTTTTCAGACAACAACACTATAAAAACTGTTAAAAACTATGAGGGATAGAAGTAAAACAGATTGATTAAATGAAAGGACTAAAAAAAATTTTATGAACCTTTAGCTAAAATGATTAAAAAGGAAAGAAAAATAAAATTACCAAAATAAAAAGATAAAAGAATATAAAGAATGATCAGAACCCACAATTATTATAAACTTTATACAATGAAATTTTAAATGAGGTATTTATTAGTAATAAAGTATGAAATACCCAAATGAATAGAACTTGAAATAGGGATCTTTAGCAGCCCTGTTTCAGAAAGCGAAACTGAACAGGCCATAAAGGAACCGCCTTTGGGAAATAGGGAGGTTGTGAACCAGACAGATTTACAGATCAATTCTATCTGGCTCTTAAAAGATAATTAAAACTTGTCATACACAAATTATTCTCAAACTTCGAGAAAGACAATACTTTATCAGACTTCTTTTATGAAACTGCCTTGGGTCCTAAACAAGGGACATAAAGCAAATAAAGAGAGTTATAGGTCAATATCATTCATGAACATAAATCTAAAACTTTGAAGTGGAAAATGTAGCAGAAATCAACAGCCATAAATTCCAAAAATTGTTCACTCTGACCATGTTGGATTTATCCTGGTGATATAGCAGCATTCGTCAAGTATAGCTAAATAAAATCAGTAATTGTTTATGGAATTCAGTTCCTAGCTCTGACTGATCTTTGGTAAAAAAGGTCATTTAGTGCAGTGGAATGGTTGTTGGATTAGGAGCCAGATTTTAGTGTTCTTTGATACTTGCATCAAGTCATTTTAACTCTATGAATCGCTATAAAATGGAGGGGGCATGGGTTGGCCAGGGGCACCTTTAATTTGGGAACTTTTGAGACTTTCTTTTCTTTAAGAATATTCCCAGGTATACAGTTTAAGACTTTAAAAATATCTAAATTACTACTGGTTTCTGTGCATTCTTCAGAGGAGCAGTATGCTTGAAGGAACCACTCAGTGTTCATCACTTCCCCAATCTTGCACCTCACCCTTCCATTCAGTCCTTCTTCATGATGAATTTGTTCCTTGAAACTGGGACTGAAGCACTTGAACATAGTGCAGATTGACAAGGAGATATATGACAGCTCTGTCTCTAGGCCTGAACAGTCATGGGTGATAATATCAATAATTATATATAATTACCGTAAATGTGATAATAATTTGCAACGACTTGTTAATGTCCTCTGTCAGGGTGAACATCCCTAACTACATTTTGCCTACATTGCATTCTTTGAATAGGCCTCATAGGAAAACAACAGATAAATTAAGCCTCTGGTTCAAGGCATATAAATCATTAAATTGATTATGTCCCAAGAATGAGAGAAAGGTGTTTTCACTTAGTTGTCTTCAGGCTCTGAGCTCCTCCTGGAACCACACCTTCTTTTGTTCACTTATAATTTTTCCATTACTTGCCAGGCAAGCCTGCCTTTGCAAAGACAGCCAATCCCAAGAAGGCAGATGGGATTACTCTATGAGATCAATAGGACACACAGAAGCTTTTAAAAACAAACAACCCAGTAAACATTTCCATTCTATTCTATTTCATATATTTCTACAGTATTAACCAACTACTATGTGACAATTGTTTTATTAAACACTGGTATATAAAGACAGAAAGACTCTTGGATAATAAGAGAAACCACCTATCTCAAAAGAGCAAGCAATGAGTGAAAAAATGACTCTGTATGCAAAGAATTATATACTCCTAGTAATGGTGGATGAGAGAGGGGAACAAAGAAACAAGACATAGAAGAAGAAAATCTGTGCTTAGGACAAGAAAATGCATCCTCTGGTATATACAAAGGAAGCAAGATTAGGTCAGCAAATGTCTAACTACAAGTATATGTGTATATATGAATAGATCTATATTTAGAAACAGGATGAATTTCATGAAACGTGTACTCTGGTTGCTGCAGATAGAAATACTTGCCTATGTGAACCTGAGATGGAATTTCCAAGTCCTAGTTACCTCTTCTTTGTTTTCTTACCTGAGCTCAGGTCATGGACAGTAATAGTAAGGGACAGTGGTTTCTAACTTTGGTGTCAAACTCATATGTTCAAGAAGTTAGGGGGACTTGGGTCCAGATTTTTGGTGCCCTTTAACAGGTGATTTCCTCAATAGTTTCTCTGAGAAGACAACCATCATCAGGAGGATTGTAAAAATATGAGCCAAAATATTGAAAACTCTGAAGAAGAAACTCATTATAATTTTTGGAAACTTAGAAATGTACCTAGAATTATTTGCAAAGTAGAACATATGGTCACTATGATTTGAATATGATTAATCACTAGGATAGCTATATTTTAACCTAAGTCAACAAAAGTAAACCATGAAAAACAAATCCATTTAAATCTAATATAATTATACAAAAGCATGCATATAATATGAAGTGGAGAATTTCAATCCATATTAGATTGCTACAAAAAATTGGAATTCTGAAAAACATTTAATAAAATTATGTGAGTGTATAGATCCACTAACTAGTGGACTTTCTAGGTCATGTAAGATTGATACCAGTACTTGGGATCTTGAGAACCAGAGCTCTAGTATCCATTGGAGAACCCAATTCATGTTCCATTCATATCCATAGAAGCCATCTGGAAAATTTTTAGCTGTGGGGGCCTAATTTTAGTTTGGAAGGAATGGAAGAGAACCTCATATACAAAAGTCTGCTTGTTATGATCATTTTCTCCTTCTTTGCAATGAGGAAGTCAGAAAAGATAACTTAGAACATCTGAGAACATTTACCTGTGTCACCTTGGACAAGTCACCTGGACCTTAATTTCCCTCACTGTCTACTGAGGGATGAGAAAAGTACACAGGATAACCTTAAAATTTCCAGCAAATTCTAAATCTGCGATCCTTCAGTATAAGAACTTTTTCTTTAGTTATGGTAGGGAAACATTTTTCTCAGGGTTGCTGCCTACTTGAGGGAGAAAGAAGGGGAGAAACCAAGACAGTGACAGCAGTGGTACCACCAGGGGCACTAGCATACATAATGATGGTCAGTTCAGTCTACTTCACTTAATATTTTTGGACCAAATGTATCTTGTGCACCTTTGATTGTGGGTTGATTCATTCATTCTTTTTTTTCTTTCTTTTTTTTTAATTTATTTTTTTATTCTCATTTTGTACAAATGTTTTTTTACATTAATAAAATATTCTTGTTTACAAGTACACAAAATACCCCTCCTCCCCCATGAATATAGATAGACTTGTTTGGGCGAGAAAAGTAAAGGGGAGAGAAAAAAATTAAAATAAAAAAATAATAATAGTAATAATTGTAGGTATGGCCAGGTGGCACAATGGACAAAGCACCAGCCCTGGAGCCACGAGCACCCGAGTCCATATACAGCCTCGTAACCCCAAGAATCACCCAGCTGTGTGACATGCAAGCCACCCGATCCCCACTGCTCTGCAAAAACCAAAAAAAAGAAAGAAAAAAAAAGACGCAAAATAAAATAAAAAGTAATAATAGTAGGGGTGGCTGGGTGGCAGACAGAGCATTGGCCCTTGAGCCAGGAGCATCTGGGTCCAAATCCGGCCCCAGACACCCAAAGATCACCCTGCTATGTGGCCCCAGGAAGGCCATCCAGCCCCACTTGCCCTGCACCCTCCCCCAAATAATAATAACAAAAAATGTGCTTCAGTCTTTGTTCCAACACCAACAACTCTGTCATGGGTGGATCTCATTCTTTATGATAAGTCCATCACAAAAGTTATTTCCATATTTTTCTACAGTTACCATTGCTGATCGCAACTCCCTCCTTTCTTATTTCTCCACTACTGTGTACTCTATTTTCTCTCTCCTTTCATTATGACTCTGCTGTAGGGGCTGAGTAGCAGCAGACAGATCCCTGGTCCTGGGGCCAAGAAGCCCTGAGCCCCCATACCACCCCTTAGGCCCAGAATCCACCTGGCCCTGTGGTCCTGGGCAGGCCTTCCATTCCCAGCCCCTTGCAAGAAGTAAGAAAGAAAATGTGTTATATCTGGCCACTCTCCCCCCATGGTCCATCCTCTCCTCCTTTATTCACATCCCCACCCCTTCCCCCTGCTCCCCCTTCCTTCTTACTCCAGATGTCTATACCCCATTGAGTATATTTGCTGTTTCCTCTCCTAGCCATCTTTGATGAAAGCAAAGTTTCCCTCATTCCCCCTTGCCTCCCCCCTTCCATATCATTGCAATAGCTCAATGTAATAAAAAAAATCTTATGTGAAATATCTAGGACTATTCCCCCTCTCCTTTTTCTTTCTCCCATTCCATTTCCCTTTTTTTCTATTGACTCCATTTTTACACCATATTTTATCTTCAAATTCATCTTTCTCCTGTGCTTCAACTATAAAAGCTCTCTCTACCTGCTCTATTAACTGAGAAGGTTCATATGAGTATCATCAGTGTCATTTTTCTATGCAGGAATACATGCAGTTCATCCTCATTAAGTCCCTCATATTTCTCCCCCTCTCTTCCAATCTCCATGCTTCACCTGAGTCCTGTATCTGAAGATCAAATCTTCTCTTCAGCTCTGGCCATTCCAAAAGGAACATTTGAAATTCCCCTGGTTCATTGAAAGTCCATCTTTTTCCTTAGAAGAGGACATTCAGCCTTGCTGGGTAGTTCATTCTTGGCTGCATTCTAAGCTCTCTTGCCTTCCGGTATATTGTATTCCAAGCCCTACAAGCTTCCAATGTAGCTGCTGCTAAGTCCTGTGTGATCCTGACTGGAACTCCATGATATTTGAACTGTGTCCTTCTGGCTGCTTGTAATATTTTCTCTTTCACTTGGGAGTTCTGGAACTTGGCTATAATATTCCTAAGGGTTGGGGGATTGGTGGATTCTCTCCATTTCTACTTTGCCCTCTGCTTCTAGAATATCAGGGCAATTTTCCTGTAGTAATTCTTTGAAAATGATGTCAAGGCTCTTTTCCTGATCATGACTTTCAGGTATTCCAATAATTTTAAAATTATCTTTCCTAAGTCTGTTTTCCATATCAGTTGTTTGTTCAATGAGATATTTCACATTTTCTTCTAATTTTTCATTTTTTTTGGTTTTGAAGTATTGATTCCTGATTTCTGTTAAATTCATCAATCTCCCTGAATTCTATTCTTTGTCTGAAGGATTTGTTCTCCTCAGAGAGTTTTCTTATCTCTTTTTCCATCTGGCCAATTTTGCTTTTTAAAGCATTCTTCTCCTCAATAACTTTTTGAACTGTTTTATCCATTTGACCTAAGCTGGTTTTTAGCATGCTATTTTCTTCAGCATTTTTTTGGATTTCCTTGACTAAGCTGCTGACTTCATTTTCATGTTTTTCCTGCATCTCTCTCCTTTCTTTTCTCAGTTTTTCTTCAAACTCCCTCAATTGATTTTCAAAGTCTTTTTTAAGCTCTGTCATAGCCTGAGTCCAATTTCTGTTTTTCTTGGAATCTTTAGATGCAGGAGCTTGTGCTTCCTCATCTTCATACTGAGTATTTTGATCCTTCTTGGGCTCATTTGCAAAATATTTCTCAATAGTCTTCTTTTTGTTTCTCTGCTTGCTCATTTTCCCAGCCTGGGCCTGGTTTGGGGTGTTTCTTGAACTTTTGGGACACTCCCACAAGGGTCTCAGTGTGTGAGGCTCTGTCCTCCCTCCTGGTCTGTGAATGACCATAAGCACCTCCCTCTGCCACAGGGCTGAGGTGGAGGGGGCCCTGCTGTTCTATGGGGGGGCCTAGACTGCTATCAGGATCTGTATGTGGTCAGAGCCCCAGAGTCCTGTTCCAGAGGCAGAGGACAGAGCTCTGCAGTCTCTTTTGACTCCCCTCCCTCAGCTCAATAGGCTCATGCCCTGGGGGCTCCTGCTTATGGGCTCCGCCTGCTTCTGTTTCCTGGATCAGGGCTGGGGAAAGACCATGCTCCTCTCTGTGTGCCCTGAGTGCTGTGCTCCATGTGCTCGCTCTGGCAGAGGTCCCCTGCTGTTCCCCCACTTTGTGCTGGTGCTCCTCAGGGTGCAGCACAGGAGACTACCCCGCCGCTGTGAGCTGAGACTCCCAGTGCCCTGGGGCTGCCTCCAGGAGGCTGAGGTGCTTTGGCTCTGGCGGGCCACCCCTCTGCTGGGCCGCCCCTCTGACCCTGGGGAGCAGAGCCTTTCTGCTCTTTTCCAGGTTACCTTGAGTAAGAGAACTGCCTCACAGGGATCCTTTGTGGGGTCTGTCTCTAGAAAGTTTAGTTAGAGTCCTTAGCTGATGAATTTTATCAGAGATCTCCTAAGACTTGATCCCTTCTTTTCGCCATCTTGGCTCCGCACCTCATTCATTCATTCTAAACGGGAGAGTTTTAGCTTGCCTTAATAATCTTTGAAATTTATAATTATATTACCATGATCAAATTATTATTACTACTATTATTATTATTATTAATCTACCTAACACAGATCATCTTTTTAGTTATAATTCACTTTTTTTCTTTCAATGCTGAATGAGCTCCTTCCATATTTAGGAATCTCAGCAAATGTAATATTACTGTTAGTTTTGAAGCCATGGAAAAGATTTTTTTTTTCCTGGAGGGAAGGAGGGAGAAATTTGAAACTTTAGGAAAATTGAGATGTGTATAATACTTTCAAATAAAGAAAAATTATGGAAATATATAATTGCTATGACTACAAAAGAATGCCTTTGCAAGTTGAAAATCACTTAGTAAAATGAATTATTTTCAACTTCTATCTAGGTTATAAATCTATGAGCCTAGGAACTATGTCTTCTCCATGCATGTAATATGAAGAGGGAGAAGATCATTCCCAAAGAGTAACACTATTAAACAGGTTTCAATGAAAAACAGCATAAGTATGTAGCCTAAGTGTGTTTGACTGCTCCCTATGAAATGAGGGTTTTCTCTAAACTGCCTAGTAAGAAATGAGGGATGAGGGCTGGGGAGCTAGGAAAATTAACTGTGCCACAGCTTAAATGAACCTTGTGAAGTTAGAAAAATACTTGATTTCTAGATTGGTTGTCTTAGAAAATACTTGAAACCATGGGTCTACTCAAATCAGATTATACCAGGTCATAAGACATTCTTAAGAATGGTGGAATGTGATATCATGACCAAGTATCCGAATAAATAATTTTTTTCCCCAGGGGGAAAAAAAATCCTGACTCATTTGGTTGCTTTCATGACTCTATAGGTCCCTTCTATTAATTATAATATCCAGAAAAAAATGAGTTCTTCCTAAAGTGTATCTTAAGAAAAAAAGAGAAAAAATAAACAGACCACTTTTATGATCACCTACTTAGTGATAATTTGAGGTCAAAACCATGACTTCCTGTATGTGGGGAACTCCTGGTGAGGAAAAGCCTTCTACCAAAACTATTCTGCCAGTTATGGTCCTAGGGACTTGACTGACTCTCCTATAGTCATGAAGTCAGGATGTATGAGAGACAAAATTTGAATCCTTTTTTTCCTAACTAAAAGGCCAACCCTTTATCCACTACACTGGCCTGCCATTTACCTGATGAATATGCATAAAGGAAATCAGGAGTTTGGCAATGTTCTGGAAATGCTTAGCCCAACTTTTCTTGGCTTTCTTTCTTCTTAGTCAGTTGAGACATTTTGTAGGAAAACATAAAATTTTGTTATTTTTAATGTATTACATTATCTTCTCCATCATATAAAAATTGTTGAGTTGAGATAAAAGTTAAATATTAAAGGTTATGTGTAAGTGCCTTGAAGATAAACATTATTTTTGTATTATCTTTGGATCACTAATGCCTTGCCCAGGGTGGATAGGATAAATCCTTGTTGGATTATTTTGGTTTCAACTGAATGGACTGAATTGAACAAAGTAAATTAGCTATCAAGCTGACCAAATGTTTAAACCTTTATGCATGTTCCTAATAGCTACAACTCTACATTAGTCTTTAGCCAAGAAGTAGTTTCTAGACATGGGCTTTACATCCATATGATGTTTCCAGTTGCCATGGAAATGTCTGGTTGAAGGATTCTGACTCCTAATAAATGAGAATCCCAAGTTAACTCACAGTAGGGGGAAGGGAAATCTTATTTGCGTATTATCTCAGTATTATGGGCTTTGAATTATGGATAGCTTCTGTTTGTAACCAGTTGATAATTACAAAACATTTCTTTGTTCCATATTTAATCTTAAAAACAAATGTTTCTGCTTAATTTGTTTCTCTTCACTTGGGAGATCCTATAATGACCCATGTTGACAAGAAAATAAATATACTAACAAGATTTAAATTTGGAAAGCATAGGAGATCAATCAACTTAATTTCTTCTTTCAAATTACATTTCAGAAAGTAGAACATTATTAAATTTCCAGGGGAAATATAGCCACATATTGGTAGCCAGCATTGATGGGAAACATTATTTTTGGTTTTTCTTCTCCATAACTGGAAGGAGAGATTGAAGGATTATAGGAGAAATTCATGTACCCACCAATCTTTCAGACTTTTCTTTCACTAAGGTTTTTGAAAAACAAAACAATTAAAAATAAAAAAACTCTACTTCTCTTAATCACTTGATACCAGTAAGAACTACAAAAATAAAATGATTTCCTAAAGCACCAAAATTTTGTTGTATGTAATCAAACTCACAAAAAGAATAATAAAAATTACAATATCTAAAATACTAAATTTAGCAGGTTTGTTTTGAATTTAGAAATAACTGGACCAAATAGTTCCAAAAAATAAAAATGCTAGGCAAGAAAAAATAATGAATGAATTCTTAAGAAGTAGTGCTAGTTACAAATATAATTGAGTTAAAGAAAAAATACATCTCTACCCTGTCTGGGTCAGTAGAATATGATCTCCTTGAAGAACAGAGAATTTTTTTTGTTTTATCTGAATACCCCTTGACTATCAGGTATATCACAAATACATAATAAATAGTTTTTTTAAAAAATTTGATTTATTTAAATTGAATTGAACAACATAGATCAACTATCATGTTCTATCACATAATGCCCTTTTGTGCTGCTGTCACATAGTAAAGATTATATTTGTTAAATTGTCTGTGTTCTGACCCTTAAGTGTACCTCAGAATTGCATGTCGTGCATACTTATGATTTTTCTATAATATTTAGTCACTTAAATCTTGGTCAAAGGGAAGAGGTGAAGAAATGTACCTGCATCTTTCTTTTGAAAAATTAGGAAACTGAGTGCAAGGGTAAAATATTGAATTTGTTGTCAATACATCACAAGGAAAGTTTGAGTGAGGTATAAAGATAAGAAAAGAGAATTTATTTTCTGAAACAATTTTTAAAGTAATTATCTTCTGAAAAAACACAAAGAATAAAGAGAACTTTTGAGAAACTTTGAAAACTATCTTGAGAGAGTTTGGGATCTGTGTTTCCAGAATTGAGAAGTAGTTTTAGGAATAGTTAAAGGTAACTTTAACTATAAGCTTTTTTTTTTTAACAGAGAATATATCACAAGTTAGTTATATCTTGTTTTTATTATTGTTGGCCAAATTGGTAATAAAAAGTATACCAGAAACATTCATATTTATTAAAATCCAAGGGATTAAAAAGGAGAAATGAGTGAAAGTTTATGAGAAAATAATTTATATAGCTTTTTAATTACTAATATTTAATAACCTGGAATGGTGATTCACAGTTAATAATGAGAAGTATATTTTAATTTGAGCAATTACTTTGGAAATAACAAAGCATATTTTTCAATTATCTTAGATAAGAAGGAAGAAGGAATGTAGTCTAACAGTAGATAAATATGGAGCACAGGTGAGAACAGTCATATCTAAAACCTGGTTACATATACAAACCCAATAAACTTGTTTTACAGGGGGGCTACATTTTGAAGTAAACACTAAGACAACATTTTCTTTTGTCAAGATTACTCTTGAAAGTTTCCTAAATCATCCATAAAATACAGCATATTCTCTTCAAGCTGATGTAGTTGGAAAGGGGCTAACATTTCTTTAGAGAAAGACACTTAATAGTTGACACCTTATGATCTGAGATTCTTGCTATAGAATCAATTGGATTTCATTTTAACCACACAAAACTAAACTATTATTTGTAAGAAACAGCGACTAGACCTTCTCATGTAGAAGAAAACAAAGACGGGTCAAGACAATTGGTAGAAAAACTGATGGTTGGGAGAAAAAGTGATCTTGAAAGTATGTTATTGGTGAGTATGATTATGTTAAAATGTGATAACCACATTTCTTCTTCTTCATACTGCAACAACAAACCAACCAACCAACCAGTAAATGATAAGTGATTAATAAGTAATAAGTGCAAATGTCATAAGAATTCAGAAGAGGAAGTTATGAAATGAGTGTGACCAATGGGACTGTCACCTTAGAGGAAGAGGGACCTGAGATAATTATGAATGACATGGGGATAATAAAGTCAAGTACAGACTAACTAGTTAGATCTTCCAGGAAAAGTAGAAAAAAATTCTCAAAATATATAGGGAACATTCAGAGGTGTGCTAGTAAATATTTAATAACAGATTCTTTAAAGGGAAAAATAAAGTTATTCAGGACACAATTTCAAATTTAACCTACATTATTAATACTTCTCCATCACTTAAGTCTAAACAATCAACAAAACAATCTAGTCCTGATAACTAGCATCTGTCAGTTTCTTTTTTTCACATTTTCTGATTTTATTTTTTTTTAATTTTTTTATTCTCATTTTGTACAAATGTGTTTTTTTTACATTAATAAAATATTCTTGTTTAAGAGTAAATGAAATACCCCTCCCCCATAAATATAGACTTGCTTGAGCGATAAAGTAAAGGGGAGAAAAAAACTTAAAATTAAAAAAAAATAATAGTAATAATTGTAGGTATGGCCAGGTGGTGCAATGGATGAAGCACCAGCCCTGGAGTCATGAGCACCCGAGCTCACATCCAGCCCCATAGACCCAACAATCACCCAGCCATGTGACATGCAAGCCACCCGATCCCCACTGCTCTGCAAAAACCAAAAAGAAGAAAAAAAAAAGACCCAAAATAAAATAAAGTAGTAATAATAGTAGGGGTGGCTGGGTGGTGGACAGAGCATTAGCCCTTGAGCCAGGACCACCCAGGGCCAAATCCAGCCTCAGACAACCAACAATCACCCTGCTATGCGTCTCCAGGAGGGCCACCCAGCCCCATTTGCCCTGCACCCTCCCCAGATAATAATAATAAAAAATGTGCTTCAGTCTTTGTTCCAACACCAACAACTCTGTCATGGGTGGATCACATTCTTTATGGTAAGTCCATTACAAAAGTTACTTCCATATTTTTCCAACGTTGCCATTGCTGATCGCAACTCCCTCCTTTCTTATTTCTCCACTACCATGTACTATATTTTCTCTCTCCTTTCACTCTGACTCTGCTGTAGGGTAGCTGAGTGGCGCAGCAGAAAAATCCCTGGTCCTGAGGCCAAGAAGCCCTGAGCCCCCCTACCACCCCTTAGGCCCAGTATCCACCTGGCCCTATGATCCCGGACAGACCATCCAATCCCAGCCCGTTGCAAGAAGTAAAAAAGAAAATGTGTTATATCTGACCAGTCTCCCACCATGGTCTATCCTCTCCTCCTTTATTCACATCCCCACCCCTTCCCCCTACTCCCCCCTCCTTCTTACTCCAGATGCCTATACCCCATTGAGTATATATGCTGTTTCCTCTCCTAGCCACCTCTGATGAGAGCAAAGGTTCCCTCATTCCCCCTTGCCTCCCCCCTTCCATATCATTGCAATAGCTCATTGTAATAAAGAAAAATCTTATTATATGAAATATCTTGGCCTATTCCCCCTCTCCTTTTTCTTTCTCCCATTACATTTCCCTTTTTTCTATTGACTCCATTTTTACACCATATTTTATCTTCGAATTCAGCTTTCTCCAGTGCTTCAACTATAAAAGCTCCCTCTACCTGCACTATTAACTGAGAAGGTTCATATGAGTATTAACAGTGTCATTTTTCTATGCAGGAATACATGCAGGTCATCATCATCATTAAGTCCCTCATGTTTTCCCCTTCTCCTCTACTTCTATGCTTCCCCTGAGTCCTGTATCTGATGATCAAATCTTCTCTTCAGCTCTGGCCATCCCAACAGGAACATTTGAAATTCCCCTGGTTCATTGAAAGTCCATCTTTTTCCCTGGAAGAGGACATTCAGCCTTGCTGGGTAATTCATTCTTGGCTGCATTCTAAGCTCTTTTGCCTTCCAGTATATTATATTCCAAGCCCTATGAACTTCCAATGTAGTTGCTGCTAAGTCCTGTGTGATCCTGACTGCAGCTCCATGATATTTGAACTGTGTCCTTCTGGATGTGTGTAATATTTTCTCTTTGACTTGGGAGTTCTGGAAGTTGGCTATAATAATCCTAGGGGTTGTTTTTTTGGGATCTCTTTCTTTGGGGGATCGGTGGATTCTCTCCATTTCTATTTTGCCCTCTGCTTCTAGAATATCAGGGCAATTTTCCTGTAGTAATTCTTTGAAAATGATGTCAAGGCTCTTTTCCTGATCATGACTTTCAGGTATTCCAATAATTTTTAAATTATCTTTCCTAAGTCTGTTTTCCATATCAGTTGTTTTTTCAATGAGATATTTCACATTTTCTTCTAATTTTTCATTTTTTTTGGTTTTGAAGTATTGATTCCTAATTTCTGTTAAATTCATCAATCTCCCTGAATTCTATTCTTTGTCTGAAGGATTTGTTCTCCTCAGAGAGTTTTCTTATCTCTTTTTCCATCTGGCCAATTTTGCTTTTTAAAGCATTCTTCTCCTCAATAACTTTTTGAACTGTTTTATCCATTTGACCTAAGCTGGTTTTTAGCATGCTATTTTCTTCAGCATTTTTTTGGATTTCCTTGACTAAGCTGCTGACTTCATTTTCATGTTTTTCCTGCATCTCTCTCCTTTCTTTTCCCAGTTTTTCTTCCAACTCCCTCATTTGATTTTCAAAGTCTTTTTTGAGCTCTGTCATAGCCTGAGCCCAATTTCTGTCTTTCTTGGAATCTTCAGATGCAGGAGCTTGTGCTTCCTCATCTTCATACTGAGTATTTTGATCCTTCTTGGGCTCATTTGCAAAATATTTCTCAATAGTCTTCCTTTTGTTTCTTTGCTTGCTCATTCTCCTGGCCTGGGCCTGGTTTGGGGGTGCTTCCTAAGCTTTTGGGACACTCCCAGAAGGGTCTCAGTGTATGAGGCTCTGTCCTCCCTCCTAGTCTGTGAATGACCATAAGCTGCCCCCTCTGCCACGGGCCCGAGGTGGGGGGCCCCTCTTGTTCTATGGGGGGGCCTAGACTGTGATCAGGATCTGAATGTGGTCAGAGCCCCAGAGTCCTGTTCCAGAGGCAGAGGACAGAGCTCTGCAGTCTCTCTCTCTTTACTCCCCTCCCTCAACTCAATGGGCTCATGCCCTGGGGGCTCCTGCTTACCTGCTCCTCCTGCTTCTGTTTCTGGATCTGGGCTGCAGAAGAAAGACCAAGCTGCTGGCTGTGTGCCCTGAGGGCTGGGCTCCAAGTGCTCCCTCTGGCCAGAGGTTACCTGTTGTTCCCCCACTTTGTGCCCGGTGCTCCCTGGGGTGCAATTCAGGAGACTCCTCCACTGCTCTGAGCCGTGGCTCCCAGCGCCCTGGGGCTGCCTCTATGAGGCTGAAGTTCTTTTGCTCTGGCGGGCCACCCCTCTGGCAGGCCACCTCTCCGACCCTGGGGAGCAGAGCCTTTCTGCTCTTTTCCAGGTTACCTTGAGTAGGAGAACTTCCTCATTGGGTCCCTTTGTGGGTTCTGTCCCTCAAAAGTTTAGTTAGAGTCCTTAGTTTATAAGTTCTATCAAAGAGCGCCTAAGACTGGATCCTTTATTGTTGCCATCTTGGCTCTGCCCCCCCCCCCCCCCCCCCCCCCCCCCGTCAGTTTCTAATATGTAAATACTTATACCGTAAATTTAATAATCAGCTTAAAACTGGCTCTAGCACGCACTCTGGGTACATTCAAAGGGAATTGTAAAGAGATGCTGCATATTTACTGAAACTCAGTGAATAGCTAGTCTCACCCCTACCTGAACAAAAGTCCTTTCTACTGTAAATTAGAAAAGTGGTCAATTAGTCTTTGCCTTAAGATTTCTAGTGAGAGTGAATTTATTTCCTCCTGAGGCAGCTGACTTATGTATATTTTTCATTTTTGGAATCTTTTTATCTTTATATAAGAAGGAAAAACCCATTTTAGACTTTGGAAGTTGTAGGTCTGAAAGGGTAAGGACAGAGAAAGGGCAAGACTTTAAATTGTTTCTGGACAACAGCCAAAAGCAGCAGAGACAATGGACCTGCCTCGAGGTCATACGCTGCCTCAGCATGCAGTTTCCTAGTTGCTAAAATTCATAAAACCAATAGGAGAAACAAAATAATTTGTAGAACCCAGAACCCCAGAATTATTTGGTGATTATTAGGCAAATGCTCAGTCTGCAGAGATTAATTGGAAAATATATAGGATAATCAAGTTAAAAATCAATTCAGAAAATCGTTGTCACCTTCTGGGAGAAAATTGGTATATCCTACCTATGCTTCACAAGGTTCCCTTTACACTCATGATGACTTTGGATCCTTGGAGAACTCCACCCAGTGAACTTCAGTAATCCATTCACACTTGGAAGTCTACCCTAGAATTCCTTATTCCAAGCCCTAATTGAGTGCTTGAATGGTTCAGGTTTATAGTGTGCCAATGTCCATTTGGAAAAAAGTCTCCAGTGGAGAACCCAGGAACCTGTTACTGCTTTGATGCGGGTCAACATTTTTATGAAAAATTGGATTAAAAGATAGATGGCATGTTTATAAAATAAATAATATATATAAAATATTTTGCTTGATAGACGATGGAGTGATAGCATTTTGTCAGGAGCTAAAATGCTTTATAGTTGTTACTCAATAACCATTTGTTAAGCACCTACTATATGTAATGTGACTACCTCTATGTGAGGCAAAAAGGGAGGGAGGCAATAAGAGAGTTATTTCGCATTTCCTCTCCCTCAACTTCCTGTTCCCATTCTTCTCCAAGGGAGACTGATTCTTGTCAGAAAAGGAGATTGGGGCCAAAGACTGATTTCTCTATCTTTCTCAGAGAGAAGGGTCGTTGGACTAAAACTACAGCTATTATTCCTTAAATATTATTAAATTTATGGGAAGTAACTCAAAGGTTATGGTCAAACTCCAAGTTTAAATCTAAATCTTGACCTATTTCCCAACAAATGTTCCATAGTGAAAACAAATAGAAAATATCAAAAAAAGCAATTTATCCAAATTAATAGCAAAACAAAAGTCACAGAAAGTGTATACACACACACATATATATTACATACATACACACATCCATCCATCCATATGTGTGTGTGTGTGTGTAGTTTGTCCTTCATTTTTGAAGAAGACCATGCCATCAGGTGATGCACATGAATTGAATTTGAGTAAAGGGATGCTGTGCTAGATTACCAACCTCACTTTTTCCTCCAAAGCCATTTGTGTCTAGTGGCTAGATAACTGGAGATAGCCCTGGATGCAAAGTAGTCAGGGTTAAATGACTTGCCCAAGTTCTCACAAGTGTCTGAGGCTGGATTTGAACTTCTCTGGGGAGGGGTGGAGAGGTGGAGATGAGAAGAGAAGAGGATATATATCCTAGTTAGGGCTGTCCAACCTTATTTTTAAAAGTTTTATTGAAATAATAGACGATAGCAAATATATTTAATTTGTCATTTTAGTGAGAGCTCTGCGGTAGCCTGGCTTCCTTTACTAAAGCACTTAGGAGGCCCACAGGCCTATGGCATAAAATTGCACTGCTAGCCACCCTCCGCCACATTTTGGACAGCTCTATCCTAGATGATATAAATTGAAAGTTTTCCCATTAAGGCCTGGATAGCTCAACTCAACCAAGAGAGGAAGTTTAAGATCTCACCCAAAGGGAAGTTTCCTTGAAGTCTCTAGTGGAACAAGTTGTAGATAGGGACGTGATGGAGACTGACAGCTTCTCTCATGTCATTTTTTTTTGAAGTTTTTCTTCTCCCTTTAGCAATGGAAGAAAAGATAGACTAGCTCACTTTCTCTCTCAAAGATGGAAGCAATAAGAAGCCAAAGTAAATTAAGATAATTTATTTCTGTTCTCTGCCACTCTTACCACCTCTGCCTCATCCCTTGCATAAGCCTAGGACATTTGACCAATGAATAGAGAGACCATATCAATGACTTTCAGTCTTGATTTCCAGATACAAAGAAAAGCAAAAAGACAGTCAGGGAGCTCACCATCTAATGGGGGAGGCAACACGAGAACACGTATAAACAAAGAAAATCTATAAAAGATAAATTGGAGATGATCAGTAGAAGGAAAAGATTAGAATTAACGAGGATAAGGAAAGGCTTCCTATAGAAGGTGGGATTTTAGCTGAGACCTGAAGGAAGCCAAGGAATTCAGGAGAAGAAGAGGAGAGAATTCTAAACATGAAGGATAATTTAGGAAAATGGCTAGTGTGTGAAGATGGAATATTTTATTCAAGGAACATCAAGGAGGTCAGAGAATCTTATTCTTTCTTAAACTCATTCCATCAAGGATAGAGGACAGTATTAGTGCCATTTTAAAAATGAAGAAATGAAGACTATTTACACCAAAATCATCTAGGTAGAAAGTAAAAATGTAGTCCATCATCCAAACTTCTCGTCAGGATAGAGGCATGTTCAAATCCCATCTCAGAGAAATAGCTATGAATTAGTTCACCCATCCTGGTGACTAGAATTCTGGAGAAATCACTTAGCCTCTTTAGGTCCTAGTTTCCTTGTCTGTAGAATGGGGAAAATAATACCATTTTCATCATAGTGATATTGCATGACTCAAATGAGATCAAGTATGAAGAAACTTCAAAAATCTTTAAGTGCTATGCAAGAGATAGCAATTATTTTTATTGCTATTTATAACATTCACATCTTTTTTTTGGTAGAATCCAGATACAAAACCTCCATGGATAATTTGCATATTCTTCTATTTTTACATATACTGTTCTGTGGACTATTTCACATGTGGTTTAAATAATTACCTTTTTGAAAAATTAAATAAACGTGCTGAAATACTAATTTGTTCTATCATGTCTTACTGAAAGCATCCTAGATACAGCTCTAATAGACAGGATGACAAAAATGACATATACTTCATTTTCTTTAATTTAATTTTATTCTATATAGCTTGTGGTTTATAAATATTTGGTATATAAACATTTATTAAAATATTGTTCTCAATTTTTAAAAATTCAATGTTTTGTCAGAGTGATCATTGTTCTATTGGTAATTATAATTAGGTCTACATTACAACTTATTTGTTTAATTTTCAAGAACATTTTAATGACCATAGTTTTTTTCAAAAAAGACTTGCCATCATTTAGTATGTGAGATAAAAAGCTTTTGATGTATAATTCTATCTACCATGTCATATCTTGCTAGGAATTTGGTAGATTATAGATTTTTTTCCAACTTACTGTCTCTTTTCATTATTTTTATTGATCAAGAAATCCTACCACTTTAAAGATAATCTTTCAGTAGTTTTCAGCTGATTACCTAGTTCTGAATCACCATCTTAAATGCTTATCTTTCCATAAAGAAATCCTCATGATTTAATCATTTAGATACTCTGTCAATGAATTGTTTAAGATTATGTGTATAATGCCCATGGAGGAACTTAGATTCTACTCTTGGGTCTTAGCCATATTATAAGCTCCATCCAAAAGCAAATCACTTTATGTTAAACTCAACTAAGCTAAGGGCATATGGTCTGTTGTCAGGCTTTACTATTGCTTGATGAAGTAGTTGTATTCTTTCAATAGTATTTGTACAATTTTTTACAAATTGGTATGTGCCCTGACATCTATCATTTTTTTTCTCTCCTTTTGGAGATGGAAAGGCTAAATTTTTTTCCTTGCTCTTATGGAGATAGACTCTGTTTCATTAATGCTTCTGAGTTTTTGTCAATTGTCTTCCCAAATTCTTTAAGATCAATTTTATAGTTCCAAAATTATATGTAGACTGGTATTAATTCCTTAAATATTGGATTTTAATTTCAGTTTGAAGATGAATCTCAGAATGAAAAGCCACAGCTTTCTTCTTGTAGCTATATACTCTATTATTCTGTCAGAAAGAGACCAAGGTATTTATTTGTTTGTAATGTCCTTGATCCAATTTAATTTTCAATTTCAAACTTGGAACCTTCAATCTGTTTCTTTCCTTATGGTATCCAAAAATAGCTGTTGTATCCAAAAACATTTTGATATCAATGGAAGAACATTCCTCAAATGGAGAAGCTGATGAGTGTATTTTTCAGTGAATGCATATAACTTGAAGACTTCCATTCACATCAAGTGATGAATAAGATGTTTTGCAAGTGTGCCCTCTAACTTGGAAGTCATACTCTTCCATTTAGAGGAGATGCTAATAGGTTTAAAATTAGGTAGAATCATAAGAGTTTTAAATATCTACTTGAAAGATGCTTCTTCTTAATTATTTTTGACATTACTATCTTAGTGACATGATTTCCTTATCAAAGAGATGTATATAGATATTAGATGTATGTGTGTTTGTGTATACTATGGAAACAAAAATCTCCATGTTCTCATTAGACTTAGATCCTATTTTATGTTTTTTTTTCTGTATGTGAATAATCCACGAATGAAGTATTGATTCAAACCTTTGTAATAGTCAGTAAAGGCAATATAAAGGTTATAACAATTCCATTTAGCAAATATATTATGCATTGTTGTTTACAATGAGATTGCTGGGAATAATTGACTCTTTGCTTGCCCTTTTGTGTTTATGGAACTTAGATCAAAATTGTCAGATGACCCAATGGGAGAATGGGTAAAGGGAAGACAAACCAGTAATTGTGCATTCTTTGCTGCTGGCTGAGAGTCTTCTTACTTACTTTTCCACTTCTATGCTATTTTAATTGTTGGATGAACATGATTGCTGTTTACACAGTTAATGTGGTTATTTTTTGTAGGCTGTCAGACTGGGAAAAGGTGAAGCTTTTTTTCCCCTCAAAGTGACAAATCTTTCCTTTTTAATGAAAGCAAGGGGAGAAATGAGAGGTCCTGGAAGAAAGAAAGAGAGAAATAGATAGATAGACAGACAGACAGACAGACAGACAGACACACACACACACACACACACACACACACACACACTGATGTATAGGCAGAGACAGAAAGACAGCACAAACAAAAAACACACATACAAAGAGGCAGAGATAGACAAGAAATAGAGGCAGAGAGAGAGAGAGAGGCAGATAGAGACAGTGACAGACAGACAGAAATAGAGAAACAGAGAGCTGGAGATAGAGACTCAGACATAGACAGAGACAGAGAGTCTATACAGAGACAATATATACATCTGGATTATCAGCTAGTCATTGTCAGAGACAGTGACTCTTAAGGAAAAGTGAACTGAGGAAAAACTCATTCAGGGTGAGGACTGGACTGGTGTCCAACTCCAAAGGGCTCCAAGACTTCTAGGCTTTTTTATTATTGCACTCAGTCAATTAGTTTGAAGCTGCTCCTTGCACCTGATGTTAGAATTCATCCAGCATCAAATACAGATGCCACCCCCCCCCAATCCCCTCATGCAACTGAGGATATGCTACACTATTGCATTGTAAAGGTCATTTTTTTCTGCCATGTAGATTTTTTTTATTCTACTCATAATTTAATTATCTCCCATCCCCATTGAGATGTTTATCTGTTTTCCCTGTTTTGAGCAGAATATTAGTTTAACTTGTTCACTATTGCTTTCTTTTGAAAGAATTTTTTTTTTATTAAAGAAACCTGTTCATCAGAAATTTTTTATGCTCCCAATCTGAGGAAAAGTCTGCCTTTTAAATTTATTTGGTCTTGTTATGTTTTATTCTGCCAGTGACAAGTCTTTCTTCTATAATCAATCTGTTGCAGTCATGGAGCAATTGTGAATGCAGAATGCTTTTTTGTTGATGCTACTAACACATTATGCATGTTGTGATAAGATTATGTGCATGTGCAATTGAGTTTGATTTATTGTAAGCTGTTGCCTAGATATCTACCAATTGTTAGGATGTGAATGCAATGCTCTTTAACTGTTGCATTGCCACTCCTTGCCATATCTGCTTTATTGTTGAATTTTCCAGCAATGATAGCATATAACATTGCTTAGTGGTGTTATTTTTGCATAAATATTGAATGCTTAGAATTTTTGCAAACATTACTAGTTATCATGGAGTTATCTTTTGAAAAATGGGAACAGACTTGATTGCAACATGATGTTTTATGTATCTGGAGAACATTTGAGTTTCCTAGTGTTAGAAGACAGAGAGTATAAAAGCAAAGACAGTGTATGTATATAGTTTATGTATATACTTTCCTTCTCTCTCTCTCTCTCTCTCTCTCTCTGTCTCTCTCTGTCTCTCTCTTTCTCTGTCTCTTTCTCTCTGTCTCTGTCTCTCTTTGTCTCTGTCTTTGTTTCTCTCATTCTCTCTGTCTCTGTCTCTTTCTGTCTCTCTCCCTCCCTCTCCATCCAGCATGTATGTATACATAAAACAAAGTATATACTATAAATGTGAATACATACAGCATATATTAAATGTATATATATACAAACATAACATATATACATACATATAGCACACACACATGACAGCTAACTGATGCAGTGGTAAGAGAATTGGACCTGGGGTCAGAAAAACCTGAGGTCAAATATGCCCTTCAGCACTTCCTAAATGTGTAATTCTGGTCAAGTCACTTAAGTGCTGTTTGTCTTAGTTTACACTTCTGTAAAATGGGGGTAATAAAGCCCCTTTCTTTCTACAGTTGTTGAGAGAATCAAATGAGATAATAAGCACAATGCCACATAATATTATTTATTATTATTATCATCTTCAGCACCAATACATATATATTTAACCTATACCTAGATTTTTATATCTTTTCCTAACTGATTCCATGAAGGTCTCTCTTAGGAACTTTAGAATTTATTGTGCATCCTCAGAAACAATGGCCCTGCATGGCATGCCCTCGTTAAGGAGGGTGCTGGGCTCTAAGAGAAAGGTAGAATGAAAGCAGTTCAAAGTAAACATGAGATAGGTGAGTTTTGAATAACTAGCCCAGGTATTCACATGCACTATTTGTACCTGACCTAGCATTTCGAGCTCATATTGGTCTGATTAGTTGTAGTTGGTCATATTATAATTTGTCTCTAATATAGTGATATCATTTTTGGTCTTCTTTGATATAGAAGGACAAAAAACAACCAACACCTCTCTCTCTCTATATATATATTTCTAACTGACATACAAATAAGTATATGTATCGATAGAATATGCATAAATATATAAACATAGATATACAAAATTGGCACATGTATGCATATTCTATCCTTAGACCTAGGTGTGTATTTATACACATCTTTTTATTTTTGTGCATATGTATGCATAGGTTCCCATGTGTAAATGAACATGAAAAAAAGGTGTGAAATTTTGGAGGATTGCAAAATAATTGATTGCAAGTTTAAGCAAGGAGAAATCACTCAGGAAAGTGTGTTCCGAGAATAACAGACCCATTTGATCATTCAGAATATTCCTAAAACACTAGTAGTAGAATATAGTACCTGGGAAGTAAACTGAAAGTCACTGTCTGAGGAGGAGGAACAACTTCAAACAGTTGGACTCTAATAGTCAGTCAAGACCTGAAAATGAGAAAAGAGAGTCAGCTTTAGGGCAGAAGAAGACCTTCGCCCTGAGCATAAGGCAAAGGTTCTATCTCCTTTGTCAGAAAGCAGTAGACCCAAGGGAATGTTAAAGCAGATTTTTCCAGATGGTTCATTGGTCATTGTGATGAGAAAAGACAGAGAATGGCACCAAGGAAGATTGGTGATGAGGAGTAGGAATTGGGGATGGCATTTATATACAATTTACTATATGTTTGACTCTATTCTAAGAATATTATCATTATTATCTCATTTGATCTTCATGACTAACCTAAGAGGTAAGCTATTATTATTCCCATTTTATAGATGAGATAACTGAAACAAAAAAGAGGTTAAGTGACTTGACCAGAATCACACAACTTGTAAGTGTCTAAGACTAGATTTGAACTCATGAAGATGAGCTTTCTGGACTTCAGGTCCCAGTGTTCCATCCATTGTGCCACCTACCTGTCCCCAGAGTCTAATGAAAATCAACTTATTGTGGAAGACAAACATTCTGACTGAACAAAAAGGAAAGACATGTTGAAACAAATCAAACATGCAATATCTCTCCTGCTGAAAATGCTTCAGTGAAAATGATGTGGAACTTTCTAAAATTCAATACTTGATCTTTTCCAAATTTAAACATATGATCCCACATGTTTAATCATACATATGGCCATTAATTCAAATTCAACATATCAAATTTATTCTACATAAATCAGTTATGTATCAATCACCTGTACATTAGTCAGGTGATAAGAAGATAGGTCTAAATCAATATTCCCAAGTCAATGCCTGGTCCCAGTAGGAGTTGAGTAGCTTATAATTTAATCTGATTTAAATTCAATGAGATTTAAATCAATATACCATCAGCGGATCTCATGGGATAGTTCTATTCTATCATAGTCTAAGATATTCCAATGCCCCCAAAAGAAATGCATACAGGGGCAGCTAGGTGGCATAGTGGATAAAGCACTGGCATCAGAGTCAGGAGTACCTGGGTTCAAATCTTGTCTCAGACACTTAATAATTACCTAGCTGTGTGGCCTTGAGCAAGCCACTTAACCCCATTTGCCTTGCAAAAAAACTTAAAAAAATAAATGCATACAAATACAATATGCCACTTGATAGAAAATGATAAAGACAGTAGCAGGATTTCGAGGAGGTTACGAACAAATGTCAATCTGCCTTCATTTTTTTCTTGCTCTCCATAGAAAATGATAACAGAATGACTTTCATGGGAGCTGCTAAGTGGTGCAGTGGATAGAGCACTGAAGTCAGGAGGATCTGAGTTCAAATTCAACCTCAGACACTTGCTATGTATTAACTGTGTGACCTTGGGTAAGTCACTTATCCCCATTATTCTCCCCCCAATAAGATTATTATCATCATCCCCAGCATTTTCCTGTCATTCCAAGGCACTGAATTTAAAGTCAAAGTCCTGGTCCGAGATGGGTTTCAAAACCTGACCTGCTTACTATTTTCTATATATGATATTCCATTTCCTTTCTCCTTGCAATCCACAACTGGAATGCTCTCTTTCATTCATGCTTTTTAGGTGCCCCTCTCCTCCCTCAGAGGCTGTTACGTGACTCAGTGGATATACTTCTGGACTTGGAGTCAGAAAGAGCTGAGTTCAGATTCGGTCTCAGAAACTTCTTAGCTGTGTGACCTTTAGCAAGTCACTTAACCTTTGTTTTACTCAGTTCCTTATCTGCAAAATGAGCTGGAGAAGGAAAAGGCAACCTAGTCTAGTATCTTTGCCTAGAAAATCCCATTGACAGTTTACCTCAGGATAACAAAAGTCAGATAAACTGAACAATAGGTATAGCTTCACAGTTATCTCCTATATTATAGCTTTCCTGAATCTCTTGGTGGAGAATCCTTCCCTGCTCACCACTTCCCAATTACTTTATATTTATGACATCAAATCTTGTGTTTATTTTTTCTTTGCAGAATAGAATCAAAGGATCCTGATTCCAGAGGATTGATAGATTAGATAAGATCAGCCATGAAGTCAAGACTCCTTGGATTCATGTTCTGTGTCTATTATTAACTGATTGGGTGAAGAAATCACTTAATCTCTCAGTGTTCTAGGAAACACTCTTAAAACATAAAGAAGGGGCTAATCTGTATCCTCTTCCCTTGAAATTCTAACCTATCATATTTTATATTAATTTATATGGCACCCCCCACTGACCCCACTCTCTTCCCCTCCACCCCAAATATAAAATCCTTGAAAGTTGGAGATGCTTTGCTTTATTTTTATATGCCAGCACAGTACCTGCCACTAAATTAATTAATAAATTAATAATAATTAATATTAATATTAATATTAATAAATGGTTGTTCAATTAAATTTGAAAAAAGAGGAAGCAGGTGAAGAAGAAAGGAAGTGGAGAACAATGGAAAGATGATTATTATATAAATAGTGAGGAAATAGGCAGAGAAAGGGAATGAGGTCAGGAAAAGAAGGAAGAATGGAGACAAGGGGAGGGGTAAGGTATAAAGAAAGAGGAAAAGAAGAAAGGAATTAGAGGAAGAGAGGGAGGAAGAGAGGGAAAAGAAGAAAGACAGTAGATAGAGAGGAGAAGTAAAGAAGAAAAGGAAGAAAAGAAAAGAAAGTACAGTAAATGAAAGGAAGGGAAAGGAGGGGAGGGAAGGAGAAGAAAGAAGAAAGGGGAGAGGTAGAGAGGAGAGAGGAGGAGAGGGGAGAAAGGAGAGAGAAAAGAAGAGGAGAAGAGGAAGAAATGTCTGGAAATAACTTTAGACTTAAGGTCACAATCATAAAATTAATCATTTCTTTCTAAAATACAACTCTCTCCTTAATTTATGTTCAAAGAACAATATCTCAATGAATGTGGCATTGTACATAGAGAGTTGACTGTGGCATCAGAAAGAATTTTGTAAAAATCCCTCCTCTACACTATACTGCATGTGTAGCCTCAAAAAATCACTTATTCACTTATCTATGCCCTCATGCAACTTTCTATGTTGTTGTAAGTTCGAGAAAAGATGCCATTCCATACTGGAAGGAGAGTTTCTCATTAGGATCTTCTTCCACTCAGGAAATGGCATATCCAGTTTAAAAAAACACATATAAAAAACTGAGAGAAACTAAGTCAAAATAGATTTTTGGTTTTACAGAGAAATAGTTGAAAACCTGAAAATGGACTTCTTTAAGCCATCTCTATGTTTAAATGAAATAAATTCCTCTTATTTATATGGTAGGAGGAGTTTCTCATGAAACCCTACACTTTGTGTCAATCTCCCCTCACCTCTCAAGTCCTCTTACTCGATTAGACTGAGACTAGAGCTGTTACCATGAGGTTCAAATAGAGTACAATCAGCCCAAGAGAAGCCATTGTCCTTTGGACTTGACAGTTGAATAGTCTTGTGGATCAAGAACACACTTATTGATCATGCAGTGGAGCTAAAGGGAACCATGTATCCTGAATCTGCACTGTATCCTTGCTAAATATCCTTTCCACGATACTGCCAAAT
Source organism: Macrotis lagotis (assembly GCF_037893015.1). Classification (NCBI taxonomy): domain Eukaryota; kingdom Metazoa; phylum Chordata; class Mammalia; order Peramelemorphia; family Peramelidae; genus Macrotis; species Macrotis lagotis. Next base: position 27,687,207 of record NC_133660.1, read on the forward strand.
AAAGCCCCTTTCATTAACAGTCAGTATGAGTATCTCATTTTGTTCCAATCCTGGACCAGTCTGACTCAGACTTGGCTCAGAACAATTAAGAACACAGTTCTCCATGGCAACATCTATTTACAAGAAGAACCCAATCAATTTGACATAGATGAATAGAGAGATGACACAGGATTAAATTGTCAAAAATTCATTCCAGTGACAGGATACTGTCACTCTTTCCTCTTTCTCTTCTACCTTATCTTTATAAAATATTTAAGCCATCTGTCAATATAATGGCATAGACACTTAAACTTAGGGCAGAGAGAATTTGAAAGATCATAGTCACCTGATGAAAAACTGTCAATCAATATAACAATAAGTGACATTTCCCTAACACTTTACATACATTATCTCATGCAATCTTTACCACAACCTTGGGAGCTAAATATTTTGAAAATCATTCTATCTATTTCTTCATGTTTCTAGATAGCAAGGATCATAGCATTTTCTTGTTTAATTAGAAGAGTTCTAATTTTCATCAAAATGTCACTACCATCTTGGAGGCTAAACTTTCTTTTGTTGCATTTATAAAAATACTACTATTCATATTTATCTTATTCTCATCCCCTATTCTCTCCCTTCCCCCTTCCCCCCATTCTCCATGATTGGAAACTTATCATAATCATGTTTGTTCAAAAGAACAAGAAGGATCATACTTGGAAAAGCATGTCAAATTGGTTGGAGGACCTTAGGTCAGGGAGCCATAGGGTGGGGAGACATTGGGAGAAGGAAAGAAACCAAGCATTTATTAATTAGGGCCAAAGAACTTTACAGATTTTATCTCATTTCATCTTCACTGCAATATTTGGAAGTTGCTGCTATCATAATCCTAATTTTATAATTGAGAAAACTGAGGCAGATAATGGTTAAGTGACTTTCACAAGGTCAAATAGCTAGAAGACATCTGAGTTCAGAGTTGAACTTTGCTGTTCCTGATTACAATTCAATTGCTCTAATCAATGAATCAAATCCTGTTTCAAACATGAACCTGAGTTTATATGGAAAAAAATGGAATGATAATTATGCATTGTTATTGTAATGGTCAAATGAACGATATATCTAAGCGCTTGGCAAAACATCATGTAAACAACCTTGTCCAAAAATGAGAACACATAATAAACACATTTTGTTTTTCTTTTTAAACATTTTATTGTTTTCTTTACTTCTTTGTATCATTGTTACTTCTCAATGACTACTCTCTACCTTCTTGCCCTATAAACCTAGCCTAAATCCTCATAAATCAAATATATTAATTTTATCTAGAAGGAATTGCTACATTTTGCACCTATTGTAATGGCTAATGTACTATTGTAGTAGCAAGAGCTAAGTGGTATACTTTGTCAGTCATTGAGTTCCTTCCCTTCCAATTCTTGAATCCTGTGCTTCTGTGATTTTGCTGTTATTGGGGACTTCTAAGTGGCATAGTGGATAGGAGAGAGTGCCAGACCTTGAGTCAGGAAAATCTGATTATTAGTAACTATCTGACCCCAGTCAAATCTAATCGTATTTTCCTCAGTTTCTGTAAAATGAGTTGGAGAAAGAAATGGCAAACCATTTCAGTATGTTTACCCAAAAAACAACTATGTGACACTGTGAAAGTCATTTAACCCTGTGTGCCTCATTTCGTTCATCTATTTAAAAAAATGACAAACTATTCCAGTATCTTTGTCAAGAAAATTTCCAAAGGGGTCATGCAGATTTCTATACTTCTGTGATTTTTGTTGCTCTTGGTGTTCAGTCCATATCTGACTCTTTTTGATAAGATTTCTTCTGTGATAAGATTGCACAAAGGTATTTTCTAAGGGTGCTTTCCACCATTTTACCAGCATGCTGGGAAATACATCTGTCTCTCGGGGGGAAAATGTTCAGAACACATATTCAAACTCTATCATTAATACTTTTCTCCATCACTTTCTTATGTCTAGACAATCAACAAAACAATAAATCAAGTCCTGATTCACAATGTTTGCAAACTGAAAATTTAAAAATCAGTTCTTGTAAGCCAGTTTGAACTGGCTCTAGTACCTCCAAAGAACTGATGTTTAGACGATCAATTTTTCTTTTGCCTCTCCCCTTTTATTTTGCATTTGATTAAGTGAATAAATACTAGGAAAAGTATGAGTAATATCATTTGAACAAATCCTTCCCCATGAGACAATATTTTTATTATCTCAATTCTAGTATCACATTTTATGCATTGGTGAAAGAAAAGAAATGAGCAATAAATATGAGTATTTTAGTAAGTAAATTAGAACATATAATATGTCAAATGCTATCATTGAAAGAAAGATAAGCATGATATATATTTTTAAAAGCCTAATGTGAAGAACTAGTTTTGAAAATGTAATCACCTTTTATGTGGAGTCCAGGAAATAGAATATCAGATAAAATGTATGTAAGCATTTGTTTAAATTTACTTTTTGCCAACGAGTTCACTTCTCCATTGCCTGAAATTGGATTTTGCAGAATTATTTTAAAGCATTTGTCAATGTTTGTAATTCTCATATTCACAAACAGCATTGATCAAAGCTACAACTCATGAGTCATTCAATAAAAAAGACAGCTTAATGCAGTGAAAAAAAAATCCACAAGACTAGGTGTCTGGAGACACCTAAGCTTTAAGACATGCTTTGTTCCTAAGCCCTGGGCAAATTACTTAGAGTTTCTGGATCTGTTTTCTTGAATTTAAAATGAGACATTTGAATTTATTGCTCTCAGAAGTCCTTCCTAGCTTTAATAAATCTAGGATATTAATTTTAGTGTTTACTTTGTCCAGGATCTTTTGCTAATGGCCTTGTCTAATGCTTCAACCTATCAAAAAATGGGCAAGTATTTATTAAGTACCTGATCCAGAAATTATGATCATCACTAAGGATAAAAGGACATTAAAGACAGTGCCTATCTCCAAGGAACTTACAGTCTATGAAAGAAAATGGGTGAGTAAATTCAAATGAGAAATAGAGTTGATGGTGTGAGAATTTAGAGGGAGGTTAGATAATTTAGTGTAGATCTCATCCAGGTTTTTGATCTGGTTTATATCAGTCTGTCATATCTAAGAAGATTATTGAATCTTAGAGTTGAAATACAGTTTCAGAAGACATCTGTTGTTGTTCATCCTTCATTTTTGAAGAGGAAATGACATCATGGGGATAAGTCTTAACTTGTACATGAATTGGATTTAAGGGAGGCAAAGTTGCACAAAGTCCTCAACCTCACTCCAGAGTCATCAAAATCGAGGGGCAAGACAAAAGTCAGGAAGACTAATGATGGCTCAGGAGGTAGTGAATGATGTTGGTATCTTCAATGTTTGACTAGGCTTCAGGTGTGCAATAGAACCTGTTTTAAGCTGCCTTCATGACAACAGGGACAAATTATTCTCATCCATTCATTCCAGCAGGGAAAGCCTTCACATGCTTGGGGTAGATACCCAGATAATTCACTGGTGGGTTTGAGGACTGTCTATTATCTTCAAACTGTTTTAGTCCATCTGCCAAGATTTTTTTAATTGATATTTTATTTTACTTTTCAAATTAAATGCTAATATAGATTTTCAACATTCAACCATTTACAAATTTATAAATTACACATTTTTATCACCCTCTCATTCCCTCCTCCCTCCTCTTGGCATAACAGTCTGATAAAAGTTGTATATGTTGTCCATTTGTGGTTAGTATATTTACATATTAGTCATTTTGTGAAAGAGGAATTAGGACTAAGGGGAAAGAAAGAAAACCATGAGATGGAAGGGAAAAACATAAGAGAAATTTTTAAAAAGTGAAACTAGTGTTCATTTAGATTCTCTATTTTCTGGATGTGGTTGGTATTGTATATAACAGGGTTCGCTAAGTTGGTTCTAGATCACTGGAATCTAGATTCCCCTGATGGGAAGAGCTACATCCATCATAGTTGATCAACTCACAATGTTGTTTTTAATATGTACAATGCTTCTTGGTTCTGCTCCCTTCTCTCAACATCAGTTCAGATAATTCTTTCCATGCTTCTCTAAAGTTTGACCTCATTTTTAAAAATAGAATAACAGTACTCCATAACATTCATATACCATAACTTGTTTAGCCATTTCCCAATTGTTGGGCATCTTCTCAATGTCCAATTCTTTGTCACTACGAAAAGAGCTGCTAGTAATATTCTTGAACATGTCAGCCTTTTTTCATTTTTTGTGGTTTCTTTTGGATATAGACCTACTATTAGTATTGCTGGATCAAAGGGTATGATCAGGTTTATTGCTCTTTGGGCATAGTCCCATGAGGCTCTCTAGAATCTGCTGAGATGGTATACACAGGCATGATCACTTGTGGCTCCAAGGTACTTCTAGTTTTATCTTAAACCTAGTTCTGGACACTCCTTTGCAGCTTCTCTTAGAAATAGTTATCCAATCTCTGCTCAAAGACTGTATTACCCAATGTTAGGTTATGTACTAACTCTTGAGGACATCCATCCTACCATCAGACCAACTTGTCAGGAAATCTTCTCTATTCTAAATGAAAATCAAACTTCTAGTCATTGACTCTGTTTCCACCTTCTGGGACTACACAGCATAAATCCAATCTTCCTTTCACATTATAGCTCTCCAGATAGTTGAAAACATTCATTAATTAGATTGTAATTCCGTTGAGGGCAGGAGCTCTTCCCCACTTTTTGAATCTCTAGCACCTGGCACAATGCTTGCAATATAACAGATGCTTAATAAATTTTTATTGGTAGACTGATTGATTTTAAGCTCTATGAAGGCAGGGACTATCATTTAACTCCTGTCAGTCCCTAGTACAGTACTCTGCACACAGCAAGTTCTTAAAATTGCTTTTTTAAAAATAGGTTAAAATAAGCCAATACTGGCTGTCAGCTTCTATGTTTGGATTAGAATCTAATGAAGGCAAGACTGGGGTTAGGCTGACTCCAGGGTAGAATTCCAAGAATGGGGTCAGGGAATCTGATGGAAAGTTGGATCAAGGGCTGACTCTCATTGACTTTTCCATGGAAGATCATGGCTAATCAATTTAACCCTCTTGGAGCTCTTTTTCCTGTTCTGTTTTGTTATCTTAACCCCCCATTTCCTTCTATTTGCTTACAATTTTTTAAAAAAATCCTCCAAAATAGGTTTAGAAAGGAAAATAATGGATGAACATATTAATCAACCTTTATAGCTTGAATATCTAATGTTTCACCAACTGTTCAAGCCTCATATGAAATGGTCCTCAGACTTCTTAACATTCTCCTCTTCCTAACATGAATTAACTCTAGGTTTACTCTAAATCTTTCCTAAAATGAATTACCCAAAATAAACACAACCTCTCAGATGGAGTCTGTCTGACCAAGGGGAAGACATCATTGTGGCACAGTGATGATCCTGCATTCACAAAGACTTTGTCAGCAGATCACAGTCTAGTAGGACCTATCAAGCAAACACCCCAACAAGCTATAAGTCTCAAGTCAGAGAGACTCACAATGAATTTGGCTACAGGGTGATGGATTTTTCCTGGTACAGAGCATTTTCCATATGCTCTAAGATCATATGGCACACAAGATAGCACATGAGAAAAGTGGGAGATTTGGAGTCAGAAATATTAGTTCAAAATCATACTCTGCTATGTACTTTTTATTTAAATTCATTCTTTTGTTTTTCCCCCTTTTCTATTAAATGAGGGTTGAACCAGATGATCTCTAAGGTCTCTTAAAAAAAAACAATGTGATGTGATCCTTCAGCCTTTCTAGTTCTGAATTGCATATTTGACTGGACTTGATGGCCTCTAAGGTTCCATCTACCTTTAAGTCTATGATACTATGGTCTCATATAGTAACTTTTAGCAATACCTCACTATATGCTAGTGGAATACTAATAGTTAAGGGTATGCAGGCACCTGAATGAACTAACTCATGAAAGTTGGTTGGTAAACTTTTTTTGTTTTGTTTTGTTTTGTTTTTTAGGTTTTTGCAACACAATGGGGTTAAGTGGCTTAATTGGCAAACTTTTAATGTGAGCATTTATACCTTGGAAATCACTGAACAATCCAAATCAGGTCTTGATTTATTGTTTTGTTGATTGTCTTGATTTATTCAAGTGATAGAAAAAATGTTAATTAAGATTAAATTTAGATGTGTTTCTTGTGTAAAACATATATTCTAAATGTTTAGCATTCAGTTCTAACAGTTTTCCTTCTGATATATTCATACATGCTGTCACTTAAATGTTCCTGAAATTTATTACCTGTGTGACCTTGGACAAGTCCTTTGACCTCTCTGAGTTTCAGTGTACCTACCCATCTGTAAAATGAGGGAGTTGACTTAGGCGGTCCCAATGTCCTTTCTAACTCTAAGATCCTGTGATTTTCCCAGCTGTCAGGGCCTACATTCTTTTAAAAAACCCTGTCTTTTTCTTGTCTATATTTTGTGTTTACTTCTATGCCTACATGTTGTTTTTTTCTACAATAGAATGCAAGTTCCTTGAGATTGCACATTATTTTGTTTTGTCCTTGTATTCCTGGAACCAAGAAAAATCTCTGCAGTATCATAGGTGCTTAATAATGCTTTCAGAATGAATGATTGATCCCCTAATATCTGCACAACTCTCTTAATTGGTCTCCTCATCCTAAGTCTTTTTTCCATGACACACTCTTCATGATTGTGCCAGACTGATATTCCTAAAAGCATAGCTCTTATCAGGTTACACCCAACTCCAATCATTAACCATTAATCAAGTGCTTACTGTGTAGAAAACATCATACCAGGAACTGGGGATACAACCATTTCTAGCCCCTTGTTACTTAATGTCTGTCTGAGGTGTTCGGGTAAAGAGATGACTTGTACACTGATAAGGTTAATCAAAATGGGTCAAATGAGAGAGAAATGTAATTTCCTTGAGCTCAGGTAATCAAGGGAAATTTGAGAGAGAACCCTTTCAGTTGGGATGTATGGAGAGAAATCAGAGAAGTCTCAGTGGAGGAGGCATTAAAAAAAAAACCCTGAAGGAAAAACTAATTTTATTAAGAGGTAGGTAAGAAAGCAGTGCATTCCATGCCTGTGAAATGACTTGCCCAAATGCATAAAGATGAGAGATTCTAGGTTGAGATCAGGAAACAGATAGTAGGGTGATTTCATTATTCTGTCAATATGTGCTTGATTTGTCTATGCTTAGCATTCCTTTTTGCATAGGAAAAAAAATCACCTGCCCCATATCTTGATATTATACGTCTTTTTAAAAAATGTTTTTATTGAAATATTATAATTTAATTTTTCCATTTACTTGCAAAGGTAATTTTCAGCATTCAAACATTTTCAAGTTTATGAGATCTATATTTTTCTGCCACCTTCCCTTACTTCCCCAGATGCCCCTGCCCATGATGGTGAACTATTTGGTAAAAGTTGTATATGTATAATCATGTCTAACATATTTACATGATAGACAGTTTGTGAAAGAGGAATTAGAACTAAGGGGGGAAAATCTCAGGATGTAAAAGGAAAACCATTAAAGAAGTTTTAAAAAAGTGAACAAAGTGGGGCAGGTTGGTGACGCAGTGGATAGAGCACCAACCCTGGAGTCAGGTCACCTTGGGCAAGTCACTTAATCCCATTGTCTTGCACCCTCCCCCCCCCCAAAAGTGAACATAGTATGTTTTGCTCTGCATTCAGATTCCCATAGTTTTTTCCTCTGGATGTGGATGGCATTTTCCTTGACAGGTCTCTCAGTATTGTCCTTGATCACTAAACTGCTGAGATAGTAGTTAATCATTTCACAATGTTGTAGTTAATATCTACAATGTCATTTGCTTTCCTACTTTTGGGGATTCCTTAGACTTCAACCAGTCACATTCACTATGATTAAAACCAGCCTTTCCTCCCTATCCCAGCCAACAATTGCTGACCAACTTCTACCATCTGTAGATAGATTCCGGAGCTCTAAGAATGACAGTACCTTTCCAGACCACCAGTCCTTGCTGCTGGTCCAATCCTCATAGCTATCATGAGTAGGAGCAGCTCCTGGAGAAAAGAGATCAGCTACATTCACCAACTGTTTCACACAGGGCAGACAATTCACCCTAGCTGATGCACCAAGGCATCCTAAGGGAGAGAAGAGAGACAATACATACCAGGCATCATGGTTAGAGCTGCTAAAGGTCCAGAAGAGAAAAAAATTCTTATCTCCAAAGTCCTGGGCACTGTCACATGATTCGGCATCAGCATATGATGTAATTTTTTAAAGTTTTAATAATTTGTTTATTTTCCATTACTACAATAATCTTGTAAAAGAAAACAACTCTCCCCCTCTCCCCACCAAAAAGAGAGAAATGAAGTGACAGGGGAAAAAAAGTACACTTCAGTCTGTATTCAGATACTTCTGTCTCTGGGATGGATCACATTCTTCATCATAAGTCCATCTAAGTATAGTTTTAGATCTGGTAGAGCTAGGCCACCTTCCTTTACATTTTTCATCAGTTCCCTTGCTATTCTTGCCTTTTTATTGCTCCAGATGATTTTTGTTACAATTTTTTTCTAGCTCGCTAATGTAGTTATCTGGTAGTTTGATTGGTATGGCACTGAATCAGGCACTTAATTTGGGTAGAATTCTCATTTTTAATTATATTAGCTCAACCTAACCATGAGCATTTGACATTTTTTCAATTATTTAGATCTGACTTTATTTGGGTGAGGAGAGCTTTATAATTGTCTTCATAAAATTTCTGGGTTTGTTTTGGGAGGCAGATTTCCAAGTATTTAATGTAGTCTTTATTTTAAACGGAAATACTGTATCTCTTGTTCTTGGGCTTTGTTGTTCATATATAGAAATGCTGATGATTTATTTTATATCCTGCTAGTTTTCTGAATTTATTAATTGTTTCAAGGAGTTTTTAAGATGATTTTCTTGGATCTAAACCTGTACTCTAAAGCAGCAGTCATCAAAACTGCCTGGTATTGGTTAAGAAATACAGTAATGGATCAGTGGATTAGGATTGGTTTAAAAGAAACTGCAGTAAATGACTATAGCAATCTCTTATTTGACAAACTCAAAGATAGCCTCTGGAATAAGAACTCACTATGTGACAAAAGTTGTTGGGAAAACTGGAAAATAGTATGGCAACAACTAGGCATAGAACCACATCTCACACCCTATACCAAAATAAAGTCAAAATGGGCACAGGATTTAGACATAAAGAGCAATGCTATGGATAAATTAATAGACCAAAAATACTCTATTTATCTGATCTATGGAAAGGGGATAAATGTATGACCAAAGAAGAATCAGAGCATATAAAAAACTGCAAAATGAATAATTTTGACTATATTAAATTTAAAAGGTTTTGCACTAATAAAATCAATGCTGTCAAAATTAGAAGAAAAGCAGAAACCTGGGAAACAATCTTCACAACCAGGAGTTCTGCTAAAGGTTCATTTCTAAAATATATAGACAATTGCATCAAATTTATAAGGTCACAAGTTATTCCCCAATTGAAAAATGGTCAAAGATATGAACAGTTTTCAAATGAAGAAATTAAAGCTATATTTAATCATATGAAAAAATGCTCCAAATCACTATTGATTAGAGAAATGCAAATTAAAACAACAATGAGGTATCATCTCACACATATTAGATTACCCAGATGAGAAAAAAGGGAAGATGATCAATGCTGGAGAGGTTGTGGGAGGATTGGGACACTGATGCATTGCTGAATGGATCCAACCTTTCTTCAGAGCAATATGGAACTATATCCAAAGAGCAATAAAACTGTTCCCAGTCTTTGATCCTGCAATTCCAATTCTAAGACTATATTCAGGAGAAATTATAAAAAATGGGAAAAGACCTATACATTCCAAAATATTCATAGCAGCTCTTTTTTCAGTGGCAAAGAATTAGAAATTGAGGGGATGCCCATCAATTTTGGAATGACTAAACAAATTATGGTACATTAATACTATGGAATATTATTTTTCTATAAGAAACCATAAATGGTCAGACTCTAGAGAAGAATAGAATGAATTGTGGAATCTGATGCTCAGAGAAGGGAGTAGAGCCAAGAGAAAAATGTACACATCAAAAACATTATGAAATGAATAAACTTGATGGAAGCAACTCCTTTTGACAGTCCTGAGAGCTAGGACAACTTTATTAGACTGGTAACAGTCTATATTATCCCCAACCAGAGGAAGAAAAACAAAACAAAACAAAACACAGAAAAAAAACCCTCCTACCAAATCTGATGAACACTTTATAAAAATTATCTCTTATGTATCTCTTTCCCTTAATCCTAATTCCTCTTGTCCAAAATGACTAATTTGTAAATATGTTTAATAAAATATGTATGTAAAACGCTAACCTGACTGTGCCCTACTGAGGGGAGGGAGGTGGGAAGGAAGGGTGGAGAGAAATTTTGTAACTTGTAAATGTGCATGTAATTAAATTAAAAAGTCTAAAAAAAAGTCCACCAAAGACGTTGTTTCAATATTTTCCCCAGTTGCTATTGTTAATTGTATTTCCTTCAATTCTGTTCTTCCCCATTCCCATTTAATTCTATTCTCTCTCTCTTTCTCCTTTCACCCTGTTCCTCTTCAAAGATGTGTTGTATCTCACTACCCTTTCCCACTATCTTCCCTCTCTTCTTTCACCTACAACCCCCTCCCCCCGTCCCCCTTCTCCCATCCCTTCCCTCTATTTTTTCCTCTAGGATAAGATAGATTTCTATACCCTATTGCATAGGTATACTATTTCCTCTCTGAACCATTTGTAATGAGACTGAAGGCTTCCTCATTCCCTCCCCTCACTTTCCCCCTTCCACTCCATTACAAAGGCTTTTTCTTGACTCTTTTATATGAAATATCTTAGCTCATTCTACGTCTCCTTTCCTTTTCTCCAAGTACATTCCTCTTTTTACCCATCGACTCCATCTTTAGATTATACCATTATATTCAGCTCCCTCCTATGCCTTGTCTATATATGCTCCTTCTAACTGCCCTAATAAATGAGAAGGTTCATGTAAGTATTATCAGTATCACCTTCCCATGCAGGAATACATACAGTTCAACATCATTAAATACCTCATAATTTGCCCTTCTTGTTCCCCCCCTCTTTATTGTTCACCTGAGTCCTCTACTTGAATATCAAACTTTCTATTCAGCTCTGGTTGTTTCAACAGGAAAGTTTGAAAGTCCTGTTTCACTGAATGTCTATTTTTTCCCCTGAAAGATATTCAGTTTTTCTGGGAAGTTGATTCTTGGTTGTAATCCAAACTGTTCTGCCTTCTGTAATACCATATTCCAAATCCAGCGAGTCTTTAATGAAGATCAAATTCTGTAATTGAATTCTTTCTTTATGGCTGCTTGTAGTATTTTCTCTTTGTCTTGGGAGTTCTGGAATTTGGTATAATATTCCTAGGAGTTTTTGGTGGGGATCTCTTTCAGGAGATGGTTGGTAGATTTCCTCAGTTTCTATTTTTAGCCTTTGATTCCAGGATCTCAGGGCAATTTTGCAGGATTATTATTTTTTTTTTGAAAAATGAAGTCTGGGGTCTTTTTTTGGTAAGGACTTTTGGGTAGCCCAATTATTTTAAAATTCTCTCTTCTAAATCTGTTTCCAGGTCAATTGTTTTTTCCAATTAGCTATTTCACATTTTCTTCTAGTATTTCATTCTTTTGGTTTTGTTTTTATTATTTCTTGATTTCTCACAAAGCTATCAACTTTCTTTTGCTCCAAAGGAGGAGTTATTTTCTTCAGAGAGCTTTATTATCTCCATTTCCATCTGGCCAATGCTGCTTTTTAAGGCATTCTTCTCCTCATTGATTTTTTGGACTGGTTTTTTTTTTTTTATTTGTTCTAAGCTGGGTTTTAACATGTTATTTTCTTCAACTGTTTTTTTGTATCTCCTTGACCAAGCTGCTGACTTGGTTTTCATGATCTTCCTGCCCTGCTCTCATTTATCTTCCCAATATTCCCTCTACTCCCCTTACTTGCTTTTCAAAGTCTTTTTTGAGCAATTACATGACCTGAGACTAATTCCTATTTTCTTGGAAACTTTAGATACAGAAGCTTTGATTTTATCATCTTTTGGGAGTATATTTTGATCCTGCATGGGATCAAAGTAATTTCTATGGTCAGATTCTCTCTTTTTTTATATTGTTTGCTGATTTCCTCGGCCTCTGACTTGATTTACTGTAATTCCAAAGCTTTTGTGGGGTTTTGGTACCACCTCCCCTCCTACCATATTGATTCCTCCAAAGTCTTGTGAGAATCCTCCTACTATGTTCTAGTCTGTGGTTAACCACAGCATTCCCCTCTGCCCTGGAGCTGTGGGGAGAGTCCCTCTGTGGCAGTAAGGGGACCCCAGACTGGGCCCTGGATCTGAGTACAGGCAAAGCAGAAGAGTCCTGCCCCAGGGATAACAGAGAGACCTCTGCAGTTGTCTGTGGGCTGAGCGCTCTGAAAGTAGTTGCTGTATGACTTCATAGGTTCCAGGGGCTACCCTGAGTCTGCACTGACTTGGACTCTGCACTCACTCTGGTGTGGCAGAGTTCTCCTGTCCACCCTCTAAGCCATTCTCCCCATTCCAGTGGAATAGAGCTTTCCCACAGATCTACCAAGTTGTCTTTGGTTGTAAAATTGTTTCACTCAATCTTTCTATGGGTTTTGCCCCTCTAGAATTTGGTTAGATTCATAATTTTACAGCTTTTGGAATTTTAGGGGGAAGTGCTTCTGGGAATTCTTGCCTCCATGCTGCCATCTTGGTCCCATCCCTGATATAAGTTTGAAATGAATGGAAATGCCATTAAGGAAGAGGTATGACCATCTGCTTTGCTACTGAGTCCTAAAGACAATAGATCCTTTCCATCTGACATGTTACTGAAACCTTCCTATGGGTTGTCTCCCACTTTAGAATGTGAGTTTCTTGAGAGCAGTAACATCTTTACTTTTCTATTTATATTAACATCATTTAATCCAATGATTAGCTCATAGTAAGCATGTAATAAATACTTTATACATTTCTACATAGAGGGAGGAGAAAACATGTACAGAGAAAAGAAAATCAAAATTATAATCAAAGAAAATGAAAAGTAATTTCAGGGTAGAAGAGGTAGTTGTATGGAGACTAAAAGGGATCAGAATAAGAGGGGGTTCATGAAAATGAATTGAACCCGGAAAAAAGTTAGCAATTCTAAGAGGTGAAGATGAGGAGGGGTATACCCAATCTAGTCATAGGTAACAGGCTATGTAGGTGTAAGGAAATTAGATACTTATGTGATCTTGGATCACATTAAATTTAGCATATCTTCCACAGATTTGGAGGTGATGGTCCCCCTGTACTCTACCTGATTGGACAACATTTACAATATTATGTCAAGTCTGAACATCAGGGTTTAAGAAGAATGTTGATAAGTGGAAGAATTTCCCAAGGAGGGTAAGCCAGATTGGTGAAGGACCTTGATTACATGTCAAGGAAATGGAAGCCTTTAGCCTGGGGAATAGTAGATTGGGTAAGGGAGGGGCGTATAGAAGCTATCTTCATGTATTTAAAAGGTTGTCATATGAAGGAGGGATTAGATTTGTTCTTCTCTTTTTCCCTGGAGGATTAGGATCAAGCATATTGGCAGAACAATTCAAGCTTAATGCCAGGAAAATCATTCTTAATCATTGTTGTTGTGTCATTCACTAGTGTTTAACCCTCCATGACCCCATTTGAGGTTTCCTTGGCAAAGATACTGGGGTGGTTCACCATTTCCTTCTCTATTTCATTTCACAGATGAGGAAATTGAGTCAAACAGGGTTAAGTGACTTGCCCATGTAGGAAATGTCTGAGATTGAATTTGAATTTGAATTCAGGAACATGGGTCTTTCTGACTCCAAGCCCAGTACTTTACCTACTGTGCTACCATGGGCTGCTTTGGAAGGTGATGAGTTTCCCCTCATTGAAACTTTTCATATGCTAGCTTGATGACCAAATTTCTTAAGTGTTTAGTGGAGATTACTTTTGGATCTGGATTGGGCTAAGGGGTTATTGAATTCCCTTTCAACTCAAAAATTTCAAAATTCTTGGTGTATTAAGGGTTTGTAGGGTAAGAAATGGGAGATAGGACCAGAAACTAAACTTAGGGCCAAATTGTAGAGGATGTTGAATGTTAGGCTAAATGTCAATAGGAAATGGCAACCTACTGGAAACCTACATGGATGAATTCTTGTAGTTTTAGGCTAATGTTCACAGTCCTTTTATGGTCATGTTTTGCATTTTACCAAAGCTTTTTCATTCAGAAAATAAAAGCCATTCTCATTAAAAATTCAATTTTTCATGTATATACCCCCTTTGATCCAGCAATACTACTACTGGGTCTATACCCTAAAGAGATCATGAAAGAGGGTAAGAGCATCCCTTGTACAAAAATATTCATAGCAGCCCTGTTTGTGGTGGCAAAGAATTGGAAATTGAGTGAATGTCCATCAATTGGGGAATGGTTGAACAAACTGTGGTATATGCCTGTTATGGAACACTATTGTGCTATTAGAAACCGGGAGGGATGGGAATTCAGAGAAGCCTGGAAGGATTTGCATGAACTGATGCTGAGCAAGATAAGTAGAACCAGAAGAACATTTTACACCCTATCAGCAATATGGGGTTGATGATTAATCTTAATGGACTTGCTCATTCCATCAGTGCAACAATCAGTGCAACAATACCATCTGCATACAGAGAAAGAATTGTGGAGTTTGAACAAAGACCAAAGACTATTACCTTTAATTTTTAAAAAAGTTATCTTATTATATAATTTTGCTATCTCTTATACTTTATTCCTTAAGGATTTGATTTCTCTCTGAACACATTCAATTTTGATCAATATATAACATGGAAACAATGTAAAGACTATCAGACTGCCTTCTCTTGGAGGTGGGGTGAGGGAAGCAAGATTAGGGGGAAAATTGTAAAGTTCAAAAATAAATAAATTTGAAAAAACAAACAAAAAAATTCAATTTTTCATTTTTAAATGAACACAAATTCTGGTATCCTTGGCAAAAGATTAGAGTGTATGGATACAAAGAGACCACTTTAACTGGAATAATTAACATATTGTTCACTCTTTAAAACTTAATAGTATTAATTTTATTTAAAACTCTTACTGCTTTCTAAAGTGGATGGGAGGATGAACATAAATTTTATTACAGAGGAGAACTAAAGCTTGTAACTTGAGAAGAAAAAGATTTATGGGTATTATTAATTCCTTGAAACATGCATGGGAGAATTTTTTTTGCTTCTAAGAAGATAAAATTTTATAAAGAGAACATTGCATTGAAATTTACATGTTTTTCCTTCCCAAAATAACTCATTTCTATTATTATGATTTCCCCACAAAGGACATCAGCTCAGAAACAGACACAACAGAACCTATTCTTCTCTATATTCTTTCATTTTTTTGAGTTTACTGGGATGACCAGAGGTAGCTTGGTGGAGACTGCAGATCTTGGAGGCAGAAAGATTTGTTCCACTTATAAACTGAATGAGCTTGGACAAGTCATATAAGCTCTCTTGACTCCAATTTCTTTATCAGTAAAATTGGGATAATAATGGCACCCATTTTATAAGGTTATTACGAAGAGCAAATGAAATGTCTAAATCTTGAATAAATAATATCTAATAAAGTGCTTTGCAAATCTTATAGCATACGAATTGTAGAATAAAATGATAGTTTTTGCTTATTTTGTCAAAATTTGTATACATATTTCACTTCTATAAACAAAGAACATGACATATCCATTCTTTCTTTTTTCCCAAAGACCACATATTTATCTTTTCATGGACTGCTCAGGAAATTCATATATTCCAGTTCTTAGTTGAAAAGAAGGCTCTTGCAATTCTGTTGGTTTTATATTGATTAAAGAAGAAAAAGTAATCATTGTATTCATTATGTTGGAGTCATATATTATATGTATGAGATCTTGCTTCTATAATTAATGGTCCAAACACTAGACAAGTTAACATTCCTCAAGTATAACTTTAACCAACACTCTCTCTCTCTCTCTCTCCAAGAAACTTCAATGGCTCACTATTGCCTTGAAGATAAAGTCCAGACTCTTCTGGTAAATGAAGCTCTTCATGATCTGGTGCCACCTATTTTTCCAAATCTATTTCCTATCACATCTCTTTATATTTCAACAATACTTTCTTTTTTTTTTGATTTTTTTAATTTTTATTAAAGATATTATTTGAGTTTTACAGTTTTCCCCCAATCTTGCTTCCCTCCCCCCACCCCCACCTACAGATAGCACTCCGTCAGTCTTTACTTTGTTTCCATGTTGTACCTCGATCCAAATTGGGTGTGATGAGAGAGAAATCATATCCTTAAAGAGAACAGAATTCTCAGAGGTAACCAGATCAAACCATAAGACATCTGGGTTTTTTTTTTTCCGAATTAAAGGGAATAGTCCTTGTACTTTGTTCAAACTCCACAGCTCCTTTTCTGGATACAGATGGTACTCTCCTTTGCAGACAGCCAAAAATTGTTCCCAATTTCAACAATACTTTCAACCCAAGAATTTATCCCTTCCCATTTTCTTCATATTAGATTCTCCCCAACTGTAAGCTTGTCAAGGTCTGTCACTTAGTATATTAGCTATACTGTTTACATCTGTCTTCATTCATTAATTTACCTCCTAAGCTCCCAAGAGTGTGCTTCCATTCAACAAGTCATATAACTCGGTTTATTCTTTTTTATTTTAATTTTTAACATTTCAATTTATTATTTATTTTTTCATTCTTTTCTTTTTAAATTTTGAGTCCCAAATCTCTCCTTTCAAGGTTTAAGGTTTATAAAATGTTTTATATTATATCCTTTGCTTTTCAGAACCCTAAGAGATGGGTGCTATTATTATACCCACTTTATAGATGAGAAAAACTTAGGTCAATAGAGGTTAAGCAATGATCTCATGATCACACAGCCAGAGCTTTCTTTTTAATTTATCATTTATTTATTTTTTACATTTTTTTTCTTTTTAATTGCCATTGAGGAGGAAATATTAATTTTATATGTGAAATCCTGCAAAACATATTTCTATATTAGCCATATACAATAAAAAAAAGAGGGATGATACTGTAATTAAAGGGGATTAGGGAAATTTCTTGTAGAAGGTAGCATTTAGTTAGAATTTAAAGAAATTCAGGGAAGTCGGTAGTCAGAGAGAAGAAGGAGACCATTCCAGAATGCTGAAAGCCAGAGAAAATTCCCAGAGCCAAGAGATGGAGTGCCTAGTTCATGGAACATCCAGTAGATCAGAGTCACTGATGGAAAAAATTTATGCCAGGAAGTGAGATGTGAGAAGATTCAAAAAGTAGGAGGGGACCAGATAATGAAGGATTTTGAATACATGTGGTCCTGAGGGCAATGGGGAGCCACTGGAGTTTATTGAATAGAGGATGCTACATGATCAGAATTACACTTTAGGAAAGTCACTTTAGTGATTGGAGGTTGGAGTAGAATGGGAAGAGACTTGAGGCAGGCAGATCCATTAGCAGGCTATTATAAGACCCTCCAGGAGGGGTAAGGACAGAGTCAGAGGAGAGAAGGGAGTGTATTCAAGACACATTGTGAAGATACACTTGACTGACCTTGGCCTCAGATTGGATATGGAAGAATGAGATGTAGGGCAGAATCCAGGATGACCCCTAGTTTGTTAGTCTGAGTATCTGAGGGGATGGTTTAACCTCTGTAGTCATAGGGAAGTTAGGAGGTAGAGAGGATTTGGGGAAAATATTGTGGATTCTTCTTTGGACATATTAAAGGAGATTCTGAAAGGAATGGGTGATTAGTGGAGAGATTGGGGCAGGATAAATCAGAAGTGATGAACATTCATTATCTCCTGGAAGTCTTTCTGTTTACCTGGGAGAGCAGTGTAGAGGTAAAACCTCTTGTTTGAGTGCTCAGTATTTATTATTGTGTGCTTATGACTAGGTTGTGGTAGAATAATGCTTTTGTATTAGAGTCCTTTAACTGGAACCTTTGATTTTACATCTGTACTAGCAGGGAACCTCTTATGCCCTTTCTAGAAGACACTAGATATAAGACTAGTATAGGGAGCAGTCATGATCTGAATGCTACAGCAGAGTCAGGGAAATCTATAGAGATTGTTACAATTAATTCCTGATTTTGAATCAGGAACTTCTGGACCCCAGAAATATTAGACCTGAAGAAAAGGCAGGAAGACAGGATCTGAGCTTCTGTTGTACTTGTGTCTCTGGGTGATACCTTAGTCAGTTTTTTGCTTTATTTAATTTTTTAATCTCTGAATAGTTTAAACATGTTTTAGGAAAAATATTATCTTTGTCTTCTTTTAAGTATTAACACTATATAAACTTCCTGGCTTCTAAATTCTCCTATCATTAATAATCTGACAGTTGGGCAATCTCCTAAGACACCCTTTCTGTTCTACTGTTAGTTGACAGGAAAATGAGTGGCTCAGGGGAACAGCAGGGAAGGTAGAACCAATTTCTAACCCCTCTATTCATTGTATACACTTCTCAGCAGATCCAAAGAATTACAGCTAGAAATAAGGCTTAAAATATTTTCCACTTCTTCTAAAATTTTACTGGTAAAAACTTAAGTCAGTCTTTAGTCTTAAAGTTATGAGATTTCAAACTAGAAGAGATCTTATTCAACTGCATTATTTTACAAATAAGAAGGCTGAGGCCTGGGGAGGTTATGCATGGTAAAGTCTAAATTCTCTTTTATTCATAAACCTCAGAAAGAAAGACCTGAGAACACACTGCCAATATATATCTAGAGATCCATATACATGTGTAATCAGGCATAAACAAATGCTTCAGTGTATATCACAAAGAAAATAATTGTTTCAAATCTCTTTTAAATCAATTTCTCCTTTTATTTTTATTTTTTAGGATTCAACAGTACGGGTTTGAGTGAGTATAATTCTCCACTTTCATCTGGTTTTAGGCACAATTAAAATGGCATTAAAAAAACTGCACCTTTAATCTATTCCCAATGAGTCTTAACTGAAAACCATATAATTGTTATCAAATCAAATCTTGAACCTGTGTGACTTCTGTTAAATGAGATTTCACAGTATGGAGCTTGGTTGAATTCCTATTTGGCTCCAAAGGATCCTAGATCTGCAACAAGCAAAGGTCTTCAGATATTATCTAATCTAACATCTTCATTTCTTGCTGATACCCAAAGAGATTAAGTTTCTTTCTCAAACTCAAACACTCAGGTAGTGCCTGAGGTAGGATTTGAACCTAGATCTTTTGCCTAGAAAGAGTTCCTCTTTACATCTATTTTACTATAATTTTGATGATATGAGCACTCCATCCATCAGTGCAGATTGTAACCCATACTCTTTTATTTGGATCCACCCACAATTCATGTATGTTATAAATTTTATCCAGTTGCTTTTCATATTTTCCTAATGGGAAACAAAAATAGAGCATAAATTGAATCAGGATGAAATTGTCATACATTATAAAGGAAGACAGCACACCATATTTTGCCCTGTATTTTTGGCAAATGTATTTTGTACTCAGAATTGGGGCAGTTTAAAGAGGGAGCAAAGCATTGTTAAAACCATTTAATCTTTTATGTTCTTTTAAGGAAATGTTCCTAGTAACACTCAAGATGTGACATGCCCGATGGCATAGATAATGCTGATTGGGTAGGTCATGAGAACCATGCTAGGAAAAAGATTATTTAAAAATAAGAGCAATATAGGATATTTACATTTAAGAGGATGTGATTGACTCAATTCTATAAACTGCTGTCTTGGCAAGTACAGTTGGAAATAATTCTTGGCAAGTTGAGGTGTGTCCAAGGTTAAGATCTGCTCAAAATGGGTAAGGCTCGATGAAACAAGTCCTATGCATCACCACTACCAATGACCTGTGTCATGGAAATTTAATATACTTACATAGACTTAATTAGAAAAAAAGGATTTAGGATTCCATCAGATCTGTAGCTAGGAAAAATATCAGAAATCATTTTTTGCTAGAAAAAGTAAAAAATAAAAACATATATAAGGTATATATATATATATATATATATATATATATATATATAGATATATATATATGAGAGAGAGAGAAAGAGAGAGAGAGAGAGAGAGAGAGAGAGAGAGAGAGAGAGAGAGAGATGCTAGCAGCTCAATGACTGATTAAAAGATGCCCTACTATTCCAAAGGACAATTAGTTTGCGCATGCAGAGGATAAAGAAGTAGACCTTAAGTCAGGAAGACTCATGTTCATGAGTTCAAATCCACCTTAGACATGAATTAGTTTTATGACCCTGTACAAGTCATTTAATCTATCTTGCCTCAGGTTCCTCATCTATAAAATGAATTAGAGAAGGAAATGGCAAATTATTCTAGTATCTTTTCCAAGAAAACACCCAAATGGGGTCACAAAGAGTCAGACACCACTTAATAATTATTCAAAAGCACCGACTGGCACTCTGGGAGATATAAAGATGAATATTCTTTTTAATTTTGTTCTATATGTACTGAATAAATTTGTTATATTCTTTAATATTTATATTTAGCTTTCACCCTCTGCTATAGTTGTGGTTTTAGGGCCAGAGAATAGGTTATATGATCTAAGTGTTTCAGCCCGGCTTCATTCACCATTTGCTGTATAACCCACAAAAGGGTGGCTCATAGCCCAAGTTTATCCAGTTCAATTAATATGTGGTTCTTTTTTCACCAACCAACATAAATGTAATAGACTGCTAGCCACTTCCCAGAAACATCTGGAGGTTCACTACCCCCATCCATTTTTCCCTTTTGAAGTTAAATAAACTTTTCTTTCCTGAACATACATAATTAGTAATAAACACAGAAACCTCATCTTCCAGTATAAAAGTTGTCTACATAGCAAGATCCTACATCTTCTCCCATTGTTACTGTTGTAGTTAAATTATCGAGAATCACAGATTTTAGAGTTGGAAGGTATTTGTCCAACCCATACCTGAAACAAATATTTGCTTTAATACATCCAAAAATCCATTTTCCAACATGACTTTCAGTGAAGAAGAAACAGTAGAGAATTGCGAAGCATTTCCCTCCATCCAACTCTCTGGGGGGAAAAAGAAAGCGTTCAAACACATATTTAAATTTAATATGCTTCACTAATATTTTTCTGTCACTTTCTTAAGTCTAGACAATCAATAAAATAGTAAATCAAGTCCAGATTTGCCAATTTTCGAGGTGTAAATGCTCATAAAGGAAATGAAAAAAAACAAAATCAGATTTCTATAACTGCTGTGAGATGGTCCAATAGCCTCAACTTTTTACATCATTCTTTTGAGATATGCTCTTGGGTGATCTTAAACTGCTTCTCTGCATCCATTGAGAACCAGTGATAGAGGGGAGGAGGAGGGCACTTTTCTTTTTCAGGCCATGGGGTCCTGTCAAAGGGTATTGGTCTTTGGTCTCTGTGTTTATCACTTCTGTTTCAAGTAAGATAATTTAGGTGAGAGACCTCGGGGTCATCTCCCCTCTCATGTTATGTGGCCCTGTCCAAATTCCTTGGTCTTTGACCTCTACATTTGTTATTTTCCATTTGAACAGAAAGGATTGGAGATCTCTGATCCTACAAGTTTTAAAAGGTCTGGTACTATGTTGTTCTTGGTTTTCATATGGGGAAGTATTGAGAATGACTTTTGGGATGTAACCTCATGGTAGCTGAAACAAGGACTCAGCTAGTAGTCTTACCTTAGCCAGACATAAATTCAGTGAGATCAGTGTTATGTTGAGATATAGCTAAAAGTATGTTCCCAAGGTGTTGGGGGAAATAAGTTTGTCATTTCTGTATCTTCAAAGCAAGCAAACCATTCTTAAGTTAATTTACTTTAAGTGATTAAAAGGAATTAAGGTAAGTCACTTACTTTAACTAAGGAAATACATCTGATGGATGTTTGAACCAAGAGACCGCAGCCCTGAGAGAGAGAGAGATATAGCCAACATTTCTCTGAGAAAGCAAACCAGAGCTACACTATCATCATCCCAATCAGTTTATTATCCTTTCTTTAATTCTCTTTTTCCTCCTAACAGAGACAACAAAACAAAAATAAAGCAGAAACAATTCCTATTCATTGTCTTTCATTTCCTGTTCAGACTCAGTTAATTCTGAACTTCAGTACTATAGACTCTGTTTATATAGATCTGGGGGCAGCTAGGTACCCTAATAGATAGTGCACTGTGCCTGGTTCAAAACCAACCTCAGATACTTCCTATCTGTGTTGTTCTGGACCAGTCCTTTACCCCTTTTTCTTCAGTTTCCTCATCTATAAAAGTGATGTAGAGAAAGAGATAGAAAACCAAATCATTCCTTTATCTCCATCAAGAAAACATAAAATGTAGTCAGAAAAAGTTGGTGACAACTAAAATGATAAAACAACAATGGATATACTTCTGTGCCTTTCTATTTGTTATTTGGTTCTAAGAATATCTTGATTACTATAAAAATTGTAGTTTTAGTCATATGACTCCTGTATGTGTATATCTTGATAGTTGTAGTCTGAGATAATATAACTATTCTATAGTTTTTGTGAATGGAATTTCTTCTCTCTTTCTGAGAGGATTTTTGGTAATATATAGAAGGGGTTATGATTTTTGTAGCATATTTTTTGTCCTTGTTTGCACAAGCTAAAACTTGTTTCATGCTAGGTTCTGAACTATTCTAGTTTTACTGACTATTTTCCCTGTAATTAAATTAACTTTTTCTTTTTTTACTTAAATGTGTTGCCAGTAGGTATATTGTTTAGTACTGATATAATTTCATTGTAATGTAGTTTTCCTCTTTATCAATTTTTAATTATGTCTGTTTTAATTACCTTGCCTGGGAGCATGGTTGTTCCTTCTGATTTTTTTAACTTATTTGAAATTTAATAAACTAAACTGCAACCCCTCATTCTAATTCTGTTCAAATCTTTCTGTTTCAATGTATATCTTTTGAACAGCTTATTGTTGAATTCTTTTTCTAATCCATTCTGCTCTCTTCTTAGTTTTATAGATGTGTGCATTAATCTCATGGTAGCTGAAACAAGGACTCAGTGAGGAGTCTTGCTTCCACCAGATATGAATTCACTGAGATCAGTGTTACGTTGAAATTAGCTAAAAGTATGTCAATAGCTTTTATGGTTGTTAATTGTGTTTTCCCTCATAATGACTTCTTATTCCTTTTCCTTCTTTCCTCTTTACTCCCTTCCCTCTTACAAAGAAGAAAGGAGTCAAGAAAGAGAAGGAAACCACTATTAATCCATAATATTTGTTCTTATCCTTTTCAGTTTCCCTTCTTCACCAAGATCACACTTAGATTTCTGATTCTTCCCACCCCCTTTTTTTAGTAAGGCAAATGTGGCTTGCCCAAGGCCACACGGCTAGATAATTATTAAATGTCTGAAGCCCGACTTGAACTCAGGCCCTCCTGACTCCAGGGCCGGTGCTCTATACACTGCACCACCTAGCTACCCCTTAGATTTCTGATTCTTAAACTTTAATTCTCTTGTTTTTGTTGGAGTTTTTTTTTTGTTGTGTCTGACTCTTCCAGACCTTTCTTCCTTTCAACCGCCAAAAAATTGAAAATTATTTTGCTTATGAATATTTGCTCCCCAACTCTACTTTTCCTCTTATGAAAACTCCTCTGTCTAAAATTGTTTAACTTAATGCATTTCTACATTCTGTGCGTATGTTTTTGAAGTCTCCTTTATTCTATTGAGGTCATTAAATGCTTTCTACCCTTTTGCTAGGGGTGGCTAGGTGGTATAGTGGATAAAGCACTGGCCCTGGAGTCAGGAGGACCTGGGTTCAAATCTGGGCTCAGACACTTAATAATTACCTAGTTTTGTGGCCTTGGGTAAGCCACTTAACCCTGTTTGCCTTGCAAAAAACCTAAAACAAAAGAGCTTTCTAAATCCCATTCTTTATGTTTGAATTCTTTTACTAAGACACTATTTATGTGAATTAGTAAGTACCCCTTCCTGTTCCTCATTCCTTCTCTAGTATGATTTCCTCTCCTACCTTTTCTTTCTTCTCTTAGAACAAATATAACAAAATCCCACCCAGTCTAGTATTTGTCATATTTAAATATGACCCATGTAGATGTCAGGATTCTGAAAGGAGACATATCTACTTCTATTTGAGTATGTAAGCAGTTCATCATCATTTATCTCTTCCAGATGCCCAAACATATTGAAATTTCTGTTACTGTATACAGTGTTCTCCTGGTTATTCTCACTTCACTTTCTATCAAATTATATCATTTCCCAGGTTTTTCTGAAACCATATTCTTCATTATTTCTCATAATACAAGTATGTTCCATCACAATCATATACCATAACTTGTTCAATTATTCTCAATCTGTTTTTGGAGTCATTTGTAGAAAAACGTTGCACATTGTCTTCTACTAAGAAAAAAATAAGTTTTTGATTTTTCTGTAACGTTTCTTGCTGTTTCATGACATTTAACTTTTTTTGTTTTGGTTTTACAGCAAGTTACTACTTGAATCACATTTTCTACTTTCTTTTCTAAGCAATTTATCTCACTTTCCATTTTTCTTCCTGGCTTATAATTGATTTTCTCATTTCATTTTTATCTCTCTCATTATTTCTTCTAGTAATTCTTCTGATAGTTGTGGTTCATTTTTACCTTGAGACTCTGCTTACAGTTGTAGTCATATCCTGTTTTCTTGAGTTTACCTCTTTTAACCCGTTATTTCTTAATTTTCTTCAATTTTTTAAACTAATATTTTCAGCCTGACTTCTTGATTTGGGATTTGTTTATTTGTGTAGTTCAGTCCACTTTGGAATGCAGGGAGGAATCAGGTAGATCTTATGGGGGTTATCCTTTCTGGAATATGGATGCTGCTGCTACTCACCTGAATAGGATGACTGGTAGTTACCTCTGATTCAGTAAATGTGCTCACTCAATCTTCTGTAAATGCTGGCCTTTGCCAGGTTCTTTTTTCTTCTTACAAGATCCACAGTGGGGAACTGGTTCCATATCTTGTTTTGGTCTTGATTTCTAGTAGAATATTGGAAATTATGTTGGTCTCAGACCTTCTGTACAATTCTCCTTGCATTGGTCCTTAGGTACTTAATAGGTTCTTTTTCCTATTGTGGCTCCCAGTACTCCAAGAAGTGAAGGACTGGGCCCTGCCTATCTGTATATTGAACTTTGGGGGCTGATTCTGACTCCTGCTATTGTTTGGGAAAATTTGTTTTTGGCATCTGACTTCCTGGTTTATATTTCTGGAGTTCACAATTAATTCTGACTTCCTTAATCTGAACAATAAGAGCCTTCTGTTGTCTTGAGGGAAACTGTACTGTTTTCCCTGTGGCCATTGTCCTTCCCACTTTCTCAGACTTCTAACATTCTAATGACCTCAGCCTGGTTCATCTTCCTAGTTTTACTAGATATGAACCATTAGCTAGAATGAGGGTTGGCTTCCATGGAGAGACTGCCTCCACCAGCTTTTGACTGTCTTTTTGTTTAGTTCTGGATTGGGTAAAGGAGCATTTCTTTTTGGTTTTCTTTATCATTTCTTTTTCTGGAATTCTTTTTGGTTTATAAGAAAGAGCTGGGCTTCTCTTGTCCCCTTCACATTGCCATTTTAATCAAAAACCTTTTTATGTTTTCAAAATTTCATTCTTGAGAGTTCCCTATTCTTCTTGCATTACCTTCCCTCATAAAATTTTATTCCATAGGATTATACTTATTTTCCCTTTGAACCCTCTGAAACTTATTTTCCTAAAATTTCGAGTGCATGCCAGATCGTTCTCAACATTCCACTAGGAGAGAGCAATTATTTCCTTCCAAGATCTCCATCTTTTCCACAAAAGAATTTTCTTTTGTGAGGATTCAGATACAGATAGAATTTCCCTTTGTTGATTCTTCCATATTTTGAAAGATGAATTTATCATTAAGGTAAATCAAGAAGTGATAAATTGCTCTACTTTTGGCAGAGAGAGTGCCCCAGCAGATCTTTGGAAAATTGAAATCACTCATCATTGTGATAGTTCTGTGCCAGACTTGTAATCTGTTTCCAAAACTCCTCATCTGTCTTCTTTTTCTGTTCAGGTAATCAGTAGTATATTCCCATGATATCACTCCTGTTTTGATAGTTTCCTAGACACTCCATTGATTCCCACTGATCTTTACTCAAATACTCTGCAACATGCATACACTTTCTGGATTTTGGATCTTGTCACATATTTTAATATATAATGTACCCACCCTGCTTTTCCCCATCATTTTTTAATAAAGTAATTCATGTGATACCATGAATTTCTTCCCTCTGAGTTTCTAAATTATCCCTAATGCATCATTTTACTAAAGTTTCTAGTCCCTCTTGCTTATAATCTAAACACATTGTAAGACTATAGATAAACTTTTGAGTCCATGTATTAAAATCTTTGTAAAGTAAAATCAAAGAGAAGCAAATATTTTCTTCTTTCTTGTTATTTTTTCCTATGACTTTCTGGAATCTCAACTGCTATTTTTCTTTTTTATATTGTAGCTAGTCTTTGTGGTATCTAGCCAATCTTTTTTTTCCTCCCTTACCCTTTTTTATTTTAAAAGTTCCTTTGATCAGAATTATAAGACACTCAGAACATATACTCTTGTTAACTTTTGTCAGGTACACCATAATTTAGGGCAGAAATATGTTATTTTAATATTTCAATCCATTGTCCATGAGTACAAATCCATTTTAGATATCACTTTTTAGCCAGATATCACTTTTTAGCCAGATATCACCTTCCAAAATCAATTTTTATTTCCTTTTATATCCTATTTTTTGAAAGGATAGCATTGAGAAAAGTGCAACTGGATCCTTGATAGACTTCATTTTCTTGTCCAGATTTTTATAATCTTTGAAAATGTTCTTGAGGATCCTTTTAAGCAGTTTCATTTAACAGTTTTATTCATTCATATCCACTTGAAAAGCAGCTGAAAGATGCTATTAAATTGACATTGATCATGAAAACTTGATTCATTAAGGATAAGTTCATTCTTAAAACAAGGGATCTAAGTGGTACAATGAGTTTATTAGCATTGACACTGGAGTCAGAAAGAGTTCAAACTTGAGTTCAAACTTAGTATTAGATGTGTAATAGCTATATGACCCTGGGCAAGTCATTTAATTTTTATCCACCTCAGTTGTTTTCTCATCTACAAAATGAGCAGGTAACAGCCACCCCCCAGATTGTTGAGAGGATCAAATGAGATAATATTTGTGAAACACTTAATACTGTCCTGGCTTGTTCTTAAAATTTTTAACAAAAGAGCATATATATATATATATATATGTGTGTGTGTGTGTGTGTGTGTGTGTGTGTGTGTGTGTGTGTGTGTGTACATATATATATATATATATATATATATGTTTCATTGATTCATAGATTAATGTTACAATTCTTGATTTTTTTCTTGACTAAAGCAATAGATTATGGCATATTAGAAAATAAAAAACCAAAACTTTTCGGAGTCAAGAGGAACTGAGTTCAAATCCCAATATCATTAGGTGTTAGCTATGTAACTTTGCTAAATAATTTACTTTCTCTGGGTCTTTGAATTCTTATTTTTTAGAATAAAGTATACTAGATGATCTCAAAAACTCCCTTAAGTTCTAAATGTCTATATTTTACCATTTTATTTATTTTATTTTAAAAAATGAAAAATATAATAATGTATAATTTACCATTTTGTATCTCTTGGTTTTCTCATCTAGAGAATGAAAGGATTAGATGAAAGAATCTTTGAGTCCCTTCTAGTCCTCAGCCTCTCCAATTATTATAACTGTTGCCATTTCCCCAATGGTCATTTGTGATTTGGGTTTAATGAGGTTTTTTTTTTTTAGTTTTTTTCTAAGCAATGGTGTTAAGTGGCTTGCCCAAGGCCACACAGCTAGGTAATTATTAAGTGTCTGAGGCTGGATTTGAACTCAGGTACTCCTGACTCCATGGCCAGTGCTCTATCCACTGTGCCACCTAGCCGCCCCTAATGAGTTTTTTAATACAAGATTCAAATCTTCCATGAAATATTTCCAAGATTCTTTTGGTATCTTTTGCCACATGGTGATTGTGTTAAATACAGTTTTCTTTGAACCCAGTTGAGTGCATCTGTTAAAGGATTGGTCTGGCACAGTTAAAAAAAAAGTATAATTAGAGAGTCTGACTTCTGGTCTCTCCATGACTACACAACTAGAAAGTCATGAAATCTTGGGAAAGTCTAATGTCAACAGACCACTCTGTGTTTCAGCTTCCTCACCAGTAAAATGGAGTTGATGACATATCTCCAATTTATTTATTTATTTGTTTATTTATTTTTTAGTTTTTGCAAGGCAGTGGGGGGTTAAGTGGCTTGCCCAAGGCCACACAGCTAAGTAATTATTATGTGTCTGAGCTCGGATTTGAACTCAGGTACTCCTGACTCCAGGGCCGGTGCTCTATCCACTGCCCCACCTAGCCACCCCCTCCAATTTATTTTCTAGAGTCCATGAGGGAATTCATAAAATAGTATGGTAAAGTGTATAGAATATTAAACTTAAAGACAAAAATCCCTGATTTGGGGATTGTTCATTTACTTACTGGCTGTCTCCCTTTTGTCATCACTTATCCTGCCATAGCCTCCTCTATAAAAGGGTGCTAATTCTTGTAGTTGTTGTGAGAATCAAATGAGACGATATGTGTGAAATGCTTGGTGTACATTAAAATACTTTATGGATGTTAGCTATTATTATTATTACTATTTATTATTGCTATTACTATTATCTCCAAGGAGACAAAATATATGGAAGCTTTCTGTAAAGGAAGTGTTACACAAATTTTTCAAGACACTATTAAAGTGGCCTAGATTCTCTTAATGTTTGTACTTATCATAGTATTCAGGGTGGAGTTTAAAATAGAATGTGAAAGAGTTGAATAAGTCTCCTTTAAACCACCGAAAGACCTGAAACACCTTAATCCAGATGCTTGTGGCTGAGATTTCTTAGGAAATAAGCATGGCTATAAAGTTGGGAGAATTTCACTTGTTCATCTAATCCATCCCCCCTCCATTTACCAATTAGAAGATTAAAGAAGGAAATTTTTCTAAGGTCACACAGAGACTAAATGGTCAGGCCTCAAACCCAGTTCTTTTTATTCCAAAATCCAGTGTTCTTTCTTGTACAAGAAGTCTTTCTACTATTTGGTAAAAATTACCTGATATAATCAAAAGAGCTATTTTTATTTAATCAATTTATTTACTAATTTAATTACAATGTTTTATTTTCCATGTTTCTAAGAATATACACAAACCAATCTGTGTTTATTTTTGGTTGGCTATAAGAGAGCACTGTCCTTATTTGACTAAGTAAAATACTTCTCTGAGGATGATCTCTGTTATTATTTCCTTGACTGGACATCCTCCTGTCAGAAAGACTACCTACCACATGGGAAGATTTAAATCAGGAATGAGTGAGCTTTGCCTATTGTATATGCCCTAATACAAAAGTCATTTTAAATGAATGAAATTTGTACTGCCTATAACTGAACACAAAAAGTGGGTGGTGGGACTGAAAACACACCTCAGAGTCAAGAAGAACTAGGTTCAAATTGTGACTCTGACAAATGCAGGTTTGTTTGTTTATCTTTTTTTTTCTGTAGATAAGTTAGTTGGTACCTTCAGGTAGCTCATTAAGACCACTTCTCCTGACCTTTTCCAAAATGAATGATCTCAGAAGGTTTAAACTATTTAAAGAGAGGATGGGAATTTCTTTTGGTTTTCTAATTACTCCAAAGCAAAGCCACTGATCCCCAGAGCTGTGTTGGCATTTGGGTAGGGAGTGTGATATGGTTTTACTGCTGGAATATGAGTCCACTGAAACAGAACTTAGGAATTTCTGGGTCTATGAATCTTGGCTTCATCAGTAAGAGTTCTTCCTCTATGAGATTTGTTTTTTTGGCAATAAGTAACCCAAAGCATGTAGCTGTGCATAGAATAGCAAGTGTAACTTCTCTGTAACTGTGGCTAGGACTTCATAGCTATTTTTATTACATCATAATGTAATGTAATAATATAATAAATCCACCCACTTTTAAATTTCATTGTTCTCTTTGGAAATGATGGGTCAAATTGGGTCATCTTAGTTGAACTATGACAATAAAAAAAAAGAAAATACACAACCTATGAAAAATATCTGAAAAATGTATTTTTTCTGCATGTTTTTCCTAGTTGAAGATTGGATGATCTCCAGTGGAATTTTGATTTGTTTCAAACATTGGCATCTGGCTAACCTTGGTCAGTGGAGCTGTTTTCCATAAAACCTTCAGTCTGCCCTTGGAAAGTTGTCTAAATCTAATAAGATCTTTTATTTTCATATGCAAGAGAAATAAATGAAGTCTTTATGTGAATAGATCCTTTTCAAATAAAATATCTGTTATTCCTTCTAGTATTGAAAAAAATTAGAGAAGAAGATGATTACCAAAATAAAACTATTACAGATGTTTTCAAGATAAAATTAGTTTTGGTCAATAATAATTTTATTTTGTTTTATTCCAAGCATCAAGAGATAGTTTACCATGGCTGATTATCTCATTGCTGACATGCAAAGACAAACAGTTCAGTTTTGCTTCTAAGACAGATGCTCAAATGAACAGCTTATGGCTCCTAAAACAGCATCCTTGTTAGTTTTCTGCATGCAAAACTTTTAAAAGTAGCTGAGTGAAAGCAACTAGTGGTACCTGTGAGTGTCCCTTCTGATCTCATTCTCCTAACTACCACTCACACTACCTGGTTGTGGCTCAGCAGCTAGAGTAACCTTGCTGGAGGTGTTCCAGTGGTAACATAGATATGTATATACATATATATATATATGTATATATAATATGAAATATGATTTATGACTCCCTCCTAACACCATCCTGGGTGCTTTTCCCTAACAATATAGATTCACTGGATAATATCATTTATTGGCACAGGGATTTTTACTGAGAAATCAAAGGTGGAAGTTGTAAAAATCATCCCTCAAACCAGCAAAGGCATTATCCCCTAAAACATACACAAAGTCCCTTCTTCTTGAAGACCATGACATCAGGAAGGTGATACCATGGCAAGCTTGTGAATTGGATTTGAGGGGTTCAGTGCTAAGTCATCAACTTTAGTTTTTCCTCTGGAGTCATCTGGG
Organism: Macrotis lagotis; assembly: GCF_037893015.1. Lineage (NCBI taxonomy): Eukaryota > Metazoa > Chordata > Mammalia > Peramelemorphia > Peramelidae > Macrotis > Macrotis lagotis. Next base: position 27,718,392 of record NC_133660.1, read on the forward strand.
TCCAGTGGCCAGATAAGAATCAGGAAGACTGAAGATGATTTTGGATGGAATCAAGGCAATCAAAGTTACACAAGCTACAAAAGTCACATAGCAAGTTAAGTTTCAAGTGTCTGAGACTGGATTTGAACTCAGGTCCTCTTGAGTCCAAGGCTGGTTCTCTATCCACTGCACTACATACAAACACTCACACATGTACACACACATGCATACACACAGATGGGAGTGCTGAGGAAGAATGGTTATTAGTATAAATTAAATGGTAATATCACCCACATGTAGGTAACTCACTGGACTGAGGGTTACTTTGTGACCCCGGTCTCTGACTTCTCTCTTCAAGGAGTTCCCATCAGTTCCCTTCAGAACATGAATTCCTCCTTGCTCAGTTAAACTGGATCTTTTCATGAAGTTTTAACCAAAACTGCAATTTTTGGATGACAGGTAAATCCACTGTTGGTCTGGTTGAATAATAATAATAATAATAATAATAATAACAAGAAATTAAATAGCAATTTAAGGTTTATAAAATTCTTTACAAATATTAACCAATTTAACTTACCCTCACCAGTCTAGGAGAAAGATAAGTGAGTATCCCCATCTGTAAAATGTAAAACCCCTACTTGGGATTTTTTTGGTAAAGATATTGAAGTAGTTTGCTAGTTCATTTTGGCAATCTCTCCACTGTGTCACCAAGCTGCCTAGCTGAGTCAGACAGAGGTTAAGTGACTTGCTAGTAACCAACCATCCAAAGCTACTTCTAAACTTGGGTCTTCCTGATGTCAGAGCTACTGCATCCACAGGCCCACTAAACTATGATGTGGTTACTACTTTGGTTACAGTTGTCTCTGCTACTGACTCCAGTGGCTGAAGGGACTTCTGATGGTCCTTCAAAACTTTCAGAACTCACAGGCAGGTGACTCGGTCAGTTCCATCTCCAGTCACACATTCATGCAAAACTAGAAAAGAATAAGCACAAAAGAAACATACAATACATTGAGAGATGTAAATGCCACTTGATGGGAACACAATAATAGCTAAGATTTATACAGTGTATACTATGTGCTAGGTACTACGATAGGTATTTTATAAACATTATCTCATTTTTTCCTCTCAACAATTCTGGGGAGTAGGTGCTAGTTATAATTATTCTTATTATACAAATGAGGAAATTGAAAGAAATAGAGGTTAGGCAACTTGCCCAGGGTGACCCAGCTAGCAAGTAACTGAGGTCAAATTTGAACTCAAATCTTGACTTCAGACCCAGTACTCTAGCAACTGTACTACTTAGCTCCCTTTCCAATGCCACCCATCATGACTGTTCTTCATCACCTAAAAGATGCAAAGGACAGGCAGCAAGAAATTCCTTGCTCATATCTTTTGAATGTACCCCCCCCCCCCCAGTTCTGGCTCCTCCAATTTAGAGACTTGAGTATCACTGCTCCTATCTCTGATTCGTTCATGACTAGTAGATCCAACAAGAGTCCAAGGATTACATTGAAATAGACATGATATATTTTATTTGCTTATTTTAGCCTATCAGGAAGAATGAATCAACCCAATCCACTCTCTGAAGACTGGGCTTTTACTTGACCAGTCCCTTCAGTGTACATGATTATTTAGATTCTACTAAATTTTCAGTGAATAGCCTTAGCCTAGAGATCAGAGAGGAAGAAGTGCATTTAATTTATCATGTTAAGCTTTTCTTTGTTTGATGTACAGCAGGTCTTGGGGTTGGTGGGGGGGAGAGGAGAAAAGGGCAAAGAGTAAGAAAAAGACAATGGGAAAGAAACAAAGGTGATTGAACAACATGAACATGCTTTCAATCAGTGAGTAGTGTGGCTCATTTTTCTCTTTTCAAAGATCATAGTTACTTATATATGTCTGTCTCTACCAGCCTCCATGGAAATGTGGATTCTTGGCTTGGGGTCAGTGTGGTTATTTACAAGACTGATTATATCTTTTCTGACTTGCAAATAGAACCATCAGCTGATCATTGCTTTAAAAAAAACAAACAAAAATCTACCTTCACATTTACTAGAATATTTATGTTAGCAAATTCTTCCATGGGTGGGGTGAAAACCATTATAATATAATGGAATGAGTCATAGATATCTGGTCTTAAGTCTAGCCTGTGCTAGCACTAAGTGCTAGGCTATGACCTTGGGTAAAGTTCCTGACCTAATTCAGGTTCTTTTTCCTCTTTCATCAGATGAGTGGAATAAAAATTGCATTATCTTACCTAAAGGGTTTTGCAGGCCAGTCATCAGGTGCTTACTATCTACCATCTCAAATGATGGAGATACAAAGAAAGGCAAAAATCAGTCCTGACTTCAAAGAACTCGTATTAGAATGGATGATACAACATGTAAATAAATAGATTCATTCAAGATATCTTCCAGCAAAAGGATTGTAGAAGGAAAGACTCAGAAATCTGAACTAATTTTAAATCTTAACTAATTTTAAAAAGACCTCCAGCAACCAGTGCAGTGGCCCAGAGGTGAGAGATGGCAAATGTGAGGATAGAGGAAACTACTTTAGGATAACACGAGAAGCTTTGTATAGCTAGAAGCTAAGTTTTAATTTCTTGGCTTCAAGAACATTAGAATATGAATTGCAGTGTACACCTATAAAACAACAGTTATTTGCAAGGGTCTGAAGCATTTCTGTTTGGAAGAAAGATGGCATTAATTCTGTTTGGCCCTAGATGGTAGAGTTTGGAGTAATGAATGCAAGATGCTAAGAGAAAGATTTAGACTTGAAATAAAAACAAAATTAAAAAAATCACTTCTTAACAATTTTAGTTGCCTAAAATGCAATGGGAAGTGGTATTTTTTTCCTTCTTGTTGAAAGGCCTCAAGAAAACGTTAGATGATCACTTGTCAGAGGAATCCTCTCAAAGAAGGGATTCTGGGTCATTAGAAATGAAATCAGAAGGCCTACAAGATTTCATATAACTCTTACATTCTATGGAAATTTCTCCCCATTTCTCATTTTGTGGTTCACATACATTCCAAAAATGGTCCCCTTGGCATTAGACAGGCGTGGAGCAATGACTGGCATAAGTGTTTGCAGACATAAGTTACAAACGAGGAGTTTTATAGGAGGAATGGTGAAAAAAGATAACATTAAAGAAACAAACTAGGCACCAAGAGCAAAGGATTACCAAGGGACTTATTTTCTGTATGATCAGAATTAGAGGACATGCCCTAGGACAAGGGGCAGATCCCTTATAATGAATTTATTGGAGGCCATAGACAAGATTGCATAGGATAACTCATGATCTGAATCTCTAGAGGGACTATCTTTGCTGAGGAATTAGCATGGAAGATGACTAGAAAAAAGGAAAAGTAGAAGGATAAAAAAAATAGGAGACCATTAGAGTAGTCCCAAAGATCACATTAATAATTCCTAATATTCATATGGCACTTAATATGCTCCAGAAATTGGGCTCAGCACTTTATTGTTATTATCTCACTTGACCCTTACTTCAACCATGTGAGGTAGTTGATATTATTTCCCCTTTTTCATTAGTTGAGGAAATTGAGGCAAACAGAGGTTAAGTTACTTGCCCAGGTTCTCAAGGCTATTAAAGGTCTGGAATTGGTTTTGAACTTAGGTCTTCCTGATTCCAGGTCCAGTTTTCTAACTAGTTCAACTACCAGTTGTCTCAAATTGAGGAAGGGAACAGATCTATTGATCTATCTTTCTATCTGTTTTTCTGTCTCTATGTCTATCTATATTTCAATTTATATCTATATCGACATATAATTTATTAATAATAGATGCTATTGGCCTGAACTAAAAGAGAATTTATGGGATTATTAAAGTGGTGGAAGCAAGAGATAACATAGAGATGCAGTCAGTAAGACTGATTAGGATACCCTGCAAAGGTTCTGGCTATGAATTATAGGAGAAACAGAGCAGCAAGAACCACAGCATGAGAGAAGAACTTGTATTGAATGGGTTTAAGCTCGTGTTTCCAAGAATGAGGACCAAATTTTGAAAAAGCAGCCTATTAGAGAATCTTCTGGATTCCTGGCATCACAGGGTGAGAAGTTTTTTTTTAATTTATTTTTATTAAAGATATTATTTGAGCAGCTTTACATTTTACCCCCAATCTTGCTTCCTTCCCCCCTCCCCCCCCCCCCACAGAAAGCACTCTGTCAGTCTTTACTTTGTTTCCATGTTGTACCTTGTTCCAAATTGGGTGTGATGAGAGAGAAATCATATCCTTAAAGAGAAGAGAAGTCTAAGAGGTAACAAGATCAGACAATAAGCTATCTGTTTTTTTTTCTAAATTCAAGGGAATAGTCCTTGAACTTTGTTCAAACTCCACAGCTCCTTATCTGGATACAGATGTTACTATCCTTTGCAGACGCCCAAAATTGTTCCATTGTTGCACTGATGGAATGAGCAAGTCCTTCAAGGTTGAACATCACTCCCATGTGTACAGAGTTTTTCTGGTTCTGCTCAACACACTCAGCATCAGTTCATGCAAATCCCTCCAGGTTTCCCTGAAATCCCGACCCTCCTGGTTTCTAATAGTAGTGTTCCATGACATACGTATACCACAGTTTGCTAAGCCATTCCCCAATTGAAGGACATTTACTGGATTTCTAATTCTTTGCCACCACAAACAGGGCTTCTATAAATGTTTTTGTACAAGGGATATTTTTACCCTTTTTCATCATCTCTTCAGGGTATAGACCCAGTAGTGGTATTGCTGGGTCAAAGGGTATGCACATTTTTGTTGCCCTTTGGGCATAGTTCCAAATAGCTCTCCAGAAGGGTTGGATGAGTTCACTGCTCCACCAACAGTGTAATAGTGTCCCAGATTTCCCACATCCCTTCCAACAATGATCATTATCCTTCCTGGTCATACTGGCCAATCTGAGAGATGTGAGGTGCTACCTCAGAGAAGCTTTAATTTGCATTTCTCCAATAAGTAATGATTTAGAGCAATTTTTCATATGGCTATGGATTACTTTGATCTCCTTATCTGTAAATTGCCTTTGCATATCCTTTGACCATTTGTCAATTGGGGAATGGCCTTTTGTTTTAAAAATATGACTCAGTTCTCTATATATTCTAGAAATGAGTCCTTTGTCAGAATCATTAGTTGTAAAGATTGTTTCCCAATTTACTACACCTCTTTTGATCTTGGCTACATTGGTTTTATATGTGCAAAAGCTTTTTAATTTAATGTAATTGAAATCATCTAATTGGTATTTGGTGATGTTCTCCAACTCTTCCTTAGTCATAAACTGTTCCCCTTTCCATAGATCTGAGAGGTAGACTAGTCCTTGATCTTCTAATTTGCTTATGGTATTGTTTTTTATGTCTATGTCCTGTAACCATTTGGATCTTATCTTGGTAAAGGGTGTGAGGTGTTGGTTTAATCTAAGTTTCTTCCATACTAACTTCCAATTTTCCCAGCAATTTTTATCAAAGAGGGAGTTTTTATCCCAATGGCTGGACTCTTTGGGTTTATCAAACAGCAGATTACTATAATCATCTCTTGCTTTTACACCTAGTCTATTCCACTGGTCCATCACTCTATTTCTTAGCCAGTAACAAACAGTTTTGATGACTGATGCTTTATAATATAGTTTTAGATCGGGTAGGGCTAAGCCACCTTCTTTTGCACTTTTTTTCATTAAGCTCCTGGCAATTCTTGAATTTTTTATTTCTCCATATGAATTTACTTACAATTTTTTCTAACTCATTAAAGTAATCTTTTGAACTTTGATTGGTAGGGCACTAAACAGATAGTTTAGTTTTGGTAGAATTGTCATTTTTTATTATATTAGCTCTACCTACCCATGAGCAGTTGACATTTGCCCAGTTATTTAAATCTGATTTAATTTGTGTGAGAAGTGTTTTATAATTGTTTTCAAAAAGATTTTGAGTCTGTCTTGGCAAATAGACTCCCAAATATTTTATATTGTCTGAGGTTACTTTGAATGGGATTTCTCTTTCTAGCTCTTCCTGCTGTTTCTTGCTAGACATATATAGAAAAGTTGAGGATTTATGAGGGTTTATTTTATAACCCGCAACTTTGCTAAAATTGCTAATTGTTTCCAGTAGTTTTTTAGATGATTTCTTGGGATTCTCTAGGTAGACCATCATGTCATCTGCAAAGAGTGAGAGTTTTGTCTCTTCCTTCCCAATTCTAATTCCTTTAATTTTGTTTTCTTCTCTAATTGCTGATGCTAACATTTCTAATACAATATTGAATAGTAATGGTGATAATGGGCACCCTTGTTTGACCCCTGATCTTATTGGGAATGCCTCTAGCCACTCCCCATTGAGTATAATGTTTGCTGATGGTTTCAGATAGATACTGCTAATTGTTTTGAGGAACAGTTCATTTATTCCTACACTCTCTAGTGTTTTTAATAGGAATGGATGCTGTATTTTGTCAAAAGCTTTTTCAGCATCTATTGATATGATTGTATGATTTCTGATAGGTTTTTTGTTGATATAATTGAGTATACTAACAGTTTTCCTAATATTGAATCAACCCTGCATTCCTGGAATAAATCCTACTTGATCATAATGTATTATCCTAGTGATGACTTGTTTTAATCATATTGCTAAGATTTTATTTAGGATTTTTGCATCTATATTCATCAGGGAGATAGGTCTATACTTTTCTTTCTCTGTTTTAACTCTTCCTGGTTTAGGTAACAGTACTATATTGGTTTCATAGAAAGAGTTAGGCACAGTTCCATCTTTCCCCATTTTTCCAAAGAGTTTATATAGGATTGGAACCAATTGTTCCTTAAATGTTTGGTAGAATTCACTTGTGAATCCATCAGGCCCTGGAGATTTTTTTTTAGGGAGTTTAGTAATGGCTTGTTGAATTTCTTTTTCTGAGATAGAGTTGTTTAGGTATTTAATCTCTTCTTCATTTAACCTGGGCAACTTATATTTTTGTAAATATTCATCCATTTCACTTAGATTATCATATTTATTGGCATAGAGTTGGGCAAAATAATTTTGAAATATTACTTTAATTTCCTCCTCATTGGTGGTGAGTTCACCTTTTTTCACTTATGATACTAGCTATTTGGTTTTCTTCTTTATTTTTTTTAATCAAATTGACCAGAGGTTTATCAATTTCATTGGTTTTTTCATAATACCAACTTTTGGTTTTATTGATTAATTCAATAGTTTTTTTGCTTTCAATTTTATTAATTTCTCCTTTAATTTTTAGCATTTCTAATTTGGTACTTAATTGGGGATTTTTGATTTGTTCTTTCTCTAATTTTTTTAGTTGCATGTTTAGTTGATTGATTTCCTCTTTCTCCAATTTATTCATATAAGCATTTAGAGCTATAACATATCCCCCAAGAGTTGCTTTGAATGAATCCCATAGGTTTTGGTATCTTGTTTCATTATTATCATTATCTAGGATAAAATGGTTAATTCTTTCTATAATTTGTTTTTTGGTCCACTCATTTTTTAAAATGAGGTTATTCAGTTTCCAATTTGTTCTGGGTCTATATCTCCTTGGCCCAGTATTGCATATGACTTTTATTGCATTGTGATCTGAGAAAGATGTATTCACTATTTCTGCCTTTCTGCAGTTGATCATTAGGTTTTTATGTCCTAGTACATGGTCAGTTTTTGTACTGCAGAGAAAAAGGTATATTCCTTTCTATCCCCATTCAGTTTCCTCCATAAATCTACCATATCGGGGCGGCTAGGTGGCGTAGTGGATAAAGCACCGGCCTCGGAGTCAGGAGTAACTGGGTTCAAATCCAGTATCAGACACTTAATAATTGCCTAGCTGTGTGTCCTTGGGCAATCCACTTAACCTCGTTTGCCTTGCAAAAAACCTAAAAAAAATCTACCATATCTAATTTTTCTAACAATCTATTTACCTCCCTAATTTCTTTCTTGTTTGTTTTATGATCAATTTATCTAGATCTGATAGCAGGAGGTTGAGGTCTCCCACTAGTAGAGTTTTGCTGTCTATGTCTTCCTGTAATTCTTTCAGCTTCTCCTCTAAGAATTTGGATCCTGTCCCACTGGGTGCATATATATTCAATATTGAAATGACTTTATTGTCTATGGTACCTTTTAGGAGGATATAGTTTCCTTCCTTATCTCTTTTAACGCTCTCTATTTTTTTAGGGTTTTTTTTTTTTTTGCAAGGCAAACGGGGTTAAGTGGCTTGCCCAAGGCCACACAGCTAGGTAATTTTTAAGTGTCTGAGATCGGATTTGAACCCAGGTACTCCTGACTCCGAGGCCGGTGCTTTATCCACTATGCCACCTAGCCGCCTCAATGCTATCTATTTTTGCTGCTGCTTTGTCTGAGATAAGGATTGCTACCTCTGTTTTTTTACTTCAGCTGAAGCAGAATATATTTTGCCCAGCCTTTTACCTTTACTCTATATTTATCTTTCTGCTTCAAATGAGTTTCTTGTAAGCAGCATATTGTAGGATTCTGGTTTTTAATCCACCGTGCTATTTGCTTAAGTTTTAAGGGAGAGTTCATCTCATTCACATTCAAGGTTATGATTACTAATTCTTTATTGCCCTCTGTGCTATCTTCCCTCTGTTTGTATTTTTCCCCCTTTCCCCCCTTTTATCCATATTCCCCAGTCTTTTGTTTCTGAAAACCACCCCCTTCAGTGTGTTTGCCCTCCTATATCATGCTCTCTCCTTTCTTTCCCCTTTCCCTTTTTCCCTTTTCCCTTCCTTTCCTTTTATTATTTCCCCTTATTTCCCCCACTCCCCTTCCCTTTCTCCATCCCCCCTCCCCTTTTCCCCTTTTAATCCTTGCAAGGTTAGATGTTTTATAAGTTAACTGAGTATGTGTAGGTTGACTTTAAGCCAAGTCTGATGAGAAGAAGATTCAGGTGTTTCTCCTCTGTTCCCTTCTTCCCCACTATTACCATAGGTTTTTTGTACCTCTTAGTGTAATGAAATTTACCCCATTCAACCCCCTCCCTCCTCCCATCTCTTTCCTGTCCCCCTTTTTAGGCTGGTAGTGTTTTTTATTTTTAGATCTATCTAAGTCATAGAAAATTCTGAGTGTCCCTTCTAGTTCTGTATAGTCTATCGAATAGAGTCAAAATTCCCGAGAGTTATTAGAGTCTTTCTCCCAAATGGGGTTAGTAGTCTCATGGATAGGTCATGAATGTCCAACATTTCTGGTTCGGTGTAGTCTCTCTGTTAGAGTTACATTTCTCAAGGTTTATGAGAATCTTTTTTTTTTTACCCCCATGCTTGGATATAGCCAGTTTCAACTAACTTACTGGACTGCATTTTTTTCTTTGACTGCCCCACCCCCTTTTCTTTTTACCTTTTCATGTGTCTCTTGAACCTCCTGTTTGATGTCCAAATTTTCTGTTTAGCTCTGGTCTTTTCATAAGAAATTTTTGGAATTCTTCCATTTCATTAAATGTCCACCTTTTTCCCTGGAAGAGAAGGCTCAGCTTTGCAGGAAAGTAGATTCTTGGCTGCATTCCAAGCTCCTGTGCTCTTCGAAATATCTCATTCCAGGCCCTTCGATCCCTTAAAGTTGATGCAGCCAGGTCCTGCGTGATCCTTACTGTTGCTCCTTGATATTTAAATTGTTTCTTTCTGGTTGCTTGAAGGATTTTCTCTTTTATCTGATAGTTTTGCATTTTGGCCACAACATTCCTTGGTGTTTTCATTTTAGGATCTTTTTCTGGTGGGGATTGATGTACTCTTTCAATAACTACTTTGCCCTCCGATGCCAAGATATCAGGGCAGTTTTCCATCACTAGATCCTGTAATATTAAGTCCAGGCTTTTTTTTCTCTTCAATGTTTTCAGGAAGTCCTATAATTTTCAGATTGCCCCTCCTCAATCTATTCTCAAGGTCAGTGGTTTTGTTGATGAGGTATTTTACATTTGCTTCTATTTTTTCTATTTTTTGATTTTGTTTAATTGACTCTTGCTGTCTCCTGGAGTCATTAGTTTCTGTAGACTCCATTCTTTTTTTGGGGGGGAGGAGATTTCTTCATTAACCTTTTGCAACTCCTTTTCCAATTGGTCAATTCTACTTTTGAAAGAGCTTTCCATTTGACCAATTGAGGTTTTGAGAGAATTAATTTCTTTTTGCATTTGCTCATTTGAGGATCTGAGAGAATTATTCTCATTTTGTAATTGTCCAATTCATGATCTGAGAGATTTATTCTCCTTTTGTGTTTGTCCAATTGTACTTTCTAAGGTTTTGTTTTCTTGTTGCAAGGTATTAATTGTCTCTCCCAAATTTTTAAGCTCCTTCCTTATTTCTTCAAGGAAGTCTTTCTGTGCTGGAGACCAGATTGTATTCTCCTCAGAGGTTCCAGGTCTCTCTGAGTTGGGGTCTTTCCCTTCCCGGAATTTTTCTATGTATCCACCTTTCCACTGACCCTTCTTCATTATGGTAAGACCTTGAGTTAGGGCGGGGGCTGGTTCACCTGTGCTTGGGATCGCTAAAGGCTTTCCTGAGTGCAGTTTCTTTGGCTGGACAGTAGGAGGTGCTGGTTGCCCTCTCTGGAGTGTTTGTGACCTGGGTTGCAAGGCCTTCTCCCTTTGCTTGAGGGGAGGAGTTGGAACTATTGAATTCTTTTGCCTTCAATCAATGGTGGGCTTTACCCTGGCCTGAGGTCATTCCTCAGCTGGGCAGGTTCTTCTGCTCACACACCTGGGCCTGAGGCAGAAGTAGTTTGCATTTGTTTGGGAAGAGGCCTCAGTGTAATGGAGGTGTGGACTCAGAGTTTCTCAGATAGGAAGAGCCCAGCAATGGTGTCTGCAGCTCTCCTGTACCAGACTTCTCCCCGCAGTCCAGTCCCCAAGCTCCAAGGGGACAGCACCAACACCAGAGCCTCTGCTTCCCTGTGGACCCAAGCCCCTTTCGTCCAGCCCCACCGCTGATCCAGCAGGTCCTGCTCTCTGGCCCTCAGACTCCTGGTTCCAATTCAGCTGTTAATCTGGCTGATCCAGGGCTAATCCTTCCTCTGAGCCCAGACTCACTGGCCAGAATTCTACCAAAGCTGCAAAAGCTGCAGCAGGAGACAAATCCTGAGGTAGATGTTCTTTCTCCTGGCTTTTCTTTCTGGGTTTTGTGAGTTGGATTTCTTTTAAGAGGTTTGTTTCATGTGATAGATGGGGAAGAGATCAGGAGACTTTAGAACTGTGCCTGTCTTCTCTCTGCCATCTTGGCCGGAAGTCATGAGAAGTTTTGAAGAGATTAGGAATAGTCATTTTTATCCAAACTGTTCCTGGATATGAAGTTCAGAAAGTCACAGAAGTCTATTGGCATTTACCAAGAAAGGAAATCACCTAGATATATTCATGCCATGATATGGCAGAGCAGACAGAATTCAATGCTGCTTCTCAGAATTAAATGAGTATCACCACTGGAAATGAAAACTGAAGAAGAACCTGCCTTTTGGCACTGTCTTGCTCCAACTATCTGTCTCTTGCTGCTGGACATACTATTAGAATTATGTGGATAAGAAAAAAAAAGAAAATATTAGAAGGTATTCTTCAGAAGATAGAAATAAGCTAAGGAATGAAGTTGGTTGGCATAGGATCTCAAAGTTCAGTATCTCACTAAAATAGAAAAGCAATGAAAACAACTCTTGAAGAAGATGAATCTTGCTACTGTGTACTAATATCTAGGAAGAGATAATTCATTAATCTTAAGTCAGTTGTTTTGTCACTAACTATTTGTGAGATGGGTAAACCATTTAGTCTATTTGAATTTCTGTTCCTTCATCCATAAAAATGAAGACACCATAACGCCTACTATTCCAATTGCCTAAAGAACATCAAAAATTATAACAACTAGCTTAACCTGATGGCTGGAATTATTGCAAATCAGTTCCAAGTTGTGGTCTAGTATTATGGAAATCATGTTCAGAATAAATGTACCATTCATATAAGAGTCTTGGAATGGAGGAATAGTCTAAGACTATAACTTGCAACGTAGGTGTAGACCCACATTGGTAGAGATGGTTTCCACATTTCAGAATTCCCTGTTCTAATGAAATCACAAGTGCATTCTCTGTCATTTAATATTAATATTTATGGAATAGACTGATGGTATAAATTTAAGAAAAGGAAATGTCACAAATTGGAATGCCTATTAAGAAAACTCTGGACTAGGATTTTAAGGCCACATCTTTAGTAATGATTTCCTATTTTTATTAAATCTGTAATCTCATTGATGTGGTGACTTATTCCACAAGAATTGAACAAATATTTATTCCATTTAGGAATTTTGGAAGATATTATTATGGATTATTCTACTCTTGAATATCATATAAATGAGTTTTTCAAATTTCCAAATAAAATAAATATTAAGCAAACAAATGTCTTAATTAATACAAATTCTAATGATTCAACCATATGATTTAGAAATGAACATGTGTTTCATTGGAAATCTTTTCTAATAGAATTTGCTGGTCCTGTATGGATGCCCAAATATTTTGGCAGTTCTCTATGAAAGTATTTCCAAGTCATCCCCATATTCCGATACTTCTTCCATTCCCTTCTATCCCAAGCCTTTCTGCTATGAATTAGTCAGTCAATAAATATATAAAGAATGATTTCTATTTAATTTAGTTTGCTAAGTGCTGAGAATACAAAGAATTGTAAAAGACAGTCCCTTTTCTCAAGAAACTTACAATCTAATGGAGAACACAATGGATATAAATATGTACAAACACGTTACATACAGGACTAATAGGAAATGACTAACAGGGGGAAGTCAGTAGTCTTAGGAGGGATAGGAAAAGGCTTCCTCTAGAAAGCTGAGATTTTAACCGGAACTCTGAGTTTTACCATGAGTGAGAGATGGTCTTCTCATAGGTTTGAAGGGCTTTTGTTAGCCATTTTCTTGTAGTTATAAAGATGTGAACATTTTCAGAAATCTCTAATGGGTGACATTTGTATTTGGCCTTTTTACAGTCTACTTTACAGGTAGTTATAAGAGATCTAAGTCACTGAGATACATTTCATTAGACTAGTACAAATGCAACTCTTTAAGGCCTGCTTTGTCCAAGCAATAAAGAGGGCTTCCATGTTATTGGGTTAATTTAGAATATATATCATCACAGGCCATATGAAGACCTTCAAGTCCTCTCTGATTTGAATGAATATTTACTGACCCAGATTCACTGACCAAATTCATGCTTCTCCATTTTCTGTGCAAGTATCAACCTAGTCATGTTTGCCAAGAGAAATGATGACAACAACACTGTTAATGAATGTTTAAGCAAGATTAGAGAAAACATTTGAAGTTGAACAAACATAAGAACCCTGTTCTTGTAGAAGAATGGCCCACAGTACTCTCATTTCTTTCTTGATTTATCTCTATCTTGGAAATACAATGTTTCTTTGAACCTGTTCTTGGACTATATAATTCTATACCCTTCTTGAAGTTGGGTCCGATAAGGTGCTAATGAACTCTGTTTCATTATCTCAAGTAGGAGATAAAATATGAACCATGTGGGGAATCATGTCATAGAAGCTTCAGTCCTCAAAATCTCAGATGATCTCATTTATAAAGCAGGAGGATTTCCTCAGATCTTCAGTTCTATTTAGATTTGTACAGTCAGTGTACAGAGGTGTTTTTGGATACTTGTTATCTTGCTACAAATGCCTCCAGATTTCGGCTAGCATTCTTAGTTCAGAGGTTAGACAAACTCTTGACATCTTATGATAGCTAGAATTTTCAGATTGTATAATTTTAAGGACTGAATTGTAGACTAAAGAATAAAATCCTTCCCTTAGGATTCTAGAATTGCATCTTAATTTCAGGTGCTTAATGATACTCTTTTTAAAAATCCATGGATATACTAACTAGTATACCTCAAGAAGAGACAAGTTCTGTTGTTTATATTATACCTTGCATTGTTACTTGAGGCTCCTTTTCAGTCTGTGGCAGTTTCTCTGCTCCCCGTGTCCTGCTTTTGCAGGGTTTATCTCTAGCAAACCTTTCCTTCATCCCCAGAAGAGGACTCTTCTAATTGCTCCCCCTCTTCCTCTTTTTAGCTTACTGTGTAGTTAAAGTTCTGACTTCTCCTTTCCCGAGATTCTAGCTGGATTCTCTTTCCCTTCTAATAATCATAAGCACATATCTCTTTACATGCTAAATTATTAGTGCTCAGTCATTTCCAACTGTGTCTCACTCTTCATGGCCCCATTTGAGGTTTTCTTGGCAGAGATTTTGAAGTGGTTTGCCATTCTCTTCTCCAGCTCATTTTATAGAGGAGGAAAATAATGTAAACATAGTTAAGTGACTTGACTAGACTCATGCATGTAGTAAATGTCTGAAGATAGATTTGAACTCAAGGAGAGGAGTCTTCTTGATTCCAGGTCATGCACTCTATTCATTCTACCACTTAGCTATATTTTTGCTTACCCTCCTCCTCCCAATTGGTATATAAATTGCTTAAGGGTAGAAATAATTTTCAGTTGAATTTGTATTACCAGAGTTTCCCATATAGCAAGGAGTGAGAATGGACCTGGGAACTCTTGGAGGAGGAAATACCATATACCAGTGGAGGTCAGCATAATTCTTACCACTTAGTGTCATAGAGCACTGAGATCAAAAGTGGCTTGTCAGGCAGCTAAGTGGTACAGTGGATAGATCACTGATTCTGGAATCAGGAGGACCTGAGTTCAAATTTGTTCTCAGACACTTAATAATTACCTAGCTGTGTGGCCCTGGGCAAGTCATTTAAACCCCATTACCTTGCAAAAAAAACAAAAACAAAAAAAAAAACAAGTGGTTTGTCTAGGATTTTGCAATCAGATTGTGTCAAAAGCAGAACTTGAACCCAGGTGTTCTTGGCTTTAAGGATAGTTCTCTATCTGTGGTTGTGATAGCCCTTTTTAGAACACAATAAATACTTAATAAATGCTAATTGTGTGATATTGTTCATAGTTTAGCATAGTGTCTGACACATAATAGGTGCTCAGTAAACATTAATTGTCCATATTATATTGTTATCATATTATATCATGTTGAATTGAATGGAATTGTAATGTATTGACAACATTGGTCAAGTAAATAAGCCATAGTTTTTCCTATGATTCAGTAAAAGTGAAATTCTGCTACAAAAATATTATCCCTTGAATGCAGCACTTCCTAGGAGCTAATGATTAAGGCTCTGAGAACGCCTATGAAGCTCATAAAGACTTCTGTCAGAAAGAAGGGAAAAATCATTAACCATTTTATAGTTTCTCTTTTTTCTTTTAATTTGCTATTAAAACAGACTGAAACCTTAAATGATTTTGGCAGCTGATCTTACAACTGACTAAATAGGCCCTCAAGGTCTCCAAACCCTGGCTTCCTTAGTTTTCTTTGGATCACTTTTCCAAGGGCAATTTTTTTTGACTTTCTTTGGACTGAAAACTTGTAGGTGCCAGCTAATTACTGCTTTGCCTTTGCCTCTCCACATATAGAAAAGAAGCCCCATTTTCTGGACCACTACCTTAACTCTAACTCTGCTAGCCATTTCTTCAAGCAAACATGAGAACCAAAGAACAGAAATATTGAGAAGTAAATAAAAGGCACATAAGGAAAATCCTCTAGATTCTTGGGCATCTCTTTTTTAATGAGCAAATGAAATTTAACAACATAAATATAGAAATATGTTATTAGAGAAGAATCATTGTGTACTAGGTAATAAATAATGGCTCTTTAAGTTTATAAAGCTCTTTCTCTATATTATCTCATAAGATGCAACAGCCCTGAGAGGTAGTGCTATTATTAACTCCATTTTGTAGATGAGGAAATTGAGACTTAGCAAGATTGTCTTCTTCTTCATGACAGGTAGTCATTGTCCATGGATTCTAATGTTATCTTTTTTTCTTTAGGTTTTTGCAAGGCAAATGGAGTGAAGTGGCTTGCCCAAGGTCACATAGCTAGGTAATTATTAATTGCCTGAGACAAAATTTGAACCCAGGTACTCCTGACTCCAGGGCCGGTGCTTTATCCACTGCACCACCTAGTCACCCCCTAAATTTATCTTTCTACTATGCTTTCTCTCTTTTTCTTTCTCTGTCTCTCTCTTGGTCTATCTATTTCTCTGTCTCTGACTTTCTCTATTCATACATACATACATACATACAGATATATATATATATATATATATATATATATATATATGCACAATTAATTCTCAGCCTTATGTATTTAACTTTCTCAGCTTCAAACATTAAAGAGATTTTTATTAGGAATCTCATTTTCACTTTTGTTTTAGCAACTGAACGCATTCCTAACTGACATTAAAAAAAAAACCAAGAAGTGCTCTACAAATAAGTTCATGGAATGACTGATAGCCTATTAGGGTAGCTTGACATATTTGAATTTTCTACAGTTTTCTAGAGATAACATTGCTGCTAACCCCATCATCAATGGCAGATTCAAAGTTAAACCTCAACTGGTCTCTGCTATACTCCCATACTTCGAAAACCTGAAGAAACAGCCTATAAAATAGATGTTGCTGCTAGATCATTCCAAGGTGGTATGCTCTTCAAGATATCTAATGCCATCCATCAGTCTTGAAGGAAAAATCATCAAAGATGAGGCCAGGACCTCACCAGTCTCTGTGTCTTCTGAAAGTCATGACTAAAATTTCACCATTCTGTCCTTTGATTTCAGTCAAGAAAGAGGTTTTCAGCAGTATAGTATACAAGCTCCTTATACAACCATCTGACACTGAGGAAGGTTAGATTTAGGTTAAAAAATCTTTTGGTTTTAAGAATTTTATTTGATATGAAGTATTGTGGTACTGTTGGTTTTATTTGTTATGAAAAGTGAATATTTTCTGAAATAAATTGGTCTTAAAAATTAAGATGTTAGACAAAGTGTCTTGGGTATTGCTAAGTGAGCAAAAATGTTTTGCATGTCACCAGTTTTATTTTGTGTACTGTGTTTTATGAGTATTTCATGATTACTGTGTTAGGAAGAGACCATTTTATCAGCATAATATTTTGTTATAAGGAATTCCATCCAGAAAGTGTATTTTCAACAATCTCTAGTGAATGATTAGAGTTTTTGATGGTGATGGGAGCCTTATTTTCCCCTTTTCCCATGGATTGAACTTATGAATACTTGTACTTTTTTATTTTTGAGCTCTTTTTTAGGAATGTTATTTCCAATGAAAGTTGAGGTTTGATACATTACATACATACATATACACATATCCATTTTCACACACATACATGTGTATGAATATGAATACATACATACATACACACACACACACACACACACACATATATATATATATACATACATACAGCTTTCATTTGCTCAGTAGTTATTCGCTCAATTCAGCAATTTAACTGTAGTCTTAAAATACCCACTCTTTGTAATATGAGAAGCTTAATCTAATGGCTAAAATTCCAGGCTCTGAGTAAGGAAAAATCTTCTTTTAACTCCTGTCTCTGACACATCTGTATAATTTTGGGCAAGTTTTTTTTTTTCCAACTTAAGCAAGGCAACTGTATTCAACTATAAATTACAAATCATTTGTTGATATTGTGGGGGGAATTTCCATACTGAGAATTACTGATGCTTACAAATTATTTTGAAATTTAGATTATAGGATCATAAACCTAGAGCTAGAAGAAACTTCAGAGACTATCTATTCCAGCTCCTTCATTTTATAAATGAAGAAGTTGAGAGAGGCTAAGTTAAGGAGATTGGAGATGATTATGATCTTGGTAATTTCAAGAAATTATGAAAGTAAGCTGCCTGATGTTCAGAGTCAAGTCCACACTTGGTTTTTCAGCCAGTCCAGCTTCAAGGCCATGAAGACCAAGTCTTGGGACCAACCCAGGCCAGCATAACTGAGACAAGAGTTCATTCAGTATTAATGGTGCATTTGGAAATGAACATGGTGGATCAATGTTATGTAGAAACTATTCAGTTTGAGCCCATTTCACTCAAAGACCTAGGAGATACACGTGAAAATATGACCCCCAAGTGTGCATGTGTGTGTGTGTGTGTGTGTGTGTGTGTGTGTGTGTGTGTGTGTGTATGTGTGTGGGTGAATATGTTTTTATTTCTGGTGTTATGTCATTGAAATAAATTTCCCTTTGTAGAACCTAATTGATATTCATTGTTTAGAAGAAATTGGGATGCGAGTCACTGGTGGCTAAAAAGATCACACTTGATGGGAACTTAGGTCAATGACAAGAGAAGAAAGACATCTTAATCTTTGGTGGTAGTACCAAGACCCTGAGTGTAGCTAGTTTTGCTCTGAGGTAGTGAATCCAGAATACTTACTTCAGAATATTCAACAACTTAATTGGTTTGAAAGTGAAATAAATGGGGGCAGCTAGGTGGCAGAAGTGGATAGAGCACTGACCCTGGAGTCAGGAGTACCTGAGTTCAAATCTGACCTCAGACACTTAATAATTACCTAGCTGTGTGGCCTGGGGCAAGACACTGAACCCCATTGCCTTGCAAAAAAAAAAACCTGAAAAAAGTGGAATAAATGTAAAAATAGAATTCAATATGTTCTCAATTCCTTTCACTTTTATTTGGTCTATCCGAATTAAAATAAATCTATTTTTTTCTATTTAATACTTAGATTAAGCAAATTTAATTTTTTTGTGCCACCTAACTATAGTGAACTGATTGAAATTATCTTACTTATTGAATTCAACTTCTGAAACAAATCTCTCAACTTCTCATTCTTCAAAATTCCTGTGGTTGCATTAGAGTTCTTATGCAGACATAAGGGGAAAAAAAAACCTGGAAAGGCAAACTGGTATTTGACATTAATTAGTTTCAAGCAGCCTACAAATACTTATTAAAAGGAATAACATTTTGTTTATTTGCTTTGAACCATTTAAAAACAGACATTACCAAATTTTCCCAAAGATATACATACATATGCATTTTGGCAATTGTCTAGTTAAGGTCTTAAATTAATCCAAGTGTCTTCTTGGTGATTTGTATCCAAGGAATACAATAAACCATCTGTTGGCTTTTCTGTATGCTGTCTCTTTGATCATAACCAGCTTTCTTTACAGTTTTTTCACAATATGTCTTTTGTGATGAGTAAGTTAAGTTATTCATGGAAGTGCTTATTCCCCTACACCATTTGAATGATCTTTCTTACCATTCACCAATAATACTAACTAACATGTTGAGAGACAGTATACTGGGCTCAAATATCTTCCCATCTGCATGTTGGTTATGTGATCTTGGGAAACTCAATAGTTCATTTCTTTTTCAACTGAAAAATATGTGAGGATGTGCTCAATGGCCTCAACTGCTAGCTCTGACAACACTGACTATATTACCATGGGCAAATCAATAACCCTTTTGCCCTTGGTAACACTTTAAGAGTATGTCACAAAGAAAGAGCCTACCTTCATGGGCAGAGGCTGGTTTTTCATTGGAAATTTCCAATAGCAAAGAATTCCCAAGTTCAACTTCATTAAGGCCTATCATCAAAAATCTTGTAGCACATTCAAGTTTACAAAGTTCTTTATGTGTTATCTCATTTGAACCTCTCAGAGGTCCCATGAAGTGGGCACAAATATGATTTTTGTTCTATTTATGGATTAGAAAATGTTAGCTTTGAGAAGATAAATGATTTCCTTGTTATCATATAGCAAGTGTTGTAGAGGTAGGAGGTTGGATTTGAATCCAACCTTGCTGACTCCAGGTCCTACACTCCACCTAGTAAAATAGGGTGCCTTGTGAGCCTGTTGCCCCCAAATTCTCTAGGCTCCCTCTCTGGATGTAAAAGGAAGACATGTAAGGCCCACAAAGGGCTTGATTCCTTTTGTTACCTCTGTCAGTCACTGAATAATTACAAGTTCCATTCTAAGATTTTATGGTCTCCTTTCTAATCATTCCCCAGATGTGAAGCAGCTGATGGCCTTCTTAACCAGAGTGCTGAGTTACAGATGGTTATTTCTCTTTAAGTAGAAAATAATTTGATTCCAGCTACTGTCAAAAGGCTTTCCATAAAATGGATTGTAAGGAAGTCACGTTATCACTAAGTAGGATTACTTGAACAGTTTTAAAAATTATCCTTAATTTTCCTTCTTTAAAAAAATTTTGAAATAGCAACATCAGTAAGAAAGTAAGAAAAATCTGACTATAGAGTGAATACATGTGGCTGAAGGAAATGGGATCATTCTATAAAGAATTCCTATCAAATATGCTAGCTGTCCTTCCCAAAATGTGATTACTTTCTCTGTATGTGGTATCAGGGAAAATACTATATCTAGAATCAAAGAACCTGGGCAATGAAATTCTGACTTTGCAACTTTCATTCCTCTTTCTGTACCTCATTTTCCTCATCTGTAAAATAAGAAAGTTGGATTACCAGACTTCTAGATCTCAATGCAACTTGCAATTCTATGATCTCTTTCATCAAATAAAAATTTTATATGGTATATAAAAGTTTATGAAATAGAAAAAAATCTTGAAAGACTATGCCAAGACTAGAGCCAAGATGGCAGAGTAGAGGAGTGTCTTAGTCAACCTTTCCCAGTTTTCCTTTCCAAACAAATTTAAAAAAAACTCAAATTGAAATCTTGAGTGGTAACACCAACAAAAGATTAAAAAAAACATTTTTCCAACACAAGACAATTTAAGGAGATCAGAAAGAGCCATCTGTGACATGGAGTGGAGATAGGGCCTGTAGCCCATATGGATGCAACACCAGGATCCGACTTTCCTTGATCCTATTAAGTTATTTTTTTTTTTATTTTTGGCAAAGATACTGGTGTCGTTTGAAATTTTCTTCTCCAGGTTATTTTATAGATAAGGAAACTGAGCAAAGAGGTCCCAATGCCAGTGAGTGTCTGAGAACAATTTGAACTCTTGAAGATGAGTATTCCTGACTCCAGGTCTTACATTCTATTCCTCTAAGACAACTAACTGCCCTTCCATAATGAATGTTGATGCAAAAAAACATTAACTAATCTACTAGCAAGGAGATTATTCTAATATATTCACATAGATCACACACTATTACCAGTGGAGATCTACACTAGTAATATAGGATTGCTTCTTTATCAGGAAAACTATAAGCATATTGACAAATCAATATCAAAAACAACAAAAATCATATGATTATTTCAATAGATGCAGAAATATAATAATCATTTCTATTAAAAACACCAGAAATCTTATGGATCAATGAAACCTTTGTTAAAATGGTAAGTAATATCTATTTGGGGTTTTTTTTTGGCAAGGTAATAGGATTAAATGACTTGCCCAAGATCATACAGCAAGGTAATTATTAAGTGTCTAAGGCCGGATTTGAACTCAGGTACTCCTGACTCCAAGGCTAGTGCTCTATCCACCGTACCACCTAGCTGCCCAGTAATATCTAATTAAAAACCCAAATCAAGTATTGTCTATAATGGGAATAATCTGAAAACTTTTCTAAAGAGATCAGAGACAAAACCAAGCTGTCCACTAACACCACTTTTAAGCTATATTTTATGAGAAATGCTAGTTTTAGAAATGAAATGAGAGAGAAATTTAAGGAATAAGAAAAGGCAATGAGAAAATGAAATTATTATTTGTTGCAGATGATATGATAGTGTACTCAGAAAACAATAGAGAATCAACTAAAAATGGAAACTATTAACAAATTTTAAAGTTACAGGATATAAAATAAACTCACATAAATCTTCAGCATTTTTATATATTACCAACAAAATTCAGGAAGATGTTTAAAAGAGAAATTCCATTCAAAATTGCATAAAAAATAAAAATAGTAGTACTTGCCAAGATAAACCCGGGGATTATATGAACACAACTGAAAAACATTTCACATGTGAAAAAAATATTTTAAAAATGAAAAAAATATTAATTGTTTATAGGTATGCTGAGCCAATAAGCTAATTTCCTTATTTAATGTCATAATAATCAGACCACTAAAGAATTATTTTGTAGACCTAGGAAAATAAAATTTATTTGAAAGAGCAAAATTGTAAGAATATCAAGGGAATTGGTGGAAAAAAAATTAAAGGACATCAACCTAGCAATACCAGATTTCAAACTCTTACAAGGTGGAAATCATAAAAAAAAATCTGGCACTAGCTTAGAGATAGAGTGGTGGATTAATGAAACAGATTAGGTATATAATATATATAGTAAGTAAATGATCATAGTAATCTCATGTATGATAAACACAGGATCTCGGCATTTAGGACAAGAACTCACCATTCAACAAAATTTCCTGGGAAAATTGTGAAGCAATTTGGAAGAAACTATTTATAAATCCATATTTCACATCATATACCAAGTTAGGATCTAAATGGATAAAAGAAAGAGAAATAAATAATGATATTATAAGTATTTAGGAGAGCATGTACCTTTTAGATCTGGAGATAAAGGAAGAATTTGTTACTAAACAAGAGTCAGAAAAGATCAAAGGAAGTAAAAGAGATAGCTTTATTTGCATGAAATTAGAAATTTTTTATATAAATATAACTCATAAAGTCAAAATTAGAATGAAAACTGGAATTTGGAAAAATATAGAAAATTTCCCTGATAAAAAGCCAAATTTATCAAATATATAAGGAATTGAACCAAGTTTATTAAAAAAAAGAAACATTTCTTAACTGGTCAAAGGATATAAACAGGCTGTTTTCTGAAGAAAAAAATCAAAGCTATCAATGATCACATGGCTACAATTACTATTGATCAGAGAAATACATATTTAAACAACTCTGAGATGTTACTTCACACATAACAGATTGATTAACATGCCAGTACAAGAAGATGACAAAATACTGGAAGGGATGTGGAAATATTGGGACAATAATGCACACTATAGGAGTTGTGAGCTGGTTCAACCATTCTGGAAAACAATTTGGAACTATGCTCAAAAGGCAATCAAACTGTGCATACCCTTTGATCACAAAGAGATAAAAAAAGGAAAAGGGTCTATATGTACAAAAATATTTATAGCAGCTATTTTTATGTTGTCAAAGATTTAGAAATTAAAGGCATGCCTGTCACTTGAGAAATGGCTGAACCAGTGATATTATATAACTGTGATGGAATACTATTACAAGATAGAATTAGCAGGAAAGTTTAAAAAAAACCTGGTAAGTCCTATATGAACTGATACAGAGAGAAGTGAGCAGAGCCAGGAGAACATTGTATTTAGTAATAGCACCATTGTAACTATGATCAACTGTGAAAGACTTAGCTACTCTGAGCAACATAATTTAAAAGGTCTCATGATGAAAAATTCTATCTCCAGTGAGAGAACTGATGAACTCTGAGAGCAGACTGAAGGATATTGATATTTATATATATAATATATATATAAATATAGAGATATATTCTCAGAAATATATGATATATAATATGTATATAATATATATACACTCAGATATATCTATATATACACATATATAATACATATAATATGTTTGTAGTTAAAAACAAATATATTCATATATTTAACTTTATTTTCCTTGTGTTTATTTTATTTATTTATTCATTTTAGGATTTTGCAAGGCAAATGGGGTTAAGTGGCTTGCCCAAGGCCACACAGCTAGGTCATTATTAAGTGTCTGAGCCCAGATTTGAACCCAGGTACTCCTGACTCCAGGACCGGTGCTTTATCCACTGCACCCCTGTATTTATTTTCTTTTGCAACATGGATAAAATAGAAATGTGTTTGGCATGGCTTTGATTGTATAATCAATATCATATTCCTTGCCTTCTCAAAGCATGTGGGAGGAGAGGGAGATAATCAGCAACTCAAAATTAATAAAAAAAAGAATGGTAAAAATTTTTATGTGTAATTGGGAAATATTTAACAAAATACATAAAAACATAGGAAAGCCACAAAAACAGAAACAATAAAACCCCAAAGTTATCTTAAACAAATAACAGCAGTCTTCTCATGAGAAAACTGTAATAACTATTTGAAACTCTCTTCTCTTCCAAAGTACCCTATCCTTTATACTACCCTCTTGGTTAAGGTGAGTTGACTGCCAGATTTCCTTTTATATTAATGGTAATAAATTTAGAAATATTAAAAGGGCAGTATACCTTTGAGGGACAGTTTCTTTGGCAGTCTGGAACTGTAGTTGGTAGAACACAGAATTGGCTTCTTTCCCTTAACGTTTTTTTTGTAGCATTTTATTTTTCCTCCAATTATACGTCAAGACAATTTTTTAGCATTCATTTTTACAAGATTTTGTGTTCCAAGTTTTCTCTCTCTTTACCTCCTCTCCCCTTTTCTAAAAATGGTAGGCAATTTGATGTAATTTATATATATATATATATATATATATATATATATATATATATATATATATGAACTATCATGCTAACATATTTCTATATTAGTCTCTATTGTGGAAGAACCAGAAACATTAAATGGAAAAAATATGAAAAAGAATAAAGTAAAAGAAAATATACTTAGATTTGCATTCAGAGTCTATCAGTTCTTTATCTTGATATTTGACAGCATTTTCCTTTGTGAGTCCTTTGTACTTGTATTGGATCATTATACTGCTGAGAAAAGCTGTGTCATTTACTGTTTATCATCACACAACATTGTGGCTACTGAGCCCAGTTTATTTCAAGTTCTATTCATTTAAATTTGCAAAAATCTTCCCAACTTTTTTCTGAAATCTTCCTCATCATCATTTCTTAGTGAACAATATAATTATATTATTTTCATATATCACAACCTGTTCAGTCATTCTCCAATTGATAGACACCCCCCAATTTCCAATATTTTAACATCGCAAAAAGGGTTTTTATAAATATTTTTTCACAGGTAATTTCTTTCCCATTTGTATTATCTCTTTGGAATACAGACCTAATAGTAGTATTTCTGGATCTAAATGTACAAACGGCTTGGTTGCTTATTGGGCTTAGTTCCAAATTGTTCTCCATAATGGTTGGATCATTTCTCAATTCCATCAGCAATGCATTATTGTCCATTTTCCCCCATATCCTCTCCACCATTTATTATTTTCCTCTTTTTGTCATATTAACTATCTGAAAGGTTTGAAGTGGTACTCCAGAGTTATTTTAATCCTCATTTATCTAATCAAAAACAATTTAGAACACTTCTTAATATGACTATAGTTTTAATTTCTTCATTTTAATATTATTTGTTCATAATATTTAACCATTTATCAGTTGGAGAATGACTTATTTTCTTATAAATTTGACTCAGTTCTCTCTATATATGTGAGAAATGAGACCTTTATCAGAAGCCCTTGTTGAAAAGATTGCTTCTCAGCTTTCTTCTTCCTTCTAATCTTATTTTCATTTGTTCATATAAAAGTTTTAGATTTTAATATAATCTAAATTATCAATTTTACATTTTGTAAGGCTTTCTACCCCTTGGTTGGACGTGAGTTCTTCTCTTCCCCAAAGATCTGACAGAGAGACTATTCTGCTCTTCAGATTTGCTTATGATATCACCCTTTATGTCTAAATCATCCATTCATTTTTACTTATCCTGGTATAGAGAATGAGATGTTGGTTTAAACCTGTTCTTTATTCTATTGCTATTTAAGTTTTCTCAAAAGTTTTTGTCAAAAAGAATGAGTTTTTATCCCACAACCAGGATTTTTAACTTATCAAACGATAGTTTACTATGGTGTTTGACTGCGATGGTCATTCTCTTGTGTCCCAAATCTATTTCACTGAACTACCCCTTCAATTTCTTTTCTTTTTTTAGGTTTTTTTTTTTTTTTTGCCAGGCAAATGGGATTAAGTGGCTTGTCTAAGGCCACACAGCTAGGTAATTATTAAGTGTCCGAGGCCAGATTTGAACTCAGGTACTCCTGACTCCAGGGCCAGTGCTCTATCCACTATGCAACCTAGCCACCCCAACCCCTTCAATTTCTTAGCCAGTACCAGATAGTTTTGATGATTACTGCTGTATAATATAGTTTGAGTTCTGGTTTTGGATTTTGTATTTTTTTCAATAATTTCCTTGATATTATTAACCTTTTTTCTTCTAGATGAATTTTGTTCTGATTTTTTTTCTAGCTCTATCAAATAATTTTTGATTACTTTTGCTGGTATAACACCTAACAAACAAATTAGTTTAGGGACAATTGTCATTTTTCTTATATTGATACAGTCTACCTGTGAACAATTATTATTTTTCTATTTGTTTTGATCTGACTTTGTGTGATGTGTTTTGTAATATATTTAGTATTGATATTGCTTCATTGTCTGTGGTACTTTTTTTTAGCAAAATGCAGTTTTCTGACTTATCTTTTTAAATTAGATCTGAGTTTTATTTTTACTTTGGATTGTTATCCCTTTTTTGTTCATTTGTTACTTCAATAGCAGCATAATAGATTCTGTCTTATCCCCTTCCTCTGTCTCTCTCCTTCAGGTGTGTTTCTTATAGGT
This sequence comes from Macrotis lagotis, assembly GCF_037893015.1. NCBI lineage: Eukaryota > Metazoa > Chordata > Mammalia > Peramelemorphia > Peramelidae > Macrotis > Macrotis lagotis. The sequence goes on from NC_133660.1 coordinate 27,744,764, forward strand.
TGCAAAGTGGATATAGCATGGAGTCAGAAGGACCTGAGTTTAAATTTCGTCTCAGATATTTAATACTTACTTAGCTTGTGACTTTGGGCAAGTCACTTAACCCCATTGCTTTGCCGAAACTAAAAGGGAAAAAAAAAGTGTGTTACTTGCAAACAACAAATTGTGGTATTTTGATCCCCTCTGATATCTTCTTTTGTTTTATAGGAGACTTTATCCCTTTTCACCTTCACAATAATGATCACTAATCATGCTATTTTTCCTCCTCATCCTCTTTCCTTTCACCTTTTCCCTACTCACCAGTGTTTTGCTTCAGTCTACCACCTCTACCAATCTGGTCTCTTTTCTGTCAGTGCACCTGCCCCCCCTCCATTCCTCCACCCCCCACACACACACTTCACTTAACCTTCTCTTCTCCTACATTTTTGTCAGGTAAGATTTTGCATTCAACTGATTGTGTGTGTGTGTGTGTGTGTGTGTGTGTGTGTGTGTGTGTGTGTTTGTATGTATATAATTTTTCTTCTTTGAGCCAATACCGATGGAAGTAAAGTTCAAATGATGCCTATTGCTCAACCTCCTTCCCCCTTCACCCCACTCTATTAGACTTTTTTTGTACTTCTTTTTTTCTTTTCTATTTGATCAATTGTACTTTTTAAGGAATAGTCTCCTTTAGAAGATTTTTGCATCTCCTTTTCCATTTGCCCAATTCTACTTTTTCAGCAGTCATTTTCTTCTCCAAGCTACTGATTATTTTTCATACTTTTCTAGAATAATTTCTTTTCCCAAATTTTCTTCACTCTCATATTATTTTTAAGCTCACTTTTGAACTTTTCCATGAGTTCCTTCTGGTCTTGAGACTACTTCCCGAATGTAAGTCCTTTTCCTTTTTTTTATAATCTCTTTGGGATACAGAACTAGTAGTTATAGTGCTGGATCAAAGTATATAACTAGTTTTACAGTCTTTTGGGCATAGTTTCAAATTGTTAACCAGAATAGTTGATTCACAACTCCACTAATAGTGTATTAAGTGTTCTAATTTCCCAACTCCTTCACATTTATCATTTTCCTTTTCTGTCATGTTAGTTAATCTGATAGATGTAAGATAGTAACTCAGAGTTGTTTTAATTTAAATTTCTCTAAATGATAATGATTTAGAGCATTTTCCCATATAATTAGAGATACATTTAACTTCATCAGAAAATTGCCTATTCATATCCCTTGACCATTTATGAATTGGGGAATGACTTGGATTCTTATAAATTTGATTTGATTGTTAAATTTTCAAGGTGAGTATCTACACTTTAGTAATTGGCAAAGGCTATGTACTAAAGTTTGATCTATTCTTTTATCGATTGTCCAGACTTAAAGTGATGGAGTGTGACAATGTTAATTTAATTTTAAATGTGTCAAAACAATTAAATTCTGTGCTCAAGTGGTATAGTGGACATCTTACCGACTCCCTCTGTCTTTAAAACAAGAATGTTTTTCTGGCCAATCGCTATCTTTTCCATTCCCTGACCTTTTCCAAGTTTCATTTGAAATCCCAGAATCTCCAGGAAGCCTTTCCTGATCCCTCCTAATACTAGAGCTTTTCTCTATTGATTATTTACAATTCACATTATATTTAGCATGTTTGTACCTATTGATTTGCCCCTATTAAATTGTGAACTTCTTGAAAACAGAAATTATCATTTATCTTTCTTTGTACCTTCACTGTTCAGTACAGTGCCTTGAACAGGAAGAGCACTAATATATTCTGATTGATTAAAACATAAAGTTCCCAGTAACTTGGTAATAAAAAATTAAAAAATAACATTAATGTGAATAGGATTCTAGCAGAATCAAAATGTAATAGAAATAGAGTAAGGATAGCTAGTGATGCAAGGGATAGAGCACTGGACCTGGAATTAAGAAGATGTCATTTCAAGTCCAGTTGCAGCCACGAGCTGTGAGATCCTGGGCAAATCATTTGACCCTCTTTGCTAAAGTTTCCTGATCTTTAAAATGAGCTAGAAGTAAAAAAAATGAAAAACTCTTTTAGTATCTTTGCCAAGCAAACCTCAAATGGGGTCACAAGGAGTTGGACGCAACTGAACAACAGTAACAACAGCAGCAACCTTATTACTGCAAGAAGCATATCCCCTGAAATGATGGCTTATTCAATTTTCATAGACTATTTCCACTGGAGCAGAATCAACCACCACATTTTACATAATTGCAACTTTGAATAGTGTCATTATATTGCATATGTCTACTTTGTGTGATTGATTATTCAAATTTACCAAGATCTAGCTGTAAATACAGATAGATATTAATTAGTAGGGTAAAGCTACTTTGTAAGTCTCCCAACCTCTAGCACAGAAAGAGCACATTGTAGATGATTAATACATGTCTATTAAATTTCAAAAAATGAAGAGAATATATGTGGGAATGATGAAGATGTCTGTCCTTCATTCTCTTTTTGTTTCTTTTTTTTTTATTAAAGATTTCATATATTTTGAGTTTTACAATTTTTCCTCTAATTTGCCCTTCATTCTCAAAGAAGACCATGATATCAGGGAGGTGATGCCATGATGACAAGCACATGAGTTAGATTTGAGGGAGGAGGGCTGTGCTAAATCACCAGTCTCACTTTCTCCTCCAGAGCTATCTGAGTTCAGTGGTCAAATAGGAATCAAGATGACTGGAGATGGTCCTGGATGTGAGGCAATCAGCTTTAAGTGACCTGCTCAAGGTCATACAGCTAGTGTCAAGTGACTGAGGTTGAATTTGAACTCCTGTTCTCCTGACTCCAAGGTCAGTGCTCTATCACTGTACCACCTAGCTGCCCTATGGGCATATATTTTAAGTGTTTGTGTGTGTGTGTGTGTGTGTGTGTGTGTGTGTGTGTGTGTGTGTAGCACAAAAGCCCTAAATTAGGAAGGGGAAATTCTAACCTGATGAACTAACTGGTATTGAACTCCCCCACCCCCACCCCAAGTATAAGTTCCATAAAACTCCTCTTGCTAACAAGAGCTGAAGCAGCATTTTCAGTTCCTGCATTCTGTTAGTCCAATGGTATCACTATTACCACCCTCAGAACTCCATTGTAGGCACAGTTTTCTAGCGAGATCCCCACACATAAATATCTGCAACTTTAGAAAAATTTAATTAAGGTATATTTTAATCTGATTTTGTTTCTTCTTTCTTGAGACTAAACTCCATAGGCTAAAATTTGCCCCTAAAATCCTGGAGGTTAACACTTGGTTTAATTCTTTATTATGGTCAAACCCATGGAGGTTGACAGGGATAAGTACTTGTCATGTGATTTTGTTACACTTTTAGACATTTCAGTCTTCCACATAAGAAAACACTGGAGGAGAATATTGTTTCCCTTTTTAACCAAGATAGTATGCTGGTAAATATTTAACAATTGATTCTTTGAAAAAAGTTTCCATTAATTTTTTTTTCATCCAAGAAACTCCAGGAATTCTACTGTACGGCCCCTTTCCTGCAGGTTTGAGAATTTTGGAAATCTATGAATCAGAGGTTAAATGATTTATTTTTGTTGTTTTTTTAATTTTTTTTTTTTTGCAAGGCAACGGGGTTAAATGGCTTGCCCAAGGCAACACAGCTAGGTAATTATTAAGTGTCTGAGGTCAGATTTGAACTCAGGTACTCCTGACTCCAGGGCTGGTGCTCTATCCACTGTGCCACCTAGCCACCCCCAAAGGTTAAATGATTTATCCAGAGTCACACAACTAATAGGGAGTCAGTTAGGACTTGAGCCCATGTGTTCCTATTTCTGAGGCAAGTTCTCCATCCACTGCAACAGTAGCCTATCCAAGTCCACAAGGCAAGATTTATTAAGTATTTAATATGTGCCTTAGTTCAATGGTATCACTACCACCCCCCCACCCTTGGAGTGATAGATAGGAGTTGCAAGGAGAAAAGAAAGATAGCCCTTGCCCTCAAGGAGCTTATATTCTAATAAGGGAAGACAATACTTAAAAAGAACCTGAAGAGAAGGAGGGAAAGGTAAAGAATTGGGAGTAAAGTCTGGGCAAAAATGAAGGCTGGTTGACCTGGGAGCTTTCTTTAAAATTGAGTTCTTCAGAGGAATCAGCCAATCAGAGGAAGGGGTTCAAGGGACAGAGTGTGCTTCCAGTGTGCCCTAACCAGGGGATGGAGGAACTAAATAAAATACTGTGTGGTTTCTTTTTTTCTTTTTTTTTTTTTTGATTTTTGCAAGGCAATAGAGTTAAATGGTCAAACAGCTAAGTAATTATTAAATGTCTGAAGTCACATTCGAACTCCCGTCTTCCTGCCTCCAGGGCTGGTGCTCATCCACTGCATTACTTAACTGGCCCACACTGTGTGGTTTCTATTGAGATTTAGGATATTTCTTCTTTTAATTGAACTTAATGATAAATGAGAAAATGAGAAAACAAAGCTAGACAGAGCTAGGATTGTGGAAATGTTTTAAAAGGGTAAAAAGGTAAGAAAGTGATTTGTTATTAATGTTTTATGAATATAAATTTTGTCCTGTGTTGCTTTCTAAGTGACACTTATTATTAGAAATGAAGAGGTCATGAATATGATGAGGGGAAATGAGAGAATGTGATTTGCAAAATGTTTTTGTTAACCTTTGCAGTTCAAAGCAATTTCATTGTCAATGGTGTTTATATTATAATTGCTCTTAGCTAGAGTTCATTTTAAAACAAAATTTTGTATAGAATTCATGTGACAGGGTGGCAGATTCTGCTTAATGTAAAAAGGAACCTTTGAAGATGGAATGGACATCTTGTTATAAGACTATCAGATTTAGAACTGGAAGATTTAGAAACCTTGGAGATGACCTATTTTACCTCCTTATTTTAAAAGTGAAGATGGAGTCTGTTTGATCAGCCACAGTATTTACAATGTGATATTTTTGGAGAATGTCACCATGTATTTGAGACCCTTTTTCCATTTAGATGCACCATCCATCCTCTATCACAATAATAGAAACCTTTGAAGAGCATTCATCTCCCTCTTTTATCGCTCACTTGATTTAAATGATCAGAAAGTTGTCAAAGCAATATCGCAGTAGAACAAAGGAAATATGAACTGTGCAAATCCAGAAATATCTCCATCCCAAATGTGTTAATGGATACTTGGGCCCGATCTAATGGATACTTGTGCTGATCTAGTCCCTAACTCTGTACCATCACCCAACATTATAATGTCATTGATCTTTTTATAAAACAAAGGATAAACAACATTTGCATATGGTCTCTCCCATTAGACTCTGAGTTTTTTGAATTTAAAAATGATGGGGGGTTTTTTTGGTCCTTTTTTTGAATCTCCCAAGTGGTGGGCACAGCATTGGCTGTGGGCATATCAGCTGACTCATTGTGCTAGGTGCTAGGGTTATAATAATAGAGAGAAAATCAAGAAAATCTGCTCTCAAAGCGTTTACATTCTAATAGAAGAGGATATGTATACATATGTGTGTTTCAGCTGTCAGATGCGCTCAGTTTTATATAAATTCAAATTATTATTATTATTATTAATTATAATTAATTAATATTATTTGCTCTAGAGCTTTATTTCATTAATATAAGGAACTCACTTCAGAAAATTAGGTTAGAGTCTGTTCCTCATTTTTCAGTCTTATGGAGTTGTTTAGGATGCTCAAAGGTTGTGACTTTCCCAGCTAGTTTGCAATAATCAAATAGTTCGATCAAAATGGAAACTAGTGGTTTTTCTGGTTCTGAACTGTATCTGATTAAGCAATCAGTATGTGATTAATTCATATCATAATCACTAATAATATAATCACAATAAGAGCAAGTCTCACTTTTACAAAAAACAAAAGAGATTGGGGAAAGAAGGAATCTGGCTTCACAGTTCATAGAAAAATTGCTTTCAGCAACCCAGTTTCTTCTCCCCATTTTGTCAGTTATGCTAAGTATTCATGATACTCATTTGGGATGTGGGTACATGTGTGTGTGTGTGTGTGTGTGTGTGTGTGTGTGTGTGTGTGTGTGTGTATGAAAGACTTTGCTTCTTCCTTAAGCCACTGTAAAAATGGGGAAAAATAGATCAAGAGTTCAAAAAAATCTAGAAAATATATATGTATATTAAAGTTTTATACAAATGTCTCATTTTATCCTCATAATAAGTGTGGGAAGTAGCTGCTGTTATTATCCATATTTTACTGATCAAAAAGCTGAGATAGGTGAAAAATAAGTGACTTGTTCAAGCTCTCACAGTAAGTAGACAAATCAGGATTCAAACTTAGGTTTTCCTTATTCCAGACCTAAGACTGTTCACTGTATCTCCTAACTACCTAGGGGCAGCCAAGGGCTTGTAAAGATGCTCTGGGGAACAACAGTGGTAAGCTCTAATATGCCTATTTTTGCCTTGTATTCATTCTCCATTTTGGCCCAGACAGATGAGGGAAATGGTCTAGATTTTTTTTAAGAGTCAGGACCTTCAAAATGAATGACTAGTTAGCCAGAACATATTCTCTCTGGGATAGTCTCTTTAGAGGTTCCTCAGTTCCTTCATGTTTTCATCTTTACAGTCAGAGAACTTGAGTTATTGGTAAAAGTAGATTTTACAAGAACCATGACCACAGATTCTCTTCCATATCATAATAATGCTTGTATATTTAATCCCCCTTAAATGTAACCATCTGGTGCCAAATGAAGAATGAAAAGAATGTTCTAATATATTCTTGCTCAGGTGGTTGAAATGAATCCAATCGAATTTGATGTTTTAAGGTTTCAGTGGTGGTTCCTCTTGATAAACCTTCATTGGACAAGACTGCCCCCATTGCTTTTGATTTGTGTTTTTATGGAGTGCCTGTCTGTTGGATGAATACAGCTTTTATTTGGAGGCTTCCCCTCTGATATGAAGGCTGGGCCAAATATTTTACATGGATTTTCCACATCATGGGGGGCACCACATTCCTAATATTCCTAATTCCTGGAATGTGAAAAGTTTAACTATATTATGCTTTTTCAGAAATGATGGAAGGAGAGAACATGGGAAGATTTGTATGAACTGATACAGAATAAAGTGATTGGAGCAATTTATGAAATAGAAGAAGGGAAGGGAATAAATATTAAGCACCTACTTTGTGCCAGAGCTAAAGTATTTACAAATATATTTGTAATTGTATTACATTGTAATTGTATTATAAAAACAAGCAACTCTTTAAGATTTAAGAATTCTGACTAACCAGAATTCCAGACAACTCCTAAGAAAATATGTAATGTGCCTCCTGATAGAGATGGAGATGATGGAATGAGAGGACAGATTGAAATTTCAATGGTCAAAGCCAATATGGAAAGCTGTTTTGCTCAGCTATGCATACATGTTTGTAAAAAGAGTTTTCCTTTTCCTATTTTCTCCATTAATGAGAGAAGGGAGAGTTAGGAAACAGACCTTGTAGCTCTGAAAATAAAATGTTATTTAACATAAAAAAGAGAAGAATGAATAACTGGGAAGGAGGTAAACAGTCTATTTACTCTAGTACAATCCATAGTATTAGGAGTGAAAGTCCTCAGTGAATAAGGTGAAAGATTTTTAGGGGGACATGAATGAGGTTCAAAAAACATGAGATGGGGCTGCTCATTGCTACCTGTCCCACTGAGGAACATGCTTTCATTAATGAGTCATGATTCAATTATCAGTCTTTCAACATTCCTATATTAATTGGTCAGTCAACAAACATGTCTGACCATGTTGCTGTCTGCCCAAGAATCTCCAGGGTTCCCTTTTTATTACTTCAGGAATAAAATATGAATTCATCAGTGTGTTAAGTAATGCCCTTCAGCATCTGACCTAAATTGCTATATTTATAATCCCCTTCACAAACAAAACAGTTTTGTCAAAATGTTCCCCTATTTTGATATTTCATTTTTTTGTCTCTTCACCTCTGCCCAGGTTGTCCATTATACCTACTCATATGTTCCCTCTCCTCTTCAGCTCCTCCTCTTACTGCAGGGATGAAATTTTGACCCCAAAAAGGTCACCCAAGGACTTTTCTGATCCTCCATTCTTTAAGGTCCTGCCCTCCTCATCTGATCTTGTACTTACTACTCTACATCCCAAGAAAGAAAACACAAGCTATTTGAGAGGACTCTGTTTTTTCAGTTCTGTCTTTGTCTCCCTAGTGGCCACAACAATATTTTGCCTTATTTATTTCAACTAGACTAGGGTTTCTTTACATAGGCCCAAGATTTTTTTTTTTTTTACTATTTTGATAACTGCATTTTTCTTTTAGGATTTTGCAAGGCAAATGGGATTAAGTGGCTTGCCCAAGGCCACACAGCTAGGTAATTATTAAGTGTCTGAGGCTGGATTTGAACTCAGGTACTCCTGACTCCAGGGCCAGTGCTCTATCCACTGTGCCACCTAGCTGCCCCTGATAACTTTATTTTAATGCAATTAATCTCCTTTCTAATCCTTGCAATCCTTTGCAATCTATTTAAATATTTTTGTTAAAAAACAAAACAAAAATGAAGAGTCAACAAGACTGAAACCAACTCAACAAGAACAATGGTAGAAATGAAACATGATGTTATGCCAAAACCAAAGATCTGAATTTGAAAATTGCCTCAGACACCAACTATATGAACAAATCGTGGTCTTTCTGAGACAATTTTGCCTTCTACAAAACAGAAAGTGTTTTACTTTCTGTATTTAAAAAATTTCTAATAAAAGGCCTATAGATTTCACTAGCCTGCTACTTGGTTCTATTGAACTGAAAAATAATAATAATTACTAATGTTCACAAAGCATTTTATATATGTGAACTCATTTGATCCTCATAGCAATCTTGTGAGGTGTACCATTATTAATCCAATATTCAGACAGTAACCAGGTAAGTAATTGGCCTAGGGTGACTCAGGTGGTAGCTAGAGAAGGAAATGGTAAGCCAAGAATCTCCAGGGTCCCCTTTTTGTTACTTCAGGTATAAAATATGAATTCATCAGTGTGTTCAGTAATGCCCTTCAACATCTGACCTAAGCCTTAGGTCTTACTGGGACTCAGTTTCTTCCTTTGTACATAAAAGACTAGGTGACTTTTAAGGTTTGTTGCAGGTCTAAATCCTATGAATGTATCCAAATCTTGTCTTTTTTTTACCATTCCATCATCTCTCCTATGTATTCCTTTCTTTCTAATTGCCTGACACCCAAATTCAGGTTCTTACATTTCTCACTGGGACACATGGCAGTGTCTCTGCCAAGAAACCTTGAAATGGGGTCACAAAGAGTCAGAGGCAACTGGAAAACCACTGAACAACATTCAATTAACTTCATGTGCAAATCAGGATTCAAACTTAACTCTTCATGACCCCAAGTCCTGCCTTCCATCTACCATGACACCTTATTACCCTCTGATGCAGATAAGTAATTTATCCATAACTTATCACTGTAGCAAGTGGCCTAAGAGCACTGAGAAGTTAAGTAACTACCCCATCATCACACATCTCTGTGTCATATGAATTGATCACTAGAGCCTCATGTGACACTTTCTGATAAATATGTCAGGTTCTTGTCCAGTCATTTTCAGTCATGTCTGATTCTTTATGACTCCATTTGGGGTTTTCTTGGCAAAGATACTGGAGTGGTTTTACCATTTCTTTATCCAGCTCATCATACAGATGAGAAAACTGAGGAAAATATCTATACAGTGAACGGGAGAAGGAAATGGCAGTCTATTTTAGTATCTTTGTCCAGGAAAAACCCTCAAAATGGGATCCTGAAGAGTCAACAAGACTGAAATCAACTCAAAACAGCAATAGTAGAAATGAAACATGGTGCTATGCTAAAACAGAAGACCTGAATTTGAAACCTGCCTCAGATACTGACTACCTGAACAAATCTCAATCTTTCTGAGACAATTTTGCCTTCTACAAAATAGGGATAATAATATTTATTGTGACTGATTCATCAAGTTGTGAAAAAAAAAATCTATTTTTCTACCTTAAGGAACTATAAGAATGAGTTATTTTAGAGCTAATGGACACATTCTTTCATTAATTGTCATTTATATTTAGATGAAAAGCCTACAGAATGAAAGTCTACGTAGACTCTCCCAAGCTCCAAAAGAATAGTGGTTTCCCCCAATATTTTAGTGACCTAGGTAGGAGGAAGGAATACAAAATGACTTTGTCTTTGTCACAGTCATCTGGCAATCCTGGGCCAAGACTGAAGTCTTTTGTTTTTCCAGGATAGTGTAATTGACTGAAGGAGCTCCACAAATATTTGTTGAATAAATAAAAGAATGACAGGACAGATGAAGCTGACTGCTCCCCTTCCCAGATTTCTTGGTCCTGGCACATTCTTCTGTGCTCTCTCTAAAGAACAATATATTAAACAAGGAGGTAGGGTGTGGTTTTGGAGTCAGAGGATCAAAATTTGAGTCTTGTTTCCTTAGTGACCTTTAGGAAATCACTTAGTCTTGCTGGGACTCAGTTTCTTCCTTTATACATAAAAAGACTAGGTGACTTTTAAGGTTTGTTACAGGTCTAAATCCTATGAATGTATCCACATTTCTTCCCAAATCTTATCTTTTTTACCATTCCATCATTTCTCCTATGTATTCCTTTCTTTCCAATTGCCTGGCTACCATCCAAATTCAGGTTCTTATCATTTCTCACTGGGACACATGGAAATATCATTTGCTTTGGTCTTTCATCCTCAAGTCTCTCCCTACTTCTCCACTCTATTGACAAAGTGAATTTTCTAAAGCATCACCCTAACCCCTTTCCCTACATAATAAACTTCAGTGACTCCCTACTATCTCTAGGATCAAATAAATCATCTTCTGATTGGCATATCAAATTTGGGTCCTTCTTACCTTTGAAGGCTTCTTACAACTTATTCTCTTCTTCCCTGAACTCTGGGTTTCAGTTGCATTGACTTACTTAACATTTATCACCTATGACACTCTCTCTACTCTCTCCATGAAAAAGTCTATGCTCCTTGGCTAGAATGTATTCCCTCCTCACCGTTACCTTAGTTTCTCTGGATTTTAGTTCACATTCCATTTCCTTTGGGAGTCTTAGCTGATTCCCCCAGGTGTTATTACCTACCTTCCCTCTACTCTGTATATAGCTTGTATGGTGCTTACATTTTGTTCCCCCCATTATAATATGAGCTTCTTGGGGACAAGAACTATCTCTGAGGTTTTGCATGGAGCCTGGAACATAGTGAGTCTTAATGCTTATCAATTTTCTGACCAATTGAACAAATGAGATTTACCTTGGGAGTAAAAGCTATGTTGTTGGTTTAGGCATTTAATCATGTCTGATTCTTAGTGACTGCATACCATACTGTCCATGGGGCTTTGTTGGCAGATACTGAAATGGTTTCCCACTTCATTATCTAGTTGATTAAGGCAAACAAAGGTTAAATGAATCACGTAGCTATTAAGTGTCTGAAGCTATATCTGAACTCCGGTCTTCCTCAATACAGGATCAATACTCTATCTACTGAACCCTATAGTTGCCAATTTACATTCATAAATTGGGTCTCCAATATGGCAGTTTCTCTTTGGTTCAAAGTACTGGGTATATTCACACTTCTAAAATTTTAGTTCTTGATTCTATCTGTCCCAAACTGGTGCCCTTACTTTTAATAGTGTGGTAGTAGACAAAGTCAAATAAAAGGCATTTACTGAGAATGCATCAAAAATTCAGTAGCAACCAAATATTTACTCTGTAAACCTTAGATACACTCTCTACAAAATCATAGTGTTTACAGGAAGAGTGGAAACATGGAAATATATATGACTTAGACAATTCACTCCTTCAGTGCTCCAGTGTTATTTCTCTTCTGTTGGGGTTCTCAAGCTGCTCACCTTGGACACAGCATGTCTGATGATCTGTTACTCTTCTAAACACCCTGGTCCTTTACCCTGCTGATGCAATATATTCTACTAGGCAAGTTGCTCTTCTCCAAAGTAGAACAGTGAAAAGAGCTCTGGAGTCAGGAAGACTTGAGTTCAAATCCTATTGCAAGCTATTATTAATTATATAATTATTGACAAGTCTCATGTTCTGTCTGCCTCAGTTATTTCTTCTGTAGAAATTATAATAATAATGGCACCTATGACCTTGGATTGTTGTGAGGACAGAATTGAAAAGTATTTTGTAAATTTTAAATGATAACAAATATAATAATAGATGCTATGATCAATATGGAATTAAGAGGAAAAATAACCTCTCCAATCCCACAAGGTAGTTCTCTCATTATTCTTCCTAGCCTCATTAATGATTGACTCTCCTCTCAGCTGCCATATATCACACTTCTCAACCCTGTCTCCTGCCTCAACTAATGACAAAAGGACATGTCTTGCCTTTTCAAGTGTCAATAGGTAAGTGACCTATTCTTTGAATTTCTATCACATCTCAAAAAGGGTAAGATGTAGTAAACATATTTTTGTACTTCATTTAATAGTTTTAATATTTCATTATTTCTGTTACCTTCTTATTGTTCAATTATTTCAGTCATGTCTAATTCGTCATGATTCTCTGGGGTTTTCTTGGCATAGATACTGGAATGGTTTATTATTTCCTTCTCTAGATCATTTAAAGATGAGGAAAAAAGGATCAAGTAGCTTTCCCAGCTTCAGACAACTGATGAGTGTCTAAGGTCATATTTGAACTCAGGATGATGAGACTTTGTATTCTATTTCCTGTGCCACCTAGCTGCCCCTACACACCTAATACCTTATATTTGTGATTACATCAGTTGATCTGGGGAGCAAATCAATTGACCAATGGTGTCTTGATCCATTGTCATTCTCTTTACATATTATTTTCTACTTGTCTATTATATAATGTTCCCCCTTGGCTAAATTAGCTAAGCCTCCTTCAACTGTCCCCCATATCACAGCCCAGTTAATTTTCAAAAGTTTCTAGCAGAAAATCCAATTAGATTCTGTTATAATTTAGTATTTTGAGCACAACAATGCATTCAACAGCACAAACTTCCTAATTGTCTTCAGGAAAGGCACAAAAGGAGGGCTAGCATAGGATGCCAAATATGAGAAATAGTATCATTCTTGTCCTTTTTATTTAATCTAAAGAGCATTTTACTGGTGTGAGTGTATGATAAGAATGATAAGTTAGGGGCGGCTAGGTGGTGCAGTGGATAAAGCACCAGCCCTGGAGTCAGGAGTACCTGGGTTCAAATCCAGTCTTAGACACCTAGCTGTGTGGTCTTGGGCAAGCCACTTAATCCCATTTGCCTTGCCAAAAAAAAAACCTAGAAAGAAAGAATGATAAGTGAGACAGTGAGAAAAGAAGGAAGAAAAGCAAAGAGGGGGGATAAAAAGAGAGACCAGAAAAGGAAATTGAGAATGGAAGAGAGATGGAGAGTCAGGCATAAACAAAACAAAAGAAAGACAGAGGCAAAGAGGCAGAAATATAGAATGTGAAGGAGACAGAAACAAAGATAGAGTTGAGAAAAGGATTTTTTAATCCAGGACAAGAGATGACATAACATGAATGTGTATATATCTACAAATATATATATATATATATATATATATATATATATATGTATATACATACACATACTAAACAAACTTAATATATATACTAAGAATGTTGGGGGATAGAACAGTAGGCAGAGAGGAGTAAGGAATACTTTAGCCAGAGAAGTTAGGGAAAACATTGAGGAAGAGGTAGATGGTCCCTGAAAAAGATGGTAAATTTTGACAAGATACTATGGCACCATATCCAATGACCTTTTCTCAGTCTTCATCCTTCTTGACTTTTCTAGCACCTTTGACATTGTTGGTCATCCTCTTCTCCATGAAAATTTCTTCTCCTGGCTCTCCCTCCTTTAATCCATTTGATCTTTACTTCTCAGTTTCTTTTGCTGCCTCTTCATTTAGGTCACATATGTTAACTGTGAGTGTCCCATTGGACTCTGTACCATAACCTCTGATGTTCTCCTATGTTATTTCAATAGTTGATCTCATCACCTCTCATGGATTCAATTATCATCGCTAGGTTAATAATTCTCAAATCTACTAATCCAGTCCTAACCTCTTGGCTATTCACTTCTCTATTGAACATCTTAAATTGAATAATTTATGAGTTATTTTAAATTTACTATGTCCCAAATCAAACGAACTGTTTCTCCCTCAAATACTCCCTTCTACTTTCCTATTACTCTGAAGGGATCACTATGCTCCCAACCATCCAGGCTTATGATCTAGATTTCATTTCTTAACCCTTCATTATCTTTTTTTCCCCCCCCCCAATCCCATATCCAAGGTGTTACTAAAGCCTGTTCACCTTCCTAATATCTTTTGCATATACCTCTTCCAATCTGCTAACTCTGTCACCACCTAGTGAAGCCTTTAGCACGTTATCCCTACACCATGACAATAACCTGCTGGTTGGTCTCCTCCCTACATCTCTGTCCACTCCAGTCTAACTATTCTAGAAGTGCTGTTTCCTATAAAATCAGATAATGAAGTGAAATGGTTCTGGAAAAGACAAATGAGAATGATGCCTTTGCATAGCACTCTCATCATTTTAATAAATATAAGGTACAAGTTATATCATCATGTATGTAATGACATGGTCCTCTTTGATTAAAAAAGATGAACATAATTATTTAGATTTTAGAGCTGAGTAGAAGATGATGGTGGTGATGATGATAATTATCATCATCATCATCATCATCCTCTTCTAGTCAACTACTAAAGTTGTCTTCTTAAAATATAGATCTGAACATATCACTCCCCTGTGCCTCAAACTTTAGTGGTTCCCTATCACCTCCAAGAGCATATAAAAAAAATTCTCTTTTAGGTGTTCAAGGACCTTCATAATCCTCTTCCCTCTCTTCCCACACTTTTTCAGGTTTTTTACCACCACCCCCACCTCCTCTATTCTGCTAACCAAGGACATTGTATTTCTTGCTGTTTTTTTTCCCACAGGACAATCCTGGGCCTGGAGTCAGGAAGACTTGAGTTCAAATCTGATCTCTCTCACATGCATTGCTTAATGTCTTGAACTGAGTAATATATGGATAGTTGCATTGTAACTTTAGTCATGGGAAAGAACTTAAAGGCCATAGAATCTGGCCTTTTCTTTTCATAAATGAGGGATTTAATGCTGACAAAACTACAGGGATTTGCCCAAAGTCAATAAATATCTGAGAATGGATCCGACTCAGAGCTTCCTGGCTGCAAGTCCAGGGCTCTTGCCTTGATGTCCCCTAGGGGGTCTTTGAAACAGATATAAATTTCAATCCAAGACTTATAGACTGTAATGACCAAAGGCAAAATCTCTTGGGGAACCACATGGTTATCCTATGTGCTCTATGTATGACAAAATGATCTTAATTTTTTATTGATGCAATGAGGTTACAAATTTCTCAACATGAATGAACTATCCAGAAAACCATGTCTTCTTTATTCTCTCTGGGACTACCTATTGTCTTTCTCTTTATCTTATGCTTCTGTTTTAAGGATCTGTTACCCCACTTCCCCTTTTCCTCCCACCTCCAGTGGGATGTAAAATGGAAGACAGGTCTTATGCATAGTCTAGTGGGAAGAGCACTGACCTCTGTCTAAAGA
This sequence comes from Macrotis lagotis, assembly GCF_037893015.1. Lineage (NCBI taxonomy): Eukaryota > Metazoa > Chordata > Mammalia > Peramelemorphia > Peramelidae > Macrotis > Macrotis lagotis. The sequence continues at coordinate 27,760,340 of NC_133660.1, forward strand.
AAGACTTACTCTTGGTAGTCAATACCCTTCTCCCTCTCAAGCTCTGACACTTATAAAAACTGAATCTTTTGGCAGCTTAGTGGGGCGGGGGTGGGGGGGAGCACTAGCCCTGGAGTCAGGATGATTTGAGTTCAAATCCAATTGCTGATACTTACTATCTGTGTGACTTTGATTTAATCTCACTTGTTCTGCTCCCTCCCAAAAGATCTTTATCTTTAAAATGAGGGGGTTGAATAAGATGGCTTTGAACTCCCTTTTCTCTAAATCTCTGGATATGCTGCTGTTCTTTGTCCATCATTTTTAAGAGTGCTAATGCATCATGGAGGTTATATCTTGATTTACATGTAAATTGAATTTAAGTGAGGCAGAATTGCACAGTCATTAGCATCCATCACTCTTCCTGAGTCATCAAAGTCAAGTGACAAGGCAAAAGGTAGGATGACTAATGATGACCTGGGAAGCCTTGGATGATAACCTTGACATCTTTGATGTCTGATTGAGCTCTAAGCACTTTTCACTGTCCACTTCAGCTACTCTAGTTACTGCTGGAACAATCTGCCTGCTCAGCTACTTTAGTTACTGTTGGAACAATCTGCCTTTTCTATTGGGAGAAGTCTTCACAACCTTGGAGTAAATGTCTCCCTAACTCACTGATGGGTTTGTTGATTACTTTCAACCTTTAACCCATCTGCTGAGATGATTTACTAGGGTGTGACTGTGGTTCATGCTTTAGCTTCTTGGAAATACAGGAGAGTGGCACAAATACTAAAATTAACCAGGACAACATAATCACCAATGAGGTGCTTAGTCACAGGGGTTGAAATCCATACATTTTCCAAGTGAGACAGTGCCTAATAGTATAGCTAGATCTAAAGTAGTTTTATTTCATCTCCCAAATTGCCTTCTCTGATTTCCACCAAAAAAATTTTATGAGAGGGGTGGGATGATGCAAATTAATTAGTTAATTCCAAAGAGCTCCATATGATAAAGAATGCTCTCTGATTTGTGAATGCTTATCAGAATGTGTAAAGAAAACCAATGGAAGCCAAAAAGCCATTCTATAGAAAGTATGTATAATCAGGAATAATTCAGCCTCACACAATACATCCAATCAGCATGTGATAAAGGAACCCTAGAGAGTCTTGTATACTATAGAGGCATAGCTGCTCTACCCCAGCTGTGATTTTTAAAGTTTATAAAGGCAACATATTTAGAATTTCATCTTCTCATCTAGATTTCAGGCATCCTCAGCCCTTTGAGCAAACTCATTTACATTATTTTTTCTGTTACATTGGACAGGTAGACTATATGCAGAAAAAGATGAACTCCATATTTTCGTTGTGGGTTAAAAGTGACAGCAATACCCCTATCTCACATTTTAACCTCCATCCTGCTAATTCCAATCCCAAACTCCTTTTTTTCCCCCCCTGAAAAAAAAATCAGACTGGCTTTGGTGTCCAGACTCAGAAATGCAAATGGCTCTTGGCATAGAAGACCCACATAATTCTCAATCTTTCTTCAGAATCATTGTAAAGCAACCTCAATGTCAACTAGGAAGAGAGTAAATGAATGATGGCTAGGACAAGCATATGGCTGATTGGGTTCCACAGTCCAAAAACCACAGGGGTATTGCTGATTCTTGGAGCCCAAAATGCTGAATTTTGCCAAACAGATCATTAAATGTGGTCATTGAATTGATTTTTTGGCAACTCCTTCAAGTGAAATTAATGCCCTAACGAAGGCTGAGAGATAGTATGGCGTAATCAGTAGATGCTAAATCTGGAGGTGAAAAGACCGCTGTTCCTATTGTTGCCCAATGCAATTCACTGGCCTTCTTTTAGTCTTTGCTCATCTGCAAAGCAAATGGTTGGGCTAGATCATGTCTAATGTCCGGACAGCTCTCAATTTATGATCCTATCAACTCTGACAGTCCTAATATTTTACTAGTAAAATAACAATAAGTGATCTATATAGAGTGTCCCAAAAGTCTTAGTGCAGTTTTAAGGTATAATAGCTATATATATATACATATATATGTATATATATATGTGTGTGTGTGTATGTATATATATATATAAAATCATATATTATGTAATGGATAATTATATAGAATAGCTTAGAATAGAAAAAGTTATAGAAATAAAAATGACAAATATCAAGATAACAAAATTTTAAAAACAATAATATTTAATCTTAGCTTTAAATTCCACAGATGTTTTGGGAAACCCTATATTTTAGGCTATATCATCTTGATACTAAAAATTCAGGATCTGAATGATACTTGTGATAAATAGATAGATCAGTACCTGCAGGGTTTTCCTTTCTGTATGTTCACTGCATCAAAGAATTTTGGAGCCGGGAGAGAGTCAAGGACCAGGAAAATCAACTTCTCAATGGTAGAAAATAATTATCAGAGACCTTATTTGCCTCTTCTACTTAATGTTTTGTTAGTTAAGGAAATGGTAGAAGTGGAAAGACTAGCTCAGGTACTTAGATGGTATGCCCAATATGTTTATATACATGATTTGGGAGAGGATATTTATAACTATAAAATCAGCTTATATATTAAGAGGCATGGTGCCATCAAGAGCACACCCCCAGTCTCCTGCCCAAGGAGATTTTTTAAGATTTTTTTAAAATAAATAGAATAATCTTTATTCATCAAACAGATCCTAATTTCATTTTGTAAGGCAAAAAAGCTACCTAAGGGGGGAAGAAAAGGGGAAGAAGGGCAGTCTAGAAGAGTTATGGGAGAGAGAAAGAGAAGTGGGAAAAGCAACAGCTGTCCTCTAGATAAGGAATTCAACAAATCACAGACTCTGAAACAGGCAAACATTCAATCCAAATGACCTGGATTTAATAAGGATCTTTTCTCATCCTCTACAAAACCAAAGATGGTTGAAATCTCATAATTATTTAATTATCATCAATATTAACACATATACATACACATAAATAAAATCCACAAAAAAACTAGAAATCTGCAGTCATTAGGGAGAAAGTTATTTCCTCAACTTTATTTCTAGGTGGTGGTAGTGGTGGTAGTGGTGGTTGCCAAGGCACTGGTACAACAATTTGAGACAGGAGAGGGATGTACTTCCTGCCAAGTGGACTACAGATAAAATAGGCAATTGAAAGAGGGATGGGGGGCTAGAAAGAGCATCAAAGATCCTCATTGTATCAAGTGAGGAGATAGTGGTGGAGAAGGAGGAGGAAGAAGGCATAAAAGAGCAAGAGTAGTTGATGCTAAGGTGATAAGATATCATGATAAAGGCTGCTAGAAAGGAGGGGTTAGCTTCCTTCAAAATGAGATTGATTAGTAATGCTGGGCTCAGAGCCACTGAGGGTATCCTGCCTCTCCTCTCAGTACATCTTCCACTAGATTGGCAATTTTGATCTGAGTTCCAGCCATCTGATAAATCTTATTTTTTGTACCTTGATACCCAATTATGCAGCCAATTAAGTTATTTGCCATGGTGAGTTTATGACAGATGCATAAAAACCTGCATTGAATTTGGTGTTGCCATATCATGAAAAAATGAGACTGTTGCATTGCCAACTGGTGCAGCTTGGTCAAATTTGTCTTTGGAATGCATACTGTCCTGAATTGGTCTAAGTCTGATCACTGGCAAAGTTGCCTGGTGAATTGAAGCAGTTGGTATAGGATAGTCATACCCTTTGGGGGAGATGGGGATAGAATCCCCCAAATGACCATGTAAATCTGCTTGACATATTTTATATTAGATTGTAGGATGCCAGCAATAGTGACAGCTCAGTTGAGTTTGGTAGCATATAACTTGCCACTAGACCTGGGTCCCTGTACTATCCCTAATTGCCTTAATCTTGCATCCTTTTCTTCCAGTGAAAGAAGCACATTGGCTAGCAAGGACCACAAACTTCAGGGTGTCTGAGGAGTCTCCTGACAGCTGTACTTTGGTTTTAGTGCTGCTGATGTCCTCTTCCAATTTGTCAATGATCCCAGCTAAGACTTTTTTTTTTAAGATGGCATTGGAGGGCTAAGAAAGATTAATTATTCTCTTAGGGCAGTGTTGTCCTTCTGCACCAGTCTTCATAAATCTTGACTGATTTTCCTTCTCCTTCCAACTTCCTTTCTATAAAGAAAATGGATGGTAAGAATGACTTTGAATATACCTTCAATCACATTAGTGTCCAAATTGATGGATATTCTGGGAAAACTGGACTTTTAAAAATGATCCAGTCTTTCCTCACTGGTGGGAGTAGAAGGCAAACACTTGGAGCATGAGGTGAGTGAAGGGAAAAGAGGGGGCAAATGGGAAAGAGAAGGGTGGAAGGCTGGGCAAAGAACAACAGGGGCAGATGGAAATGTAAGGGGGAATCCACAGGCAAGCAGAAGAGAAAGTAGAGGGAGGAGAAAGGGAAAAGAATGATCCTGGGCTGGGTGGAGGGTAGTAAAGGACTGGTGAGCTGGAGAGGACAAATGCTCTCACCATTGTATCTATTGCCTTTTTTTGTATCTGGATTTCATTCTGCTATGTTTGTCTGTTTGTAGTCACTGGGAAAAAAAATCAATGTGATACATACAGTGCTTTAATTAACCAAAATACATTGGACACATTATTTCATGCATTGTCACAAAATGATACAAGATACTTTGCATACATTATCTTTGATTCTCAGTGTCCTTTGAAATAGGAGTAAACTTTTGAATGGAATAATTTCCTTGTTTGTTGCTATACGTTTGGTGGGACATATGACAAAATAGCATGTAAATCTTTTTCATTAAGCTTATCATGTGGCAAATGTCTTTTAATTATGACTTTGCATGTCAATTGATTTCAAAAGATTTGTTCGCATATCCTAATGACAAGAATTAATCATTCGAAAGTCCTGGTCAAATGTGACATAAGACAATCCTTCCCTTAACATACTCTTACTTTTCTTCATCTTCGTGATCTAATAGTAATTTTTTTTTCTCATCTAAAACAAACAATAGGCAAATAACAGAAACCATTTTAGAGGTACGAATAAAGGAATTTCCTATTCAAAAAAGAAAATTGATGGATATATCACTTTATTTCTTCATTAATGTTAAAGGTTCAGAATCGCTATTTGTTTGGACAGAAACTGTTATTAATTTGAAACAGAAAAAGAGGAATAGAAAAATGTCAATGCTTGTCTCCTGATGGCATCACAAGTCATGATCCATATACAAATGATATTCTCTTGTTATCACCACTTACTAAATATGGCTGCTTTCATTTTCGGATGGAGAAAGCAAACTGTATCCTTTTCCTCTTGGGAGGGACTCACCTACAATTGTCCATAGTGAGAGGATGGCTTGTGGGGGAGGAAGAAGAAAAAGTCTACTAAACTTGAGTGGAAATCATGATTCTCAATAATCATGGTATTTTGGGAACTGAATGGTGAATGTCAGTCATCCTTAATCAGCTCGGGCTAGAAGCACAATGTTGTATAATGCAAAGTGTTGAGCACAGCCTAATTATGATCACCTATGCATACAGTTTTAAAAGATGACATTGGCAAGTGAATTCTCACTTTGTGTAGTCTATCCAAAGGAAAATAGCAATCAAGAAGCCTGTGTAATGTTTTTTGATCAAGTGACACTCGGAATTTACTAGAACAATAAGTGGATTATTTGAGCTGTTAGTTGGTAGTATCAATCTCGGGTTTTTAGATTTCATGAATCCTTCAATTTTAAAAGGGAATGTTTCTCCAGTTGCAAAATGGATATAGGATTTAGTAGATTGAGTCACTTTCCCCAAATCCATTGCATCCATAACTGCTATTTTTTTTGCATTGTTTGTCTGTCTCCCTCTTTAAGTGACATTATATGACCACAAGGCAAGGGATGCTATTATAATCTCCCAAGAATTAATGTGGAGAATAATAGCATATTTTTTACAACTTTAAGATTTGCAAATCACTTTTTAAAAATCTCATCTGATTCTATTTATGGCATTATCCTTATTTTCTTTTATTTCATTTTAGGCTTTTGCTAGGCAATGGGGTTAAGTGGCTCGCCCAAGGCCACACAGCTAGGTAATTATTAAGTGTCTGAGACTGGATTTGAACCCAGGTACTCCTGACTCCAGAGGCAGTGCTTTATCCACTGTGCCACCTACCTGCCCCTATCCTTATTTTATAAAAGAAGAAACTGAAATTGAGAGATTTTAAGTGACATGTCTAGGATAATGAAGCAGTTGGTGGAAGGTGTGATGAGAGCTACAGTCCAAGACTTCACAAGCTGATTCCCTTTTTCAAAAGACTAGGAGAGCAGGGTAATCACTGAGATACTGGATTTAAATTTATAAAGGATAACCTTCATTCATCAGTGTTTTTCTAGTGCTAATGTGTCTCTGGGTATATCTGTCTCTTTGTGTCTCTCTGGGACAGTGCAGATAAGAATCCAAACAAAACTTCCCATCCTGAGTTTTTTCTTTACATTCTCCTAAGGAACTTCCAAAATCATTCACCCAAGGTTCTGGTGACTTCTTCTAGATCTTGCTTTTGGCTAGCCTACTTTATAACTTGAATGAACAATCAGTTTTCTCAACTCAAAAGCTTATAAATAGATGAATGTGGAAAACTGTCTTTGCATGTAATTGAAAAAAATAAAATAACATGAAAAAAATCAACCTTCTCTTTGGTCTTTCTGACTCAAGTCAATCCTCATTCCACTCCACCTTCCACTTAACTTTAAGACTACTCTTCCTAAAAATGCACCTCTTATCATAATACACCCCTGCCTAAATAACATAAAATTCAATAAAATTCAATAGATCCCTATTAATTCCAGGATCATATGTAAAATACTCTAGCTTATAAGGATATTTTAAAGGGTGAACTTCCTTTCTTTCTAATCTTTTGCCTTCTTCCCTTTTGTACATTCTGAGCCAGTGCTGCTGTTCTTTAACTAAATGGAGTGTAATGCTTCCCATGTCCCAGCCTACTGGGACTCTGCCATAGGATCATCTCCAGGACTGGATCACCTTACAGAATAAAATTTCTTCTATCTCCTGCTCCCCAAGACTCTCTTAAGGATAAGCAAGCTACCCTAACCTTCCAACTGGTCTCTCATCTGACTATTCCTACCTTCTATGAAGCTGGCCTGTTTGAATCTCAAGGACACATTGTCTCTCTTTGCTAGGAAGCTAAACTTCAAGAGAATGGGACTCTAATAGTCTAAACTGCTTTCCTCACCAATGTACTTCTCTGCAGCCCTTTTTTCTCTGCATAACTTCACTCACTGCTCCATGGTTAGGATGTTCTTATCCCCTTATATATGTGACATCTCAGTGATCTTGAATCCCAGGTAACGGATCATGATTTCAATCCTCTTTTCACTGATCTGTTAGGCTTATCTACTTTCTACTGAGTTGTCTATAATGTTTGCTCATAGCTAACAAACTTCCTTTTATATCTTAAAAATTATTTTGTTTATAATTTATGAAATAAAACAAACATTTCCATAATATAATACAATAAAAAAGATGATTGCACATGAAATTACAAATGTTTTGTACAATTTGCTATTCCTTTTAAATATATAAAAAGGCTATCATATAAATTTTTCCCTCCCCCTCCTTGATGATTATCATTAGACACAAATACATATACACATATACATAAATATGTAAAATTATTCTATGCATATTTCCCTCTTTTTAAAAATTTTATTTAGGACAATGGGGTTAAGTGACTTGCCCAAGGTCACACAGCTAGGTCATATTTGAACTCAGGTCCTCCTGACTCCAGGGCCTGTGCTCTATATATTGTGCCACCTAGCTGTCCCCTTCTATGCGTTATTTTATTCATCAGTTCTTTCTCTGGATGCAGATAGTTTCTTTCTTAATATGTCATTTGTAGTTAATTTAGATGTTTATAATTGTCAAAATGACTTAAGTCACTCAAAATTGTTCTTAAAACATTATTTCATGAAACAATTCACAAACTTCCTTTTGTCTTAAACCTCCTTTAATGCTCAACTCAGATCCCATCTTATGCGGGAAGTCATTCTTGGTCCCCCAGGTGCCACTTCCTTCCTCTCTTAGTTTATCTTCCATCTATTCAGGCAGGCAATTTCCATATACCTAGTTCTTTACATATAATCTTCTTTCTTAGAGTGTGAGCTCCATGGGGCAAGGAACTTTGCTTAATTCAGTATCTGGTCCACAGTCAGCAGTTAATGAATTTATTGTTGATTTTAAGTCATTTTTTAATCATGTCCAATTCTTTGTGGACCCTTTTGGAGTTTTCTTGGCAAAAAATAAAGGAGTGTTTTGCCATTACCTTCTCTAAATCATTTGACAGGTGAGGAAGCAGAGGCAAACAGGAACAAGTGACATGTCTAGGGTCACACAGCTTCCAAGTGTCTGAGGCCTGAGTGGAATTCACAAGACGAGTCTACCAGGTCCAGCATAGGTCCATTGCAGAACCAACCTAGCTGTGCACTCTCCCCTCCATTTATAAACTGACTATTAAGCCATAGGCAAAGGACTTAACTTTTCACTAGTTCTAATTGAAGTATCCTGTGAAATTTTGTTGACCATAATTTGCTAAAACCCTTTTCCATGTAACAAATACTTATTAAGGTCCTACATGAAATCAACTAATATATTTGTTTTTCTAATATGTTTAGTCCTTCTATGCTCAAAAGACTATTCCAGGCTGAATGCCTTTCATTTCCTAAATTTTAACATATTTTACAACCTCATTTTTAAAACTTATTCCAGTGGAAAATCATAATTCAGATGTATAAATGTAGAGTTGATGTGGTGTAATTTTTGGCTCTCCCTGCAGCATAGAAAGACATCAGATTAAATGCTCATTTTCTTTTGAGCTCAAGCATATTGAAACTGGAATTTTTTTCCCTTTAACTATAATTTTTTTTTTATCATTTGGCAATTAATTCTTTTTTTTTTTAGTTTCAGAGAAAATTTTTCAGGGGAATGCCCTACTGTTCAAAGCAATTAAATTCAAGAAATATTTATTCTTGTTGTTGTTCTATTATTTATAGCTCTTTGTGACTCCATTTAGGGTTTTCTTTGCAAAGATATTAAGGCTTTGCCATTTACCTCTCCAACTCATTTTATGGATGAGGATACTGAGGCAAACCAAATTAAGTGATTTACCCAGGAGTACAAAGCTAATAAGCATCTGGGAGTAGATTTGAATTCAGGCCCTTGACTTCCTTTGCAGTGATCTATCTGCCTAGTTACCCTGGGCAAGTAAGTCAAAAGCAGTATTTATTAAGTGCTTACTAAAACTATGAACCTGGGACATACATGAAATAGTTCCTACCCTCAAGAAGCTTGCATTTTCCTAAGGGAAATAGTACAACAGCATTGATGATGGTAGTTAAAAAAAAAGCAAAACAAAAACTATTCATAGTTCTCTTTCACATTGCAGGAGTTAGGCATGATAGCCTGGGCTCTGGAAAATCCACTTAAAACTTTTTGGCTCTCCCTTCACACCAGAGAAATCTATTTTTTATAGAGTGTTTATAGTACTATACATATATTTTATGTATTTCTGAGTTTCTTATTTTTTTCTGTGGCATCTGCCAACCTTCATGTGTCATCTGTGGCTTCTGAAAAACTTCCAAAAAATTCCCATGTAATTTCTTATCTTGACCTATGGCATATCAAAACTGTGCTATCTAGAAATTCAAGATGTAGAAGAGATAACTATACATACATACATACATACATAATACATGCAAAGTGATTTTTTTGGAGAATGGGGAGTGTTGACCATTGGGAAGAGGTCAGGAAAGGTCTTTATAAGGGGGGCCACTGGAGCTGAACCTTGAAAGACGATGTAGGGTTTACAACAAAGTAGAGGTGAAAAAAGAAAGCATCCTAAGCCATAGCTTAATTTGTGTAAAAGCAAAGGAGAAATGGGTAAGGAGAAGTAGAAAAGTTCAAGATCAGTCAAAAGATAGAAAGGATCACAACTGATAAAATGGATAATAATGGTTTAAAAAATGAATACGACTTTTTGCACAAACAAATCTAATAAAACTGATATTAAAAAGAAAGCTTTTAACAGAGGAGGAAAGTTTGCAGAAAGTTTCTCTGATAAAGATCTCATTTCTAAGATATATAATGAACTGGTTCACATTATATCAATAAAAGCAATTACCCAATAGATAATAGTATTGAGTATGAACAATTCCTTTTCTTAAATTCTCAGATTTATTGGCATATAGTTGAACAAAATATATATTGTTTTTAAATCATATTCTAGTCTAACATTTCACTGAATTTCTCCTATACAAATTTTCTTATATAGGATCATGTTTTACTTCTGGAACTGCACAGTGTATTTCAGTTTAGGTGATTTACTTACTACTTTATGTAGACAATTAAGTTCTCTTGAATCATTTCAAACTAACTTCAGTTCTGTTTATTCTCTAGTAATTAAAACTACCTTCTACTAGAATACTTCTATCATGCTCCAGGAAGGGGAGAGAAATTCTTTATACTTAACCGTAATTTTAGCTTCAGATCTCCAAAAAAAGCAAAAAAATCCCCCCAAAAACCAAAAACCACCAAGACATTTTAGAAGGTAAGAAATCATCAAACTGTAATTTTGAAATTTAAATTGAAGTTATTACATTTCAGTTATAAATTTTACTATAGTTTATAATAGCAAGCATTTCTACAAACCAGGAAAAAAATTCCTTCCATTTCTTTCTCTTTTTTTTTTTTGCCTAAATTAAAAAAATTCCAATTATAAGAAGAGAGAGTTTTCCTACATTCATTCTTTTGTAAGCTTTTGAGTTCCACATTTTTTCTACCACTTTTCTTTCCATCCCCTCCCTCCATGGCAACAAACAAGCTCATATAGATTATACATGTATACTTGTGTTTAACATATTTCCATATTAACCATGTTGTAAAAGAGGAATTACAAGTAAGGGGGAAAATCATAAAAGCATTTAAAAAGAAAATAAATTTTAAAAATGAACATGGTATGCTTTATTCTGCATTCAGACTCCATAATTTTTTTTTTCTCTGGATATGGATGGCATTGTCTACAGTTGTTCTCTCAGGACTGCCCTTAATCATTGAACTGTTGAGAAGAGTTGTGGCAATCATTACTGATCTCACAATGTTACTGTTATTGTCTATAATGTTCTTCTGATTATCCTCATTTCACTCAGCCTCAGTTCATGCATGACTATTCAGGATATTCTGAAGTCAGGCTACCCATGATTTCTTACAGAATAGTAGTACTTCATCATATTCATATATCATAACTTGTTGAGTCATTCCCCAATTCTTGGTATCCTTTCAATTTCCAATTCTTTGCATAACAAAAAAAAAACTGCTAAGAATACTTCTGGGCATGTGGGTTATCTCCCCTTTTTATGATCTCTTTGGGATATAAACCTAGATTGGTATTGCTGGTTCAAGTTTTATTGTCCTTTGGGAATAGTTCCAAATTGTTCTCCAGAATGACTGAATCAGTTCACAACTCCACTAACAGTAATGTCCCCAGTTTTCCAGATTCTCTTTAACCTTGATCACTTTCCTCTTTTGTCATTTTAGCCAATCTGATAATTGTGAGATGGTACCCTAAAAAGACAGTTTTTAATGGAAAAAATCTAGTTGATCTATAGCCATATAAAAAGTCATTCTAAATCATTACTAATTGGAGAAATGGAACCTAAAACAAATCAGTTCAATTTCACCACCATTAAAGTGACAAAGATGATAAAAAAGGAAAATGAGAAATATTAGCAGGACTCTGAGAAAATAATAAGAATGATATACTATAGGTATACACAAAGGTAAACTTTGCAGTGCTGGAAAACAATTTAGAATTGTATAAAATTTGCTCAATGATGTGTATCCTTTGACCTAGCTAAACCACTGACAGGGTTATACTCGGTAGAGGTCAAAGAGGAAAAGGTCCTTTATGTATAAAAATATTTATGGCAGTTATTTTTAATAGTGAGAAAACACTGGAAACTAAGTGTAAACAGCTGAGGAATCAGTAAATAATTTCTGATATATATAAATGTGATATGGTATTTTTTTTAAATGAGGAAAGTGATGACTAAAAGAACAAGAAAAGACTGATATAAACTAGTTTAGAGTAAAGTGAGATGAATCAGGAGAATAATTTAATAACAACATTGTAAAAGTCAATAACTTAAGCTGTAGGAACTGTGAGTAATGGGGTCATCATTTATGAATTCAGAAGTCCAAATGAGAAACATGTTATTCATGACAGAATAGTGATAGATTTAGGGGACAGAATGAGATATGCATGCATGCATACATACATACATACATACACATATATGTGTGTATCCACACATACATTTATTCATGCACACACATAAGTTTATATATAACTCACTGGAAGAATTTGTTTTACTTGACTAGGAATATTTGTTAAAATAAATTTCTTTTATTTTTCTTGTTTTCTAATCATGTGGGAGGGGAGGGAGGGAGAGAAAATAGATTCTTGTTTATTTAAAAAATAGTGGTGGGGTGTCTCACAGATGTAGAATGTTACATATACATTTAGTTGAGAACATTATTATTATTAACTTAATTTACCTTCCACATTGGCAGTACTATATGTTTTTGAAAATACAACAAGCTTCCCTATCCCTATCTGTAGCCCTATCCTATTTCCTCTAGAAATACAATAACTCTTTCTCTTCCTACATTCATTTAAACTCCTGTTTATGATATTCCATCTAGCATCTCCCTGTCTTTGCACATTGGCTCCCCCAAATTTGAAATGGCCTTCTTTCGCCCTTCTGGATAGAATCATCAATTTTCTTCAAACCACAAGTCATATGCTTTTTCCTACCCAAGATTTTTCTTAATCATCCAATTACTGGCTTCCTTCTCTTCAAATTATTTTTATATATCCTTTGTATTTTGGGATCATTGGTATAGAGATGAAAGGGATCTTAGATATTGAAACTAACCCCTTCATTTTTACCTATGAGTAAACTGAGAGCAGGAGAGATTAAGTGACTTCTATAGGATCACACAGCAAGTTGATATTTTGAGTGAATTGGAATTCAGGTCTTCCTGACTGAAAAATCCAGGGTGTTATCTTTATTTTACTACATGACTTGTGTACAAGTTGTATCCCTATAAGAAGAATGAAAACTCATTGATGGTAGAGACTGTCTCATTTAAAAAGTTATAACTTTAGTACCTAGCACAGTTTCAAGAGAAACTCACTCTCTCTCTCTCTCTCTCTCTCTCTCTCTCTCTCTCTCTCTCTCTCTCTCTCTCTCTCTCACACACACACACACACACACACACACACACACACACACAGAATATAAATCAGACATTTCATATAATTTTGCTAAGTTGAATTGAAAAGAAAATTATAGACACCTTGAATGACATTATAAAATTATTTAGTTAAAAAGACATACTAAAAAGACTAACCTTAAAAAATATAAAATTTAATTAATATTTTTCATCTTTACTTAAAAATATTCCTCAAAGTTTCACCAAGAGAACAACAGGCTGCCATGTTCTTGGGCCTTCAAGGAGAGTCACCTGGAGGCTTCAGATAAAAATGGAAATTCTAAAATGAGAGTGAACATTTGTATAGTTTGTTATTATTCAAGCTGACTGGCTCTAATTGCATACAACTGAAAAAGTGACTTAATGTATTAGCCTAAAACAGTACATGAGGAAAGATATCATAGAAGGAAATTGGATGAATTAAGAGTGAATTAGAAGGTTCCCAGGAGTATTAAGAATCGTGTTAATAAAGACAGTTTGAAAGCTTATACTTACGACAAAAGCATGCAGCTAAGAAAATACTCCCCTAAGTGAAGGATGAATAATAGAAAGAAGGGGAAACTATTTTGAGAAGACCTTTACTTGATAAATTTCAAGGTCCCAGTGGTGCTATGTCAAGACCATCTTGCTTCTAAACTTGCCTGGGGGAAGCTTTTAGTGGGAAGGAAATCTGAAGGATAGAAATATAACAAAACTTTATCCCCAAGACATTCATATAGATATTTGTCTACACCAATGCAGATTCCAATTTCTCTGCTCTCTAATAGGCATATTACAGTGCTATATGAGTGTTGTACCTTAAGTCAGGAATACATGATTTCAAATTCAGCCTCAAACACTTCCTGGTTGTGTGATTTTTGGGCAAGTCACCTAACTTCCCCACCTCACTTTTGTCCTCTGTAAAATTTGGATAATTTGGATAAGAATAACTCTTTTTCCCAGGGTTTTTATGAAGATAAAGTGAGATAACATTTGTAAGGTGTTTTGTAAATCTTAAAGTGTTACATAAATGTTAATTACTATCTGCATCATTTTACCACTACCACCACTACCACCACTACATCTACTACTACTACTACTACTACTACTACTACTACTACTACTACTACTACTACCACTTCCACTACCATTATACCATTACTACTACTATTCTCTAAGAGAGCTTTCATTCTGGGATCTTGCTGATGTGATTGGTGAGCTCTTCCTAGGGCACCAGCTGTGTGACTCCAGAACTAGCAACTCTGTCCTGAAAACTTAACTCTTTCATTCCTCTATTAGTCCTCAAATGTCAGACTGATGTGTCTCCTGAATTCTACTTTGGGTGGGTCCAAGCATACTTGATTCAGCTCCCTGGTCACCATCTTGCTAGATGCCTTGCAAGTCCCTTCCCCTTTCAGGTTTTGAAACAATAATGCAATTAAACATTGGCATTACTCCCAGAAAGACCAAGAGGTCCTTAGGATACTTAAATAATTAATATGACTGTATCAGGGGACTGCAGATCATAAAGGAAGGGCAAATGACCAAGTCTGAAGGACAGTACAAAATAACAATAAGGTAGACAATAAAGAGAAAAGAGTTGTTGGTTACAACTTCATTAAACTTTTGAACCAGTAAGCTGTCTAGGCAAGGGCTGAAGACAACCTGAGTAGTAATGTACATTCTGCACAATCATTTCAATTGGGTTCTGAAACAACCGCAGTGGAGGTCTGCTGGAACTGGTAACAAAAAAAAAATTACAGCTTTCAAGATTTCAAGGGGTAGAGGGCACAAACAACCAAGGAGACCAGGAAGTTGTCATGGAGAAGATAGTACCTGCCTACGTTATGCTTTGAAGGAAGTTTGAGCTTCTATAAAGCAGCTTTATAGACATGCATGAATTTACAAAAGATTCAAGTTTTAAAAGGAGTAAGATAAGGAAGTGGAGTATAGATAGTTTTTTTCAAAACAGCTGATTCTGAAAGGATGGATCATAGATTTTCTTTTTGGGTTTTTTTTGGATAATAACTTTTCATCAGGAGGGATATTTACAGATCATCTAGTCTAATTCCACACTTTCATCCAGGATCAGGTCCCCAAATGGTAGCTACTTTAATATATTAAAAGAATAATTTGAGTCAGAATTCCAGAAAATATAGCTAATGACCTCCAACTGATGAGCTTTTAAGTAATCAGATTCAAGATACAATAAACTCAAAACAAGCATATTTACTAAAATGATATAGTAAGACCAATGGCTACAATATATTGCTCTCCTTTAGTCTGGGACATACTCTTCTCAAAATACAAGAAAGTATTCTTTTGAAGATTGGGTACTAAGGTAGAATATACTGGAAATGAGGTACATACATGAGGAACACATTTAGTCAAGGCAACTTATGCATCTGATACCCCAGAGTTCCCATTTTCTTTGTTATCTTCATGAGTCTTCATTCTCTTATGGGAAAACGGGGGAGCTAATCTTGTCCCTCCTTTTAGATAATACCAATGAAGTCCTATAGGATGGGACTACCATACTGGGGACTTCAGAATGGGAAAAAATAGAAGAAACTTGAATCATAAAGGAGGTATGATTACAAAGGCGGAGTTATTTGCTCTTAACAGAGTTAACAAGGGCTCACTCTTTTAGACCACTGTGCAAAATCAGTGTAGGGTCAAGAACTAGAGAATTTTGATGCTATAACCTGAAATTAACTGTGGTGTATTGGAAGAATGCTGAATTTGGAGTCTAAGAATCAGGGTTCCAATCTTATATCTCTCAAATACTAACAGCCCTTCACTTTCTAATTTTAAACCTATGATCCTTTGATTTTTTTGAGTTTTTATGTCCTTATGAATGAATAAATCAATAAATAAAATTTTTAAGCGCTTACTATGTGCCAAGAGACAGAAATAAAAAAGCAAAATAATCTCTGCTTTCACTTTCTACTAGGAGACATGACAGATCCAGTCCTTCTGCAAGGCAGAAAGATGGGTCCAATGGTCCTTAAGGGAAAATAAACAAGTGGATGATAATTTCTCTGCTTTGTTTTGTATCATTTCTATTGATAAGGTTTTTCCTAATGTTGAACTATAAGTGCTAGGGTTCCTGGTATTGAGAACTTTCTTTTCTGCTTCTTTAGTGGATGTCATTTCTAAGGACGTGGGGGTGGATATGTCTGCAGAAGCTGTTCACAGAACACTCCTCCACAGTTTAAATTTCCAAAGACAACCTACTTGTTGGTAGTAGTTGTTTAGTGACTAGTGTTGTAGTGATTGGAGTGGCAACTCCCTTCTCAATAGACCTTGTTTGTCCTAATGACAGTGATTTGAGTTGGACTAGTGGTCTGGAAGGCTTTGCTATTTCCAAGGTTCTGGCTGTGGATCCTGAATTTTTTTTTTGAGAGTTTTATGGGAAGTGGTAGTCAGGGTGGTATCAGTGGTTTGAAGAGCAGGGCATCTGGTGCCTTCTGTCTCTTTAGCCAGGGGATTTATTTGCTCAGGCAGTGGAAGCTGATTGGCATTTGGTGATAGGAAGAGGATGCTCCCTTTTGCCTCTGAGGTGAAGGCTGGGGATTTGGTGCATTTGGAAGCAGGGTCTATGGCCTTTGTAGAATGAGTATTCATGGGACTTTTGGACATATTTGTCCATCAATAGCAGTTATCTGAGATGACAATAGTGACGAGGATAAAACTCTTGTCCAATAGTTGTGGTCAGGATGGCATGTGTCTTCTCCACAAAATTTGCTCCCCTTGATAATATCTGTAGGGTAAACCTGAAAGTAAGACAGTTGGCCTGTTTTTGAGACTTGGGTCCTGTTTAAGGGCACAGGAACTAGTGGTAGAATTAGCCCTTGAAGTCTCACTTGGGAGTAAATAGCTTCCTAATGGTAGTATAATATTAAAAAGAAAATAAATAAAAACAAAACAAGATAAAAAACAACATACTGTAGTTAAAAAGTCAAGTTAGATTTGAGTCCTGTTATGGCCTCTTACTAACAGTGTAACCCTGAGCAAAGTACTTGTCCTGACTATATTTTAGTTTTCTTATCAGTAAAATAAGGATGACAATATTTCTCTTCTCACAGTGTAGTTAGGAAGGCACTTTGAAAGTCTGAGCTATTTATTAGTCTTAACATAGTTGCAAGGGGTCTGGAATAAAAGAGGTTTCTCATTTCAGAATGAGACCATTTCTTGATTCAAACAATTTATAAAGTTCTTTAGTGTTATCCTTTCTATCATTACATACAGAATACACAAAATAGAAACTAAAGGGACCAAAGAAAGCATCTGCCTCAAGCAATCACTGGGAGAGATTATATGGAAATTGACTGGAATCCCTGTTAAGTGGAGATGGTCCCTGGGGAGAGTCATTTTTCAAGGCACTAGAACTTCTGCAGATACTGGAAGGAATTATCCCTCTATATCAAGGTTTCTTATTCATTTCAGGGTAATTGGTGAGCTTGCATAGGTTAAAACAATTTTTTATTTTCAATTAAATTAATTTCCTTTATAATTATGTGTATTTTTGTTTTTAAATTTAAAACCATTATTCTGAGAAAATATTCCTAATATTTATCAAACTTCTCTGTGTTGCCTGACATGCCAAAAGTCTGAAAACCCCAACTTAACATTCAAAGAATTTTTTTTATTTAGAAAAAAGAAAATGATCCCATTAATCTATCTTTTAACCCTGTTACTATAAGCAGATGACCTTCGTTTGAAGACAAGACTCTCCTTGTGTATTCATTCAGGCAATAGACAATTCTAGAAGATGATTATGACCAGACCCTTATGGGTTCTAATGTGCACCATGCACTTGTTGGGCTATAAAGTAGTGATTTCATTCAAAGGAAGACTCCAAATGAAGATAACAAAGGCATGATTTTGGGGTTTGCTTTTACAGCTTTTTATGGATGGTTCCAAATATAGCCTGAACATTCACATCCATGTTTCCTGGAGAAGGAGGTGGTGATGCAATTTCCCTATAAATACCCCTCTTCTTAAAGCAAAAGACTGGAATTTGGGGCTAGTCTTGTTCTTTTCCTTTTCCTTTTATGGTGCTACTCGTTTCTGCTGAGTAGTAAAGAATTATATTGAAGAAAAAAAGAAAGAAAAATCTTGATTTTTCATTCTAACACTGCAGAAGAGAGATTGATGGGGGAGGGAGGGAGGGAGGGAGGGAGGGAGAGAGAGAGAGAGAGAGAGAGAGAGAGAGAGAGAGAGAGAGAGAGAGAGAGAGAGAGAGAAAGGAGAAGGAGGAGGAGGAGGAGGAGGAAGAGGAGGAGGAGATTATGAGAGAATTTAAATAGAAAGATTTATGATCTTTTGCCCAAGGGAGAAAAATATGGAGGCAACTGTCTTCTGGGCATGTTGTTGAACTTCAGAAAGTGATGTTTCAGTTGACATAAAAATGTCTATTATTTTCATCATGAAATTTCTAAACTCAATATATTCAAACTTATTTTGCAATCATATGTAATATTTGTAGATACTATATATAATGAATCAATTCAACAAGCATTTGTGCCAGGTAATATTTTAGAATGAAGATGCAAAGACAAAAATGATAACCTACATTGCCCTCAAAGATCTATCCTTTATTGGTGGCACATAACATATATGAAGGTTAAGTACAAAGAAAATTGAGGAGAGTGAGAAAATCACTTGTCAGGTGTGATTAACATTTATAAAAGTATTTTATCTGTATTCCTTTCTTTTATCCTCCCTGTAGGGAGGTATCTAAATTATCATTAATATCTAAGTTTTACAGATGAAGAGACAGTTAGTAATGGTTTAGTGAATGAAATATGAACTTGGAGTCTGGTCTTGGATATTTACTTGGTTGGTTGGTTCTTGCCTTTTGGTATCAAAGAAGACCAAATGACATCACTATTGAAAAAAATACAGTGTGTCCAACTATGACTGATCAGACTCATATGAATGATCTGCCACAGATCAAGCACAAATAGTTCACATGAATAGCTGGAGTGATGACACTAAACTTACATTTCATGTAAGCTCAAAGGAGCTGCTTCAGTTCTACCTTGCTCATAAATCAAAGCACTCCCTCTGATAAGGGCACACTGTGCTGGGCAGTCCTGGGCCAGTGTCTCCCATGTTGTACAATCAATTCTAAAGAGACCTTTCTGGTGTCCTGAAATGCTTCATCTGACCCCCTTGTGAACACTTGCCCTATGTGAGTATTCCATAAAATAGTCTTTTTGGCAAGTGGACTTTTGACATTCTAACAATGTGGCCAGTCCATTCTTGTTGTGCCTTTTGTAGTAAAATTTGAATGTTTGGTGGTTTAGCTTGAAAAGGACCTCAGCATCTAGTATCTTCTCCTGCCAGGCTATCTTCAGAATCTTCCTAAAATAATATAATAGAAATGATTCAGTCATTCAGTGGTCCTGGCATGGCTCTTGTAGTTTGTCTAGATTTCACAGGCATAAGCCATGAAATCAGCAATGACAACATCTCTGTAGACCTTCAGTTTGGTAGTCAGTCTTAATACTTCTTCTCTCCCACACTTTCTTTTGGAGCCTCCCAAATACTGAGTTAGCTCGGACAATACATGTATCAATCACAATGTCAATGTGTATCTCCTTAGAAAGTGCATTGCCAAGGTAAGTGAACTTGTCCATGGTATTCAAAACTTCGCCATTTGCTGTAACTGATGTTTCCAAATGTAGATGGTGTGATGCTGGCAGATGGAGCACCTAGGTTTTCTTGGTGTTAATTATTAGACCAAAATTAGCACAAGCAGAAGAGAACTGACCCATACTTTGTTGCATCTCAGCTTCAGAGGCTGCATTGAGTGCACACTTATCTGCAGAGATCATGCGCCAACATTCCCTCTATTTTGGTCTTGGCTTGTAACTTTTTCAAGTTGAAGAATTTACCTGCAGTATGGCAGCTGACTTTGATGAAGGAATTTGATATCATGGCTGAAAACATCATATGAAAAAACATGAAGCAAGTACCTTGCTTCATTCCATTGGTGACTGGGAAATTGCAACCCAGGTACTCCTGACTCCAGGGTGGGGGCTCTATCCACTGCACCACCTAGCCGCTCCAGTCATCCCTAATAATTGAAGTAAACACTCTCAACTGAGTGAAAGTCTGATGGCAAAAAGCTGAGAAGTGGGAGTTGAAGAAATGTACTATTGAGAACATTGAGTGTTCAGGGTCCTTTTGAGAGTTTGAGAAAGGGAGAAGAGAAATAGGATTTAAGCAGGAGAAAATAGCAGTCAAATGAAGTTCTTTCTTCAAAATTTTCATTTCATTTTCTTTAGAATTGAGCCAAGATAAATTAAAGAGGACAAAGTGAGAAAGAACAAGAATCAAGTTCCCAAAGAAAATGGAAAGAGTTGATGCTAAGAACACAAATCACAGTTCTGTCCTTACCTAGGTATTTTGAAATAATATTTATTATAAAGTTGCTCATAATGCACTATATCTGGATAGATCTAAGTCACCTCCATAATCTTCAACATTCCTTTTTTCTCCTTTATCCATCTCTCCATTCTTATCTTTCTTTTTTCCTGTCTGTCGCCCATTTGCCTAAATGCCTACCTGATTCTCTATATACCTGTCTGTTTTCAACCTGCCTTCTTTCTTGTGTGTTGGCTTCCTTCCCTGCCTGCTTGTTTAGCTGTCTATAGCTTGTTTTTATTTGACTTCTGGAACTCACAAGACTCCTGTTTGTATCCTTCCCTAGTAGGGCTCCCTCAGCGCAGTAAATTATAATATTTACAGTTTATTGTTATCAGTAGCATTAGAAAGACAAAATAATAAGATGTCATGAATGTGCTGGATATGAGAATGATTTCAACACAACCATTTTCACAAATTTCTGGGGGAAAATTAACTCCCTTTCCTCCCTTCACACTTCCTTTAGACATCTGCAGTTTAAGCAAACAGCACCAGATCATTTCTTTTCTCCAAGCTTAGCTTCAGAAATTCCAAAAGATTGCCACCAAAAGAAAATGAAGGTAGAGAGAACAACTTAAATGCTGTGAATCACAATGCTAGAATTTAGAGAACAAAATATTCTGACAAGGAGTGGGTTTGCTTGAATTTTTTCTTTTAGCATGTGTTCATGCTTAAGTTCCATGGAAAAGGATAACAGACTGAATTCAGTAAAACACTAGAAATTTCATTTTTTCCCAAGTGGAATCAGTTATATTTCTCTCTGTCTCTATTTCTGTCTCTGTCTCTATTTCTCTGTCTCTATTTCTCTGTCTTTGTCTCTCTGGTCTAGTTCTGTCTCTTGTCTCTCTATGTCTTTATTTCTCTGTCTTTCTCTATCTCTACCTCTTTTGGGACTCTCTCTCTGTCTCTTTCTCTTTGTACCTTTCTCAGTACTCTGTCACTTTCTTGGAGTCAACAAGACTTAAGTTTCCTTATAGGATTCTATTTTTTTGTTCCCTTGTTTTTTGTTTTCATATTAGACTGTTTTTATCTTTCCTCACAGAAATCTCAGAGCAAGAAGGAAGCTCATTTCCATAACTTCCAATCCCCACATAAGTAGGCATATCCTTAAAATCATGTGTAAGTGACCACCAAATTTCTAGCTGAAGACATCCATTGAGGGGGAGCCCACTATCCCTCAAGGCAACCCATGCCCCTTTCTAATATCTTTAATTGTGAAGTTGGTTTCCTGATATTGAATCTAAACCTAGTGATAATCTTGGACTTCCAAGTTTTTGGATAGAATTAAAGGTTGCATTTCTGAATCCATCTGAGTGAGTGAGTTAGTATGTGTGATTTGACCTGTGTAAATGGTAAAATAGCTGTTGAAAAGAATAAGGACCTTCTGGGATCTTACCTTCTTCTATTCCATGAGATATATAAATAATGGAAGGTTCCCACATCTTTTGTTTGGTAAGCAATCCTAGTTGATGAGAGTGCTTGCTAAGCCAAAGCTGATGAATGCCCAATCAGCTTTCCCTAAAGCAGTGAACTGTTTTTCCATAAAATGTCTCCACCAAGAATAAGCAGTAGATAGCAATCTCATCCTATCTATGTAAATAAATATCCTGGTAACAGTTGGAACTCTTTTGAAATGTTATAATCATCAGAGGAAGTGCACTTTGTTTCTTCTAGAACCTTGGTTTTCAAAAGGGTCCTTTGGGTTCCCATGGAAATTTCTAAGATGCTTTCAGGGGATCCTTGAGGTCAAAATTATTTCCTAATAAAATTAACACATTTTAATTTATCATGTGATAATTTCTTTGTTTTATTTTTGCAAGGCAATGGGATTAAGTGATCAAATTTTCCCAAGCTTCTTGTGAACAGAATGAGCTCTCTTTGGTTGGTTTTGAGTTTGATTCTGCTGAATAATGAGTCGGGGAAAGTCTTAAAAGCTGTCAAGCTTGTGGGAGAACTGAAGGTTTAATGGCCTTCACATAGGATCATAGAACATCTCAAAAAAAACCAAGAGTAGCTCAGATTTTAACCCATTTAAGTGGAAGGGACCTTAGAGGCCATAGAATCCAGACCCCAAAAAGGGAGAACCCTGGCATATAAAGCCATTCATCCCAAGCTTACACAGGCAGTAAATACAAGAGGTAAGATTTTAAACAGCAGGTCATTTGATTGAAGATCTAGTCCTTTCTCCCACCTGTACCAAGATGACCTCTTTATAATAATGAATGATGCAATAAATTATGTCCAAGTATGGCATCTCAGCCTAGGTAAGATGGTATCTTTTTAATGGGATCCTCATTTCCTCAATATGGCATTTACCTGCAGAATCTGCATATATTCGGACTGCTGATGTGCATTTTTGCTTTCCCACGGACACCCCATAAACATTTCAACCTATAATTTAGTGAGCAAAAGCCTTGGGTCACCTGGTCATTAAAGAAATTTTAGAGGTTTATTTTAATTTCTTTCTTGTTAAGCACTTTTTAAAAACCTTAATGGAGCTCTGTCTAATGATCTCAGAGTGATGAGATCCTTCTGGTCATTTAGTGGCTAAAGACTTCCTCTTTCTATCTATCTATTTTTCTATCTATAGCCTAGTAAATACTATCCTCTAGTATCAACCCGACACCAAGTCTTCAACAAAACCCTGAAATTATTTTTGTTTCTTGTCACAAGATAGGAAATAGGTAGCTGGGACAAAGGGTAACACAAAGGCATGAATGTTTCTCTCATTCTACTAGTTAGTAAAATTTTTCTTCTTCAACCTGATGTAGCACTTGGTTTGAACCTTTTCTACATGTTTATCATGCAGTTGTGCACATTATAGTCTTCTACATAGATGTGCGATAAATAGGGAGTTCCATGTGGGCAGGGTCAAGACTGAGTATCTAAAATTTGTATTTTGTCTTGCCCTTAGCATGGTGCTCTATATACTGTGATAAATCATTTCATAAAAACTTGTTACCCAATAAAGGAAAATGAGTCTTCATTCGACTGTGTTGCTTCTTCTAGCTAACAACTTTTCTTTTCTTTTCTCTGCCACCTTTCTGTTCTAATCCTAATTTACTTTTGTGTTCTGACATCAACTCTTATTACTGAAATTTCCCTCTTAAAGGTCATGAACTATTATTTTTTTAGGGTTTTTTTTTTTGCAAGACAATGAAGTTAAGTGGTTTGCCCAAGGCCACACAGCTAGGTAATTAAGTGTCTGAAGCCTTATTTGAACTCAGGTCCTCCTGACTCCAGGGCAGATGCTTTATCCACTTTGCCACCTAGCCGCCCTTGAACTATTTTTTAAACTACTGAAACCTAACCTTTAACTCAGGTATCATTTTCTTTTCTTTTCCTTTTATTTGACACAACTAACTACCTTACAGAACAACTAGGTTTCACAGAGTACACCTTGATGAGTCTAGAGTCAGCAAGACTCATCTTTGTGAGTTCAAATTTGCTTTCAGATAATCTGTGTCCTTGGACAAGTTTCTCATGTTTGCCTCAGTTTTCTCATCTGTCAAATGAGCTGGAGAAGGAAATGACAAACCACTCTAGGAACTCTGCCAAAGAAACTCCAAATAGGATCATAAAGAATTGGACATAACTATAAAATGACTTAAAAGCAAAAAGAATGACTATTCCATTCTTCCTCAAACTGCTTCTTCCCTTATTTTTATGGCCTACCTCTATTCTAATTTCTCTGCCTTGTCAAACTCTTCTTTATTTTTTATTGACTCCTCCTCTTTCTCTTGACTCATAATTGTGGGAATACTGAAAGCTATAGCATTTATTTATTTTCTCTGTAAATACTTTATTGCCTAGAAAATTATTTCATATACATATATGTACATATACATATGTACATATATGTATTTGTAACTTGAGACTGACTAAAGTCATCTTGGGCTGACAGGAATCCAAGAATACATAGTATGTATAATGATTGATTGGCCAATAAGACCCATATTTAAGAGCAGGTGCAGAGTGTTTCACTAAAGCAATTATCATGTAGATTTTGAACACAAAATCTGGAAGTGGTTCTTGCCTGCTTACCATGTGGTGAGTGGGAGAGGCTTTGATTGTCTGTATAGTTGGAACTGGGTGGGGGATGATATGGGTCATTCAAAAGGCATCAATCATCTAGAGCCTGGCTCTTCTCCTTTTTTTGACTTTTTGATGAAGGATAGTACTTTAAGGAGAAAAAAGAAACAATGCTACAAGAGGAAAGGTTTCAAGTCTTTCCTGTTTGTGGTGCAATAATAAAGATTTGGATTTTGCTGGCTTTGGTTTTTTTCCCCTTCCTTTTCATTTTAGTTGAAGGGTATTGAAAGTTAAGACCTTGTGAATTTTGAAGAGTCAGGAGTGAAAACCACCAGGAGGTTCAAGAGTGAAGTCTCTTCAGAGGTTGGCAGCCAGCTAATCCAGTTTTCAATCCTGAGGAATGAGGAACAATCTTTAGGACCTAGGCCAGTCATAGTTTAGTCATCAGTCATGGGGGACATTTTGTTGTGAACTTTGGGGTCCAATGCTGTGCAAAAAAATGAAGTCTGAACCAACTTGTCCCAGAAACTGAGATGATACAGAGGATAATATGCCCCCCGAAAATATTTGGAGTAAGATATTTATACTTCTTGCTACAATTTTGAAGTAAATATCTTTACCAAAACTAATTAATCAATGGAAATGGGGTGCTAGTTATTAACAATCACCAGTGGAAAGAACAGCACTAGAATGGAGATTCAAGCTTCTAGCATTAGCGAGAGTCACCCCCAAAACAAGTCCCAGAACCATGAGGGAAATTTATTGCCAGGAATTGTATTTATGGTTTATTATGAGGATCCAAGATTCTATTTTCTGAGCTCTGTCATAGAACCTCAGGATCAGAGATCTAGAAGTGAAAGACTCTAAGAAGCCATCTTCTTTTACTGATGAAGAAACCAGGGAACTGAAGTGTTTTGCCCAAGGTCTATAGCTAGGAAGTCTCACAAGCAGGATTTGAACCCAATTCTTCCAACTCAGAGGAGTTAGCCATATGACTGAAACAATAAGAATAATTTTCCATCCAGATTTAGGGTGTTTTCCATTGTGCCAGTCTGCTTGAACTCTAGTCACAAATTTGTTTGCTCATTATACTTTTTGAAAGTAACACTATCCCCTCACTCTAATTATTATATCAATAATAAAAATAATAAATAAAAATACATCCCAAGTGAGTGATGTATTCTCCAAAGTCAGTAAGAAAGTGAAAATTATGTAATAATATTAAAAGCACATTTTGTTAATTGATTTATCAATAATCAACTGACAAACATTTCTTAAGGTCATTTATTTAACAGATGTACTATACATTGGGTTGGCCTCTGGAAACGCAAATGCAAAGGAGACAGTTCTTATTCTTACAGGGGAAGAGAAAAAGTATATGCAAAAAATTGAATATATATTATGAATTTACAAACACATGCACATAGGTACAGATGTATGTATGCAGTAATGTATGTGCATACACATGCTTACAGATAGTTTATCATTCAGTCCTTTTTAGAAGTTTTAACTCTAGAGGTTTCTTGACAAAGACACTGAAGTGATTTGCCATTTCCTTCTTTAGCTCATTTTACAGATAAAAAAATTGAGGCAAACAGAGCTAAGAGGCTTGCCTGGGATCACATAGCTAGTAAGTGTCTGAGACCAGGATTCTTGATTCCAAGTTCAGTGTCCTATCCACTTCCATAACACCTGACTACCCTACAGATATATAGAATGGTTAAAATATAAAGTAGTCTTCTCTGTAGTGGGGGAGTGTGGAAGTCACTAGAAGTTGGGAAATTGGGGAAGACTTCAAGCCGAAAATGTTGTCTGACCTACATCCTAAAGGAGAAGAACAATTCTGTGAGACAAGTAAATAAAAAAAGTCAGGCAAGGAAGATGCCCAGTACCCCAAATTCAGAAATGGGAGGCATGGTATCCTGAGTGATTATCAAAGAAGAGGCCAATCTGCCTGGTTCAAACGGTGTGGCAGAGACAGTGAGGTGACAAGAGCCTGGAAACACTGGATGGGGACTAGGGTGAGTAGGAACTTAAAATCTAAACAGAAGAATTTACTTTTTTATTCCCAGAGTCAATAGGAAATGGATGAGTAGGTAGGTAGAAAAAAGATGCTACATGATCAGATCTATCCTTACCCTTACGGAAGACTTTCCTCTACTGCGGATTGGAGTGGTGAGAGACTTGAGGCAGGGAAATTAATTTGTCATCACAGCAATAGTCTATGAAAAAGGTGATAAGGGCCTAAAAGATATAATCAGTTACTGGGTCATCATTCCTCCAATGACTTTAGGGCTCATATCTTGACTTGTTCATGAACTGGATTTAAGTGAAATAGAGTTAACAAAGGGTTTAAAATAATCTAGGGAATGGGGGATAAAGGCCTATAAGATGAAAGCAATTAGTTGGCAATCAAAGGATCTGAGTTCAAATCACAGCTCTATTACTTAATAGTTTTGTTTTAGAAAATAGTTTTAGAAAAGCCACTTCATCTTTAGAGGTCTCTGTTTTCACATCAGAAATTATGGGGAAGGACTCATTAATCTTCATAGCCTTTTCAGTCCTAAATCTGTGATTGACATTTTTTGCTCATAAAGATTTTTTTTTTTAAATTAAGACTATGGGATTTGCTAACAGGGAGCCAGAGTTTTGATCTTGGCTTTGCCATTTATTACTTGTGTGACTTTTGAATAATCATTTAACCTTTTTAGCCCTCAGTTTTCTTCTCTGTAAAATGAGTTTGAATTGGATGTCCTTTAAAGTCTCTCATAATTCTTGTGATACTTTCTTTTTGAGGATAGAGAGGGAGAGACAACTGTCTCCATGAATATGTTAAAGCACAAAAATATTATAAAAGAGACTGTACATTCTATAGTCTGTGCTTTTTTTATAAAAATAATAATATCCAGTGACTGAGGGAAATGCGACTTAATTACATCTTTTGGATGATACTGCTTTGGACCCAGCCTCTTTGGATCATGTGTTGTAGGATCTGTTAAATTATGAATACTCTGATTCATATCAGAGTGTTTGCTTTGTGGTTTCTCTGACCTTTGTTATGATGTGTATAATGATAGGTTTGCTTCTTATAGTTTGCAGCATCGAGTGTCTTCCTTCTGGGGAATGGAAAGACTTTACTTATTAATATACATATACATATATATATATATATATATATATGCACAAATATACATAGTTGAATTAATTACTAAGACCTTTCTTCCCTTCTTGGGATTTTTGCACCTTAAAAGTTAAATCCTACTCTCCTATTGAATCTGGATTGGCCATCATAGAGAGAAGCCCAAGGGAAAAAGTTTTAAGTACCTCCATTAGGAGAGCTTTGATTTTTTTTTTCTGAGAGATCATCCTAAGGTCCCCCTTTTTGGAATTGGACAGTAATTTAAAAGAATTCCCTGGGAAGATTCAAGTCAAATTAAGCATCCAATATACTACATGTCTACATGGTTTAATTGACTCTGGCTTTTTTCTCCCTTACTAAAAAACAAGTCTAAAAGGCCTGATTCCCCTGTTTTCCAATTATAATTTTATGAATAAAGGTCCACCTAGGTTCAAGATTTCTCAAAGCAGCTGGAAATATAGAGAGGTAAATAAATTATTAAAGTAAATTAAATTTATTGACTTATATAATAAACTTTAAACCTTTTTACATCTTTGCAAAACTCTTAATATGGATTTACATCTTTACAAAACTCTTAATGTGGAATAAATCCTTCTTTGGTTGAAGTTACTTACTTTGCATAATCTGGTACTACTTCACAAGATTTTGACAAGTGCCTTTTAAAGAATTTTAATTTTTTTAATTACAAAACCCATACATCATATTAGATAAATTAAGCAAATCCTTGGCAAATAGTACATTTTTTCTGTTTAATATTAATTTAATATTTAACCACAAGATTTTAATATTTATCTTTATTATTTTGTTTGAACAACAATAAAATGGTATTCATTTTTATAAAGATAATAACAAAAAAAATAATAATCATAGTAGAGTCCTACACCAGAAGTCTGTTTTCTTCACAGACAAGTCAAATCCCTATATTATACATATATACTTTAAAATCTCCTTGAGGATTCAACCAATATTGGAACTAGGTCATTTTCAAGGATAAAACTGCTGCTTGCTATCTCTGGCACATAACATTAATATATCAAAATTTAAGAACATTGTTTTTTATTTATGATTTTTTATAGATTTAACCCTTACAAATACTCATAATATCCAAGTTATCTGAAACAAAAAGACATGCAAAATAGAGAGATTGGGCAGAGGAAATTAACAGCATTTGGGGGCAAGATAAGGTTTGCATCCTATCCGTCATCCAGTACTCTAATAGAGGAGTACTCAGAATTGTACTGAATTTAGAGTAGATAAACTTACATTGAAAGCATTAACATTCAAACCCATGCAAAGATTTTTCTATGGGTTTTTAACTCAGGTGAGTCCCAAAGGCCAGTGGAACACATTTTTTCCATCTCTTAGATAAATTTTTTAATCTGTCATTATATTTGACATAGTGTAAGGGTCATATTGTGGGGTGGCTTCATGACAAAGTGGACAGAGAATCCAGTCTAGATTCAGGAAGACTCATCCTACAGTGTTCAAAAGTACACCTGAACAAGTCACTTAACCCTGCTTGCCTCAGTTTCCTCATCAGTAAATAGAGTCAGAGAAGGAAATAGCACAACCCACTCCAGTAGCCTTGCCAAGAAAAACTCAAAAGGGGTCAAAAGGAGTCAGACCTAGATTGAAAATGACTGAACAACAAAGGTCATGTTACAGTAGTCAACCTCCATTTAGAAAAATAAATAGCTTTTTAGTATATCAATATATTGAAGAGAATTCATTATCTCTTCAATAATTACAAGACTTCTAGGTTCAATGGGAAAAATATCACTAAAGTATTTTGGGGATTTTATAATCTGATAAAAATGCTTAGATTTTACAGGCCTACATGGACGTCTTCTGACTATGGTTTTTTATATGGTCATCAATGAAAAAAATAAATTTTTTAATAAAAATTTCATTTTCCAATCATTGGTAATATAGTATTTGTATTGTTTTGTCTATTACAAATGTTTTAGTCCTGTAGATTACATATCCAGTATGATTCTGCCTAAATGTGACTTACAGGGAATCAAGAATAGACATCTCCTCTTCATACCCTTGTCCAAGGGAGCCTTTTGTTTCTACAAGGAGGAGACTGAGATCAGAGGTCAGACATTCTATTATCCTCAGAAAGAAGGTGAACTGGGCTAGAATTATAGTTATCTGTTCCCTTAAATATTATTTCTATTGGAGATGTAAATTTTAGATTCAAGCTAAAATCCTCATTCTTATTTCTTCACAGAGAAGATTCCTCAAGCACTCTAACCAGGATCAGACCTCCTTCTCACCAAAAGTCAGTTCCACAATAAGCACACATAACAAATAGCAAATAAATCCATTTATCCAAGTTAATAGCAAAACAAAAAATCATAAAAATATGTCTTGTGCTTGTGTTTATATAAATACATATACATACATACAGACAATGAGATTTCCTTTTGGTAGTTCAATAACCTGAGCTGAGTTTTCCTGAGGGAAATTCCTTGGTCCCTGGTCTAGGAAGCTAGGAAGAGGGACATAATAGAGATTGCTAGTCTTCTCATGGCAGCTTCTTCCCAGAGTCATTTTATCTCTTCAGTAAAATGTAAAGGATTTGGAATCTTCTCTCTCCATGTTGGAAGTTAGAAGAGCCCAAGAGACCTCTCTGCTTTTTTCTCAGGCTCCCACCAACTTTGCCTAACTGATTATGCAAGTTCAAAGTATTGAGTAATCAATCTCCAGCAAAGAGTAGAGAATCCTTTGCAATTGATTCTCTGAACCAAAGATTATAGCAACATTGATTGGAAAGCTGTTTTTATTTTATTAGATTTTCTTGCCCTTCTAACTTCAAGATGTCCGAGAATACTATTATGGAGGAATCAAAAACTCAGTCCTTCTAAAATCTTTACTGCTTTATTAAGTTTAATTAGACTGTTTCATCTTAATAGTTTGTTACTTTTTATCTTTTTTGTCTGTTTTCACATGTCTTTTTTTAATACTTTGGCATGTTTGATCTTGTTTTATTCGGAGCTTGAAGGATCTTTGAAACATTTGATTTTCTCACCCCAACACTTGCTGTAGTTTCTAGAAATGTGTTATTTAAAAGCTTTAACTTTTGTTTTCTTGAAGTAATATTAATTCTTTTATAAAAATATGCAGAATTAAAATGCAATGAGAGAGAATTGAAATATGCATATGGCACAAAACCTAAGATTCATCTGACATAGGTCTAACTAAAGATGAAGGAACCATTTCTGGTCAAGGTCAAATATTGTGAGTTGGTCTAGTACTGGTCATACATATGATCATTGCTATCAGAAAATGAAACTATGTCAAAATAATAACTCTTCCTAAATAGTTCATATATCACTATTGAAAAGAACCCCAACAGGTCCCTAAGTGAGCTTCATTCTCATCCTTTAGCCTCGCCTCTTCTCAGTCAACTACTGCTTTTGAAGATCCCAGGGCCTAGACATGAAAGAGGAATCAAGAGATTTATATTCCATTTCCCACTAATTATCATCCTAGAGTCTCAAGAGAAAGGATCAAGTCTACCATCCATTACAAATGAGACTGTTCCTAAACAAAAAAGGAAAACTGGGAAGTCTTTCCATTTGGAGACCCACAGCATTCCCTTTCTATCTTTGGACTTCCTATGGTCTTGGACAGTTGTATAGGATAATTTCTTTAGAATTTGCACTTGGGTGTTTTTCTTTTTCCATGCTCTAGTGGAGATGCTGAGTTGGAGATTCATTTAGTGATTTCTTTCCTTACAAATATAAGTAAGGCAGCTATCCCACTCTAGTAAGTGTCCTTATTTTATCATGCCCTGGTCAAATTAAAATGACTAGCATTTATTCAACACTTACTATGGGCCAGGAACATATTAAATGCTGGGGATACAAATAAGTGGCAAACAATGATTCCTGTCCTCAGGGAGCTTATAGACTGATGTAATATTATTTACAGAGTTTATTCTGAAAAAAATAATGAAGACATTAGTGTGACAAGAGAGGAAAATCCTGAAGCAGAGAACAGTGTCTTCATCATTAGAAATATTTAAAATGGAATGGGAAGCCATGAGTTACCTCTCATTCAATTGGTCAAGAAGAAATTACTGTTCAGCTGAGAATAATTTTCATTATACTATGTAAAGCTTTCGACCATTTGGCAAGCAATTTTCATGTCTACAGAAAAAGAGAAAAACCCATTCTATTTCAAAAATCACCTTGGCACCCAGAAATGCTATCTATAATTCTAGTCTGCTTCAGTTTCACAAAGATACCAGGGAATAGGACAGATGACCCTATGCTGGGACAAGATTTGGCATCAACTTCAGTTGGAATAGATGGTTACTGGTCAGTTGAGTTCTCTTCCAACCTTCAATTCAGTAAGGTTCTCTATAAATACTTTGGTAATAGGTGGCCCTGGGGAAGGTACCTCACTCTCTTCACCTGTTTCCTAAGCTAATCATGTGAAGAAGTTTGGTTTTATGACTTCTAAGTCTGCCTGTAAATCTTCTGACCTCATTTAACATACATCCAAAACCTCCTTCTGTATCTTCTTTCTCTCTTTTAATTCTCTCTTTCAGTCTGTCTCTCATTCAACTTCCAATGCTGTTCAACTTAGAATAACCCTTCATTATACTATGTAGAGCTTTTGGTCGTATTTTGGCAAGCAATTTTCATTTCTACAGAAAAAGAGAAAAACACACTCTATTTCAACAGTCACCTTGGCACCCAGAAATGTTATCTATAATTCTAGTCTGATTCAGTTTCACAAAAACACCAGGGAACTGGACAGTTTCTGCCATTCAACAGCCCAGACTCATTCCATGAATAATACTCCCCTTTGTCTATTGATATAGAAAGGAA
Organism: Macrotis lagotis; assembly: GCF_037893015.1. Classification (NCBI taxonomy): domain Eukaryota; kingdom Metazoa; phylum Chordata; class Mammalia; order Peramelemorphia; family Peramelidae; genus Macrotis; species Macrotis lagotis. The sequence continues at coordinate 27,793,069 of NC_133660.1, forward strand.
TCAGCATTGTTGTTGAAAGGGGCATAAGGCATTTAGTTAAGTCGGGGGATAAATACTAGAGTTGCAAGATCTCTCTGTGCCCCTAGAAGCTGTTATTTAGAGCATCAGAAAAAGAGGAAGGGAAAAGGGAAAATTCACATTTAGAAATGCCCTGATTAAAAAGTACTGATCAAATTCAAAGTGTAATTTTTTTTTTAACATTGAAAGTCCATTGGACCACTAAGCAGTGGATCCATCCAATGCTAGATGGGACCATAAAGGTTCTTTAGTACATCCTTCTCTCCATTATAAAGGTGCTAATTTGCCAGAAGTCCCTCAGGTAGTAATGGTCAGAGATAGCATTAGAACTCAGGTTTTCTAACTCTATTCTCCCAGTTCATTCCACAGTGCCATATTGCTTTCCTTAATTTGACTTCATAGTGTGATTCATAATACTTATAAGTGACTTCATTCATTCTTCAAACTCAACATTTCACACTGGTATCTTACTGACTTTTCCTTTTTTCTTCTTGCTTTTCTGGTAGGGAACAACTCTGATATTTGATGATGGTGATTGTGTGAATAGTTTTTAAAAAATGACCAGAATAATAATTTCCTGACAACAATATCCTGCCCACTACCTGAATCATTTTATTGTATGATCACTAAAGGGAGCAGCCAGGTGACACAGTGGATAGAGCACTGGCCCTGGAGTCAGGAGGACTTGAGTTCAAATCCAGCCTCAGATACTTACTAATCGCCTAGCTGAGTGACCTTGGGCAAGTCACATAACCCCATTGCCTTGCAAAAAGGAAAGAAAAATGATCCCTATAGAGTGGGAAGATCCTTAGCACTTACATTGATGTGGTCTCCTCTAACTACCATGTCTAGTTATATTTCTGACTCAATCATACCTACAATATGATTTTTTCTAAAAGTGACCATCGTGGTGTGTGGTAACTGGAAAACTCAAATGTTCTGAACCATATGCAAGCTTTGATTCAAAACTTTCAATTATGTCTATAATTGCTATGAATAAATACCAGATTCTCATGTTGAATATTATAATAAAGCAGTCCTGTTGAGATAGTCAGGCAAATCTCTTATTTACATTGGGCATGAGGACCAAAAGCACATGCACCTTAAGCAATGCCTCTCCTTCTTCAACCTTGAGTGACATATTTGTTTAGTTTCCAAGCTTGTTAAAGTACTTACGTGCCAGTTGGTGCTTATGACTCCCCATGGCATGGAAGGCATCTCTCCTTGTTCAGACATTTAGTCTACTTCTGGTTGTGTTACTTCATATTTAGATTCCTCTCATGCTTCTAAGCCTTGAAAATTTGGTTAATGTTTTTCTCTTGCAATGCTCACAGGTTCCTTTTGTGCTATCTGAGAGGTCACGAGGATATAATCTAAGGTGTTTTCAACCATGAAGAATAAAACAGTTCTGATTCTTATACCTTACAAAACACATTCTTCATAGTAATGTTGTAAGGTATTTGAGGATTATTCCCATTTTAGAGAGAGGGAAATTGATCCTCAGATCAAATGACTTGTTTAGGATTATGCAAGTAGAATGGGTGTTGGGCTCTAAATTCAGATATATCTTCTCTCTAAGCCTATTTACACCTCTCTCTTAAAACTCATATTTTAGGTTAAAGATGCAGACATTTTTCTTCATTGAGAGGGAAGTAGATTGAGCATTTGAGTCAGAAGACCTTTGAGAAATCTTTCATTTGACATTTAATATCTGTGGACCATGGGCAAATCATTCCACTTTCTGTGAGCTCTAGAGTCTATCTTTAGAGATCATATAATCATACCTATCATATAATATAAACCACAGAAGAATGTTGCAAGGTTCAAATGAGGCAATGCCTGTCAGGTTCTTTATAAATTTTCGATAAGGACAGGATCTGTGATTTAGTTGGCAGAGAGAAATTCTGGATAAAGAAATTCTTTCTTGGGGGAAGCTAGGTGGCACAGTTGATAGAGCACCAGCCCTGGAGTCAGGAGGACTTGAGTTCAAATCCAGTCTCAGACATATTAAAATTACCTAGTTGTGTGATTTTGGGCAAGTCACTTAACTTCACTGCCTTATAAAAAAAATTAAATGTTTTCTCCCTATTCAGGTCAGCATCTTTTTCTGCAATTTATAATTCTGTGGAGATGCCTTTAGACTGAAAGGTTATATGATTTGCCAAGGATCACCCAACTGCCATGGGTAGGGTTGGGATTCAAACCCAAATTTCCGGCCCTGAAGCCATGTTCTCTATCCACTCTGACATATTTCATTGTACTTTAAAGGGCCATATGTTGGTTATTATTAGCCTTTCTTAAAGTGACAATTGTTTATATTTCTATAAGCACATTAGAAACTAACTTGAATGGAGATACCACATGTTCCTTTCAGATGCAAATTCTATTCTTGAACATCAGTTGCAATAATGCTCTTCCTATGGTCTCTTCAGACTATCAAGTATCTTATAACTTTCTTGCATGAGTTTCTATTCTATTCTGCCAAGATCTACCATTTCCAAAAACCAAAATGGGATTCATTTATAATAGCTTCTTTCTTATTATTTGGACTATGATAGGTGGGGGTTTTCTTTACCCCCAAAAAAGTGAGGTAAGCAAAATTTTCTGGAGATAGTTACTCCAAGATCAGCAGTGGTGAGAAGCAATTTTTCCCAAGTATTATGCCAATATTATTCAGTTACTTGCTTTGAATACTTTGGAGACCAGCCTCTGCTTTGTTGACAGTATTTCTCAGAAAGTGGTCATTGAAGGAAGTAGCACCCATGGGTTTGGTGGGAAGCGTTTGTTGTCTGTGGCCGCAGGGAAAAGCAGGGCTACCAGCAACTTACAGAACCTGTCAAACTAGCTTGGCTTGGTATTAGGAGTTCTGAAATGTGAAGGGAAAGCCCTGAGCAACAAATTCACTACAAGTGGGGAGCCTTCCATATAAAAGTTTGATAGTCACTGATGAAGAATGGATTCCTCAGTGGAGAGAGACACACACTTAGGACAAACATGTTGGAATGAATCTAAAATTGTAGATAGTTTTGTTTAGTGATTATTCAAGTGTTCAACTGCTTCTCTCTGTCATGAAGGGGAGAGATTTTTGTTCAGACTATTCTTTGTGTGTGTGTGTGTGTGTGTGTGTGTGTGTGTGAGAGAGAGAGAGAGAGAGAGAGAGAGAGAGAGAGAGAGAGAGAGAAACCCACATACAGACATGCACACACAATACCATGGAAATCCACTTTCTATGTCACAAAGATAAAGATTGGTTATGGATTGTTCTTTCTTTTTCCTCATTTGAACTATCCAGTAGAGAAATTTTAAACCATCTCTTCCAGTGTTACAATGGTTCAAAGACAAGAAGTGACTTAACTTAAAATAGTATTCATAAAAACAATCACCAATCATCATCATAATAGCTAGGATGCATATGTATAGAATATCTGTATATATGAATAGAATGTATCTTTATACATTTAAGGTTGCAAAATACTTTATAAATTATCACATTTGAACTTCAAAGCCATCCTACCACTATCATTATTCCCATTCTACATATAGAGAAACCGAGACTGAGAGATTAAGTGACTTGCCTAAGAATAGGCCTTCACCATAAAGGATGGACTAGATCTTTCCCTTAAACTTCATTCTAATTGTCCTTGGCTCTTCACTGGCTCCAACCTTTCTTGAATTAAACCCCCAAATCATTAACCTATGCATACATTTCAGCCAGGTATACCATTATCCAAAAAAAAATCAAAGAAAAAAAAGGATCCATATATATAAGCACATTTTTAACAATTCTTTTCTACATTTCTAAGATTCTAAATTAAAATGGAAAAAAAAACGTGTAATTGGTAAAGGTGACTAAGGGTCAGACCACTGATGTGATTTCTTGACAGCTTAAGTAGAAAATTATCTGATGAACTCCAGGTGGGGTCTGAAGCTTAACCAAAGGTTCATCATGGTAGGCAGAGAGGTAGAATAGCTGTTTTCAAGGATCTGAGGGTCCTAAAGGAGAGAAGAATTATGTTTTCTCTTTGTTGTTCAGTCCATTAAATCCTGTTTGACTCTTTGTGACTCCATTTGGGATTTTCTTCACAAAGAAATTTGAATGCTTTGCCATTTCCTTCTCTAGCTCATTTTATAGAGATGTGAATCTAGGCAAAGAGTGTTAAGGGACTTGCCCAAGGTCTCACAGCTAGTAAGTGACTGATACTGGATTTGAACTCAGAAAGATGTCTTCCTAATTGCAGGCTTGGAATTTTATTCAGTGCAGCACTTCCTAACTTCTCCAAGAGGACAGAGATTTACTCTACTCAGTCTAAAGGACAAAACTATGACACCCAATTAGAAGATATAGGGATTAAGATTGAAATTTGATGCAGAGAACTGAATCAAGTATGAATCCTCAGTTGAAAATACTCTCCCTCCTCTGAAGGTTCATTCCTTGCTATAAAAAAATTCCTTTTCTAAGCATCAGAGAGACAAAAGAGAATCTCATTTCATTCCAGTCTCAAGATCAGTCTGACCTGGAAGTATTGGATTATTACACCAGGGTCACAGAGTTAGTTGTGTGTCTGAAGCAACATTCAAACTCATGTCTTCTTGACTCCATTCTAATGCCTTATCCATATGCAACCTAACTGCCTAGCAGTGACATCCATTCTTCTAACATAATAGCAACCATATCAGCAGAATTAGCTTTTATTCCTGATAGAAATGGTGGCTATGCCTGGTTGAGAGGAGGAAACAAAGAACCCCTCTTCATTAAAGCATTGCATCATCCCCTGGGACTGCTAGCACCAAAAAGGGCTGGAGGCAAGGCAGCATGGTTGAAGAATAGTTGATATGAAGTGTGGTTGAAAACTGGTTCTGTTACTTACTACTTCTATGAAATTTACCAAGACATTTTTTACAAGTCAGCTTCCTCAGCTTTTATTTTTTAAAAAATATTTATTTATTTATTTTTCAACTACATGCAAAGATAGTTTTTCAACAAACTTTTATTTTGTAAGGTTTTGAGTTTCTTATTTTTCTCCCTCCCTCTCTTGCCTCACCTTCCCCTTGCAAAAAAGCAATCTGTCTATTGTGTATGTGTGTGTGTGTATATGTGCATAACTATGCTAAATAAATCCATGTCAATCATGTTGTGAATGATTAGAGAGAAAAAAAATAACAGAAAACATAACTTTTAAAAATTGAAGGATAGTAAACTTTAGTCTGCATTTCAACTCCATAGACCCTTTTCTGGATATGGATCGTATTTTCCATCACAAATCTTTCAGAATTGTCTTTAATTATTATCCTGCTGAAATGAACAAGTTCATCATAGTTGGTCACTCATTGTGGCTGTTAGTTGGGCAATGTTCAGTTTCTTTTCATTCACTCAGCCTTAGTTCATGCAAGTCCTTCCGGACTATTCTGAAGTCTTATTCCTAATGATTTCTTATAGAACAATTAGCACTTCATCACATTCATATTGCCATTATGAAAAGAGCTCTCATAAATACATTTGTACAAGTGGGTTTTTTACCCATTTTTGTGATTTCCTTAGGATACTGACCTAGTAATGGTATTGCAACACCCCAGCTTCCATCTCCTTCCCTTTAGGCAGCAGGCTGTCTCCTATACCTGTAATGTCCATCCTCTTTATCTCTGCCATTTAGAATCCCTGGATTCCTTCAGGTCTCTGCTCACATTCTACCTTCTATATGAGACCTTTCTTGGTCCCCACCCCATCCCCAAATGACCTTGAATTTATTTTGTAAATGTTTTTAGATGGTCACACTGTCTCCTCTGTTACAAGGCAATGCAGCTTTATTGCCGTTTGGAAATAATTCAAAATTGTTCTCCAGAAAGGTTGAATCAGTCTACAACTCCAGCAACAATGTTTTAAGTTTTCCCATATCCCCTCCAACATTGATCATTTTTCCTTTTAGTCATATTGGTAATCTTATGGGTATGAGGTGGTACCTCAGGGTTGTTTTAATTTGCATTTCTCTAATCAAAATTAATTTAGAACATTTTTTTCATATGACCATAGATAATTTTGTTTGTTTTGTTTGTTTGTTTGTTTTTTGCAAAGCAATGGGGTTGAATGACTTGCCCAGTCACACAGTTAGGCAATTGTTAAGTGTCTGAAGCTGAATTTGAGCTCAGGTCCTCTTGACTCCATGGCTGGTACTCTATCCACTGTGCCACCTAGCTACCCCTATATATAGCTTTAATTTCTTTATCTGAATCCTTTTCATATACTTTGTCCTATAAACAGGGAATAAATTATATGCTTATAAATTTGACTTAGATTTCTATATATTTTACAAATGAATCCTTTTTCAGAAACACTAGCTGCAAAATTATTTCCCAATTTTTATTTGTACAAAAACTTTTTAATTAAACATAATCAAAATGATCTATTTTGTATTTCATATGTTTTCTGTCTCTTCTTTGGTTACAAACTACACTCTGTTCCATAGATCTGACTAATAAACTATGCCTTATTCTCCCAATTGTCTTATAGTATCACCTTTTATGTCTTAATTCTGTACTCATTTCAAATTTACCTTGGGATTGGGTGTGAGATGTTGATCTATGCTTAGTTTCTGCCAAACTCTTCCAGTTTTTCCACAAGTTTTTAATCAAAGAGTGAGTTCTTATCCCAGAAAACCTAGTCTTGGGAATTATTTAGTAGTAGATTACTAAAGCCAATTACTTCTGTTTCTTTTGTACCTAATCTATTCCACTAATCCACCACTCTATTTCTTAGCCTTATACTTTATAATGTAATTTTAGACCTGGTATGGCTAGGCTACATCCTTTGCACTTTTTTCCTTCAATTCCCTTGATATTCTTGACCTTTTGTTCTTCATTATGAATTTAGTTTCTATTTTTCCGTAGCTCAATAAAATAATTTTTTGGCAGTTTGGTTGTTAGGACACTAAATAAGGAATTTGATTTGGATAGAATTGTCCTTTCATTATATTAGTTTGACCTACCCAAGAGCAATTGACATTTGCTTAATTATTTAGAGTGGATTTTATTTGTGAGAAAAAAGTGTTTTATAGTCATTTTCATGTGATTTCTGGTTTCTCTTGACAGGTAGATTCCCAACTATCTGTTTATGTTGTCTACAGTTACTTTAAATTGAATTTCTCTTTCTCTTTCTTGTTGCTGTGTCTTATTGCTAATATATAAAAATGCTTATGATTTATGGAGGTTCATTTTATATTCTGCCGCCTTGCAAAGTTGCTAATGACTTCCTATAGTTTTAAAGATGATTTTATAGAATTTTCTAATTATATCATCAAATCATCTAAAAAGAGCAAGAATTTTGTTTCTTCATTACCTAATCTAATTGCTTCAATTTCTTTTTATTCTCTTTTGGCTAAAAATAACATTTCTTATACAATATTAAGTAATAGTTATGAAAGCAGGTGTCCTGTTTCAACTCTGATCTTATTGGGAATGCTTCTAGCTTATCCTCAATACATATAATGTTTGTTGAAGGTTTTAGATAGATACTGCTTATCATTTTAAGGAATGCTACATTTATTCCTATGTTTTCTAGCATTCTTAATAGGAATGGGTGTTGTATTTAGTCAAAAGTTATATCAGCATATATTGAAATAATTATATGTTTTCTCTTAGACTTGTTATTGATATGTTCAATTATACTGATGGTTATTCTAATATTGAACCAGCCTTGCATTCTTAGTATAAATTCTAATTGATCATAATGAATTATTCTAGTGATAACTTGCTGTAATTTCTTTGCTAATATTTTATGTAAAATATTTGCATAAATTGGCCTATAATTTTCTTTCTCTTTTTTGACTCTTCATGGTTTAGGTATCAACACCATATAATTTTTCTTCATCTATTTTTTTCAAATAGTTTATATAGAATTAGAATTAATTGCTCCTCAAATGTTTGGTAGAATTAATTTGTGAATCTATCTGGAGATTTTTTCTTTAGGAGTTCATTGATGATTTGTTCAATTTCTTTTTTTCTGAAATAGGATTATTTAAGTATTTAATATTCTCCTTTTTAATCTGGGAAATTTGTATTTTTGTAATTATTTGTCCATTTTACTTAGATTGTCAAATTTATTGGCATACAGGTGGACAAAATAGGTCCAAATTATTACTTTAATTTTCTCTTCATTGGTGATGAATTCATCATTTTTCATTTTTGATACTGGAAATTTGATTTTCTTCTTTTTAAAAATCAAATTAACCAAATGTTTATCTATTTTACTGCTGTTTCATAAGATCACCTTTTAGCTTTATTTATTAATTCAATAGTTTTTTTTTACTTTTGATTTTATTAATTTTTCCTTTGATTTTCAAATTTCTAATTTGGTGTTTAATTTGGAGTTTTTACTTTGTTCTTTCTTTTGATGCTTTTAATTGTATGCCTAATTCATTGATCAACTTTTTTCTATTTTGTTCATACAAGCATGTAATGCTATAAAATTTTCTTTATTAACTATTTTTCTGTATCCCACAAATTTTCTTATGCTATTTCTTTATTATCATTGTCTTGTATGAAATTATTAAATAATTTCTCTGATTTTTTTTGATTGACCCATTCATTCTTTAAAATCAGGTTATTTCATTTTGCTATTAATTTTTAATTTATCTCTCTATGACCCTTTACTGTTTGTGGTTTTTATTGCATCATGATCTGAAAAGGATGCATTTAATTTTTCTACCTGTTTGCAATGGATTATGAGGGTTTTATGTACTTATTTTTGAATATATGCCATGTGCTGTAGATTTTTAAAAAAAGGTTTATTTTTCTATTCTCATTCAATTTTCTCCGGAGGTCTATCATGTCTGGAGAAAATTGAATGGGAATAGAAAAAATAAACTCTTCTAACATTCTATTCACTTCCTTAACTTATTTCTTGCTTATTTTATGATTAGATTTATCTAATTATGAGAGAGGAGAATTGAGGTCCCCTGCCAGTATGGTTTTGCTGTCTTTTTCTTCGTGTAACTCATTTAGTTTCTTCTCTAAAAATGTAGTTTCTGTACTCCATATATATATATATATATATATATATATATATATATATATATACATATATTTAGTTCTGGTCTTTTCATCAGAAAAGTTTGAAAAGTCAACTATTTTTTTAAATGCTCATCTTTCCCCTTGAAAAGGTATGTTCAGTTTTTCTGAGTAGTAGATTCTTGGTTATGACTCAAACTCCCTTGCCTTTCAGAATAACATGTTCCAGGTCCTTTGATCCTTTCAAGTTTATGATGTCAGGTCCTGTGTAATCCTATCACTCCTTTGTATTTGAATTACTTTTTCTGACTGCCTACAGGATTTTCTCTTTGATTTGAAAATTCTGGAATTGGATTACAATATTTCTTGTCATTTTCACTTTGGGATCCCTTTGAGGAGGTTGGTAAATTCTTTCAATGAATATTTTGTCCTCTTGTTCCAGGATATCAAGGTACTTTCCCTTGATGATTTTCTTAAAAATTTTGTTCTTGACTTTCAGATAGTACAACAACTCTTAAATCATCCCTCCTAGATCTATTTTTCCAGATCAGTTGTTTTATCAATGAGGTATTTTACACTTTCTTCTTTTTTATTTTTTAAAAATGTTGTTTAACTGATTCTTGGTGTCTAATGCAATTATTAGCTTTCACTAGTTCAAGTCTATTCTTCAAGGAATTATTTTCTTCATTTGCCATTTTCATCTCCTTTTCTATTTGAACCATTTTTTTCTTTTGCCCAATTATATTTTTACAGGATTTGTTTTCTTCTGTCAATTTTTGTTGCAGCATGTTGAGTTTCTCTTGAATTTATTTTCACAGTTTCCCGTTTCATTTTTAAAATTCCTTTTGAGCTCTTCCAAGAAGTGTTTCTGGGCTCAAGACCAATTCATATTCTCCTCCACAGCTTCATATGTAGCATCCTGTTCATCATCCTTTTTTGAGACGATGTTTTGCCCATTCTTATCTCCAAAATAACTTTCAATAGACTCTGCTTTTCTCCAACCTTTCTTCTTCATTCTGAGATTTGTTACTGGGCACTATCCCAAAACCAGATTTTTTGTGAAATTCTTGTCATTTGTTATAATACAAAAGCATTCCATTATAAACATATGTCACAATTTGTTCATCCATTCGTAAATTGATAAGCATCCACTAAATTTTAATTCTTTGGCAACATAATAGAGCTGTTGTAAATATACTTTGACCCTTGGTGAATGGCTCTTATTTTTACAAATTTAACTCAGTTCATGATATAGTTGAGAAATGAGATCCTTATTAGAGAAATTTCCTAAAAAAATTCCTCCAGTTTCCTGTTTTCCTTCTAATTTCGGCTACATTCCTTTGATTTATTCATTCTTGTTAATTTAATGTAATCAAAATAATCTATTTTATTAACCATGATTCTCTTTATCTCTTGTTTTATCATAAATCCTTCCCTCATTCATAGATTTGATAGGCAAAATTTTCTATATTCCCCTAATTCAATTATGATGTCACCCTTTATGCCTAAATAGTGTACTGATTTTGACCTTGTCATGGTTTGAGATGCTGATCTATGTCTAGTGTCTGCTAGAGTTTCAGTTGTGTCCACAATTATTTTCAAGAAATAATTTTTCTTAGTCAATTTCAGATTTCTTTGAAATATACTTTGCAATCTGATAGTTCTTGGCCACTTTCCTTTATGTTGTTTTTCATTGATTCCCACGATATTCTTAATGTTTTGTTCTTCCAGATGAATTTTCTTATTATTTTTTTCTGTTCTAAGAAGTAATTCTTTGGAAGTTTGATTGGTATGATACTGAATTAGGAAATTAATTTAAGCAGAAGTCGTTTTTATTATATTGACTCAGCCTACCCATGAATAATTAATATTTTCCTGTTGTTTATCATTATTTGTGGAAAAAAAGTGTTTTGTAATTATGTTCATATAGTTCTTGGGTTTATCTTTGCAGGTAGACACTCAAGCTTTTACAAGGTCTTCATTTATTTTAAAAGCACTTTTTCTCTTCTTGATATATATTTATTAGTAATAAATAAATTATATACATATATAATATCATGCAGGTTTATTTCATATTCTATAACTTTGCTAAATTTGCTATTTTAGTATTTTAGTTGATTTTCTGTGGCACTGTAAGTATAACACCCCATTATTATAGATTTATCACTTTGATCCCTAATTGCCTATTTTTATTCCTTCAATTTATTTGCCTTGTATTATCTCTCTAGTTAGCATTCCTTATAAAATATTGAAGAATAATGATGATAAAAGATATCCTTGTTTTACCTCTGGTCTTATTGGTTAGACTTCTAGTTTATATCTATTACAAATCATATTTTCTTTTAATTTTAGATAGAAACTTCCATTTATTTCTACACTTTCTTGTGTTTTGAATAAGAATGTGTTATATTTTTTCAAACCCTTTTTATACATTTATTGATAGAATCATATAATCTTTGTGGGTTTTGTACTTGATATGATCAATTATGTGGATCATTTTCCAAATATTCAACCAGTCATGCATGCATTGTATAAATCCCATCTAGTTATAGTATATGATCCTTGTGCTATATATAGTACTGTAATTTCTCTGAAAGTATTTTATTTAAAAATTTTGCAACAATATTCATTAGGGAAATTGGTCTTATAATTTTCTTTCCCTATTTGTACTGTTCCTGGATTAGGTACTGGCACCAGATTTTTATCATTGAAAGAATTTGGTAAGACTCTTTCTTTTCCTATTTTTCCATATTGTTTATTCAATATTACAATGAACTATTCTTTAAATGATCAGTTGAATTCACTTTTGAATCTGGTTCTGGGAATTTTTTTCTTAGCACATTAATGTCCTGTTCTAAAATTTGGTTATTTAAGTATGGTCTTTACACTTCTGTTAACCAGGACAATTTACATTTTTGCAAATAGTCATCATTTCACTTAGACTGTTACATTTATTGGCATATAATTAAGAACAATAGCTCCTAAAAATTACTTTACTTTCATCTGCCTTGGAGGTGAATTCATTCATTTCATTTTTGATACTGGTAATTTTGTTTTTCTTCTTTCTTTTTTTAAAAATCAAACTTCTGATTTTTTTCCCTCTAGAACCAGCTCCATTAGTTCAATACTCTTCTTGTTTTCATTTTTATTAATCTCTTCTTTGATTTTCAGGATTTCTATTTTGGTGTTTAATTGGAGATTTTTAATTTGTCCTTTATCCAGTTTTTTTAAATTGCATTTCAAATTCATTGATCTGTGCTTTCTCTTTTTTTAAATTAATGTAAACCTCAAGATAAATTTCTCCCTAGCTACTTACAGCCTTGGTTTCTTTCATCCTACAAATTTTGGTCTGCTGTCTCATTGCTGTCCTTCTTTCTAATGAAATTATTGTTACTTTGCTTTGTCCTTTGTTCCACTCAATCTTTAGGATTAAATTATTTAGTTTCCAGTTAATTTAAGTCTCTAAATGTAATTTTTATTGCAGTTTGTTTCAAAAAATTTGCATTTAGTATTTCTACTTTCTGCATTTGGTTGTGAGGTTTTAAATATAGTTTTAGTTGATATTTGTTTTTTAAATCAGTTTTTTAACTTAAATTTAAATTAGAGGTTTTTTTAAGTTTCATGGCCTTTTGGGGGGGTTTTCTCATTATAGACACTGGAATGGTTTAATCATTTCCTTATCATTTCCTTCTCCAGCTCATTTTACAGATGAGGAAATTGAGGCATTCAGATTTAAGTGACTTTCCTAAAGTCAAAATGCTAGTAAGTATCTGAGATTAGATTTGAATTCTTGGAGATGTCTTCTTGACTTCAGACCCAGCATTCTATCCACTCTACCACCTTTTTGCCCATCTTTTTTATCTGTAATAAATGGTCAATTTTTGTAAAAGTGCCATAAACAAATTACAAAACTATACTCCCTTTATTCCCATTCCTTTTTCTACAGAGGCCCATCATATCTACTTTTTTTAAAAATTGTATTTTCTCCTGAACTACATTCTTATTTATTTTATCATTAAATTAATCCAGTTCTGAGAGGGGAAAGTTGTTACCCCATTGTTGTCAATTTTACTGTCTATTTCCTACGGAAATTTGTTTAACTTTTCTTTTAAACGTGTATGCTATGCCATTTGGTGCATATATGTTTGATTGTATTTATGCTTCTTCATGGTCTGTGGTAGTTTTCCTGCTTATCTATTTTATTTAGTTGTATTTTTGCTTTTGCTTTATTTGGTGATCATGATTCATGTTTTATGCTTTTTTGTTTGCTTTTTTTTTTACTTCAGCCTGAAGAATGATAGAATATAACTCCAGCTCCTTATTTTACCTTTGGATATGCCTTTCTGTTTAGAGTATTTTTCTTGTAAACCATGTTTTGTTGGATTTTGGTTTCTTAGCAATTCTTATTTCTAATTCTGTTTCATAGATTAATTTATTACATTCATAGTTACTGTCATGATTACTAACTGTACATTTTACTCCAGTTTATTTTCTTCTTCACTTTTTGCTTTGCCACCTCAAAATTCCATTTTGCTTTTTGACCTTTGGTTTTCTTATTCTTTCCTATTTTTTTCACCATTTCCTCTTTTCTTTTACTCTTTCTTCTTTTGGGTACTCTTTCTTCTGTTTCCTGTATTATAAACCTGCACACACATATACACACATATATTTATATATTGTTTCCTCTTAGATCAATTTAAGATGAGAACAAATATTGTCTAACACAGACTCTCTATTTTCCCTATGCTGTAAAAACTCTTCCTTGTGTGCCTCTTTTATTTGAGATTATTTCCCCATTCTTACCATTTCTCCTAGTGCATCTATATTTCTTACCCCTTCATTTTTTTGAGATCATCCCAAAATAATTGATTTATTTTCATGACCTCTATGGAAACTTTTTCTAACTGACTTATGATAAAATTCTTTGGAATTACATGCATCTTCTTTCCATTTAGAATTGTAAATGATTTAACTTCATTAAGTCCTTTGTAATTTTTGTTTCATGTTTACCTTTTTTCATTTTTTTTTTATTTTTTTTAGGTTTTTGCAAGGCAACGGGGTTAAGCAGCTTGGCCAAGGCCACACGACTAGGTAATTATTAAGTGTCTGAGATCAGAATTGAATACAGATCCTCCTGACTCCAGGGCCGGTGCTCTATCCACTGCACCACTTAGCTGCCCCTCATGTTTACCTTTTTATGCTTTCCCTTGAGTCTTGTATTTCAATATCATATTTTCTGTTCAGCTTTAGTTTTTTCATCAGGAATGCTTCCATATCCTTTATTTCATTAAATGTTAAATTTTGCCACTGAAAGAGTATATTCAGTTTCCTTTTGACTGCTTGCAATGTTTTTGATGACATGGGAAGTTTCATGTTGGAATCTCTTTCAGAAGATGCCCAATGAATTTTTAAGTTTTTATTTTACCATTTTTCACAATATAACAGAATGTTTTCTTTGATAATTTCTGAAATATGATGTCTAGAATTTTTTATCATGGTTTTCAGATAATACTATAATTCAACTTATTAATAATTCAGAGTGAACTGAATTTCTTTCACTTGAAAGTTTTGACATGAGGATTCCACATTAAAGTTACAATCTTTGCAAAATGAGAAGTACTATCCTCTATTAGAATAAAGGATGTAATTAAAGAAAAGAATAATATTACATGTAGATGAGATGTTCATGTGATAAGATCCAAGGAAAACTTTTGAAAAATTTGGGTATATCAAGGGTCTCCTTGGTTTATCAAGAGAAAGTAAAGGAAATCCTTAGCACAGAGGAGAGAACCACTATGTCATAGTACTGGGAAGACATGGGTAAGGATAAAATGAAATTCATAAGCATGGATGATTTCCAATCTCTATCATATAAAGTTCTTTCTGTATCATTGAAATTTCAAATATTTTTGACTATCCCTACTTCCTTCTTTCTCATAGGTAAACACACACACACACACACACACACACACACACACACACACACTTTTAGGAAGGAGGAAAATAATAGGGTCAGAAGATCATAAAATAGTTAGAAGTAGGAGAAACTTAGTCATCTAGTCCAACCTCTTATTTTACAGATAAGGGATCTGAGGAGTGAAATTGTTTGTCTAAGGTTACAGAAATGGTAAGTAATTATTAGGAGAAATTAAACAAGTAAATAAGGTATAATTTATGATCACTTGTCATCCCAGATGACAGGGCATCCTTGTAAAATATAAGGGGAAGAAAAACTACTCATTTAATTCATATATAGATACCAAGTAAGTTAGACTTAAAATGAGTTGAATGACAGGGCTCACAGACTAGGAATTAATAATAATAATATAAATAATTATTATATAATACTTTAAGCTACACAAAATTCCTTATAAATATTACCTCATTTTATCCTCACAAAAATCCTGGGGGTTAGATGTAATTACTATTCTCATTTGAAAGTAGACAAAATTGAGGCAGCAGCAGAGGTCAAATGGTTTATCTAGAATTACAACTAGGAAGAATCTGAGACAAAATTTGAATTCAAGGTTTCCTGGCTCCAGGTCCCTTTCTTTATGCAAAGAGTCTTTTAGCTTTCTTTTTTTTTTTTTTTGTTAGCTTGAGCTTGTAGAGACATATCTCATGGAACATCCCATTCTTAACTCTGTGTTTTTTCACACTTTTGTGAACAAGTTGGCCAAAAATGGCATAATTGTCACAGCTAGGGACAGTGAGTATATTGTCTGGCAGTCAAGATAGCAATAGGCTCAAGTGATAGCCTAAAGGAAGTCAGAGAAAAATGTAATAAGTAGCTATAAAATGCAGTGCTACACTTGGGTTCAAAAAGTCAACTTTGTATGTACAAGGGAGTAAAGGGGGGAAAAAAATCAAGGATTCTTAATAAACTGCAAGCTTACTATTGGTTAAGATGCAGCATAGAAGTAATAATGATTATATATATATATATATATATATATATATGTATATTAAAAAGGAATCTCAAGATTCCATCAAGATGTTAGCTGCATTCTGTCTTAATAAGACTACATCAGTGAATTAGGGGGACGTTTATCCCAAGCATATGAAGATTTTTTCCCTAGTGGAATGGGTAAATGAGAACAATTTATTTCAATGGTAATGAAGATGAATGGCGTCGTGGAATGCTTTGAGCTTGGGCAGATGGTGAAAGTACCATGATTATCCTTGCATTCTGGGCCATCACTGCTTGTCTTGAGTTTTGTCTTAGCACTGAACTTTGATGGCATTGGAAGACATTGTGAAACTGACTTTGTGCAATTCTTTTTCACATAAATCCACTTCATATGGGAGTCAAAACATCACCTCAGGATGTAATTGGTCCTCTCCAAAAATGAAGGCTACAAAACAACAATACCACCTGGAAAATCGCATCCAGTCATGGACATCACATTTCAGGAGAGTATTGACAGGCTGAAACTTGTCCAAAAAAGAGTATCCAAAATGGTGAGAAAGATTGAAAGGAGGTAATGTGAGTTTGAGTTATTTACGATAGGGATATTTGTTAAGCCTTTGGAAATCTGCAAGTCATTAAAGGGTCCTTACTTGGATAAAAGATTAGAGTTCTGCTATACCCTAGTGCATCCTAAAAATAGCAAAGTTAAATATAGATAATCTTGATAGTGATTGTGACCCTCAATAGAGATCTTCAAACAAAACTGAATAATTAAGTTTAGGGAATATTTTTGAGGGGATTCCTGGTCAGAAATGGGTTGAATTATGTCTGTGATTCTCAACCTTTTGGTCTCTCAACCCCCTTTTTAAATTATTGAAGACCTTTTTCAAAGGACTTCAGTTTATGTTGTTTATACATGTGGACATATTAGAAATAAAACATCTTATGAATGAATAAATTTATTTTAAACATTAAAAAATGAATATTTATGCAAATTATATTGTTCCCATTCAAAGTCAGGTGGAACAAGAGCTCATGATAGTCAAATAACATCTAAATAGGAATTCTTAATCTGAAATCTTTAAAACATCTTGGTGTAGGTAGAAGGAAACTATTTTTACTTTTTTGTTTATTCCCCCCCATTGTTTTTCTCTTCTGTTTGATTCTTCTTTCACAACATGACTAATAAATATGTTTAACATGATTGTATATATAGCCTTAAAATGCCTGAATTTTTAAAAATAAATAAATAAATAATCTTTGGGTGATTGAATGGATTACAAAAGAAATAAAACATTTTAACATTGTATGATAATTTTGACCTCTAAACCCCCCTGACAGGGTCAGGAAGTCAGGAATATTCCTCTACCTAAGTTAAAAACCTAAGTTCAGCTACTTACTACTATCTCTTTGATCCTGAGCAAGTCATGTAACTCAATTTTCCTCAGTTTCCTCATCTCTAACAGGAACTGGAGAAGGATATAGCAAACCATTCTAGTATCTTTGCCAAGAAGACCCCAAATATGGTCACAAAGAGTCAAAGAGGACTGAAATTATTCAGCAACAGCAATAAAAAGGAATCACTGGACCAAACTTTGAGAACCAAGGTCTAGATCATCCATCTAATCTCTGTGACAACTTTTTAGTTTTTAGGTTTTGAGATTTAGTGTCTCCGAACAAGGAGTTGTATGATCATAACACCTCTAATCAGGATTTTGATCAGTGGTCCTTTTTGCAGTATATCTAAAACCAGAATGTTATTTTGAGAAACATGTTCCTTAGGGATCTAGCTGAAGGGAGAGTAGGACAAATCAGACTTTCAGATTCCCATGACCATTGCCTGCTGATAATCATAGGGTCAGGGCATGAGAAAGTTAGTGGAAAAAATGGACTTGTGTCCTGTTTTGAATGTGTAAGGCTCAAAAAAAACAATGACCTGAATCAATATGTGTTTTCATTGGGAAGAATCTTGACCCAATTGACCTTTGTGGCTGCTGAAGAAAGGAACACAAGTGTTACTTACCCTTGTCCAGAAATAGATGGAAGTCCTCAGTATTGATGAGAACCACCTTTGGGATCTGTTGATAATCTGGGACTTTAATACCATTAAAATATGTTCATAGAGTATATGAGTATAGGACAAACCTATTTTGATGAGAATTTGCCTCAATTTCAGAAGTATTTTTCTGTACAATAGTCAAAACTTGATTAATTTAGATGAAATACTTTTAACAGGACATAATGAATATATAAGATAACAGAAAAGACTTTCTTGTGTGAAACAGAGCTTAGGAATCCAGCAAGTTCACTTTGCTATTGAGTCATCACCATACATATTTTCATCTCAAAATCTTAGATAATCTAGGGGTATGCATGTTACTAATTATTGTCTAAAAACTTTTCTCATTAATTATTCAATCAAGCTCATATCCTTCATCTCAACTTTTAAATATTGTTTATTTAATAAACCAGAGAACCTTTCCCAATAAGTAGTTGGTCACCTCTCTTTGTATGTCAAAACCCCTAATTTCCTATAACTAAACAAATATTGAAGTTATTCATTACTCTTTTAACAACAATAAAATCAGCGATAGCATAAAACATGGATTATTATTTAAAATCTCAGCCAGAGCCATCTGCAACCATTATCATAACTGTAGACGACACTTGGTGTTCTGCTTTCATCAAATGCTCCATTGAAATGAGAGAGATATTACTATTATGAAAAAAACATAATAGAAAGAAAGTTTGTGCAGTGACAGAAACCTGTGGATAGAGTTCAAGAATTGGAGTAGGAGAAATTGAAGCAGAATTCTAAGATGCAGACTAGCTTCAAGTAAATCAGGATATCCCTCAGAGTCTCAGTTTTTCTCATTTATGAAATAGAGATAATATCACACAGGGATATTGTAAGAAAATGCTTTGAAAATTTTACAGTACTATGGAAATTGAAGCAATTATTGTTATCAGAAGCAAACATTACATGAGGCACATCCATTCATTCCTGAGCCTTCCAAGATTGCTAGACCAATACTGAACATTGAGTTATAGGCAATAAAAGATAGCTAAAATCTATTTGGGTAAAGACTTTGGGGGGGCTTATTTCTGAATACATGAATGACTTAATTTTAGTGCTAAAATATTTGGATCTTGTTTACTCTCCAGCTAAAAAAGAAAAAAGACAGATGGTCAGCATTGGAGGTTTGTTAACCTCACATGGTAAAATGCATATTGATATTTTGGGCTTTGCTGCTTCAAATATGTATGCACATGAAAGAGGGATAGGAAAACTACAGAAAAGTGGCAGTGGTGGGGGATATCACACATTTATTCATAGCTTTGTCACTCAGATTCCTCTGATTCTTTTCAGTAACATAAAAAAGAAAAAAGCATGTCCCATCCATTTCAGTAAGACTAACAAATGCCTTGCTTTTATATGAGCAAGGAACAGAAATGAGAGCAAAACAATGACCCTCAATGTCTCCAAGGAACGTTCCTCATTGCTCATTCAACAGGCTGCAAATATCTATGCCACAAGTCACTTGGGAATTTATTGAGAGAGAATGGGTTCATTTACTGCCTGAATGAATTCCCTTGTGATCTCTGACATGAGGCATAATAGAGGCAGAGCAAAGTTAGAAGCTCACAAAAATGGGTATTTATATTTGCAGCTTCAGGAAGCACAGTAGGACTTCATGTATGCGACTTTGGATTCCCCAATCCATCAATTTTTACTTTCACTGAAAGAGAGAAGACAGGAATCCAAAAAAAGAAAAAAATTAATGGACCACAACTCTCAGGAGGTGTTGCTATAGTTGAGTTTCTTTTATTTATTTATTTTTGGCAGGAGAGGTCTGGGAAAAGCTGTAAGACACCAAGAAAAGGAGGTATACAAATGTATACTATGTTGTTGACACATTTGCAGGTTGTACTAGTCATTTATCCATTACCTTATTGATTCCCCAAATATTTAATAATGAGGTCAAAATATAACCTAGACAAGAAGCATCTTTCATTAATGTAGTTGACCAAGCCCCTTGTCTGATTTAGGAGATTTTGGAATATTCTAGGGTGGGAAGCAATCGGCATAATGTGGAAGCATCTGGAGGACCTTTCCATCTCCAGGAATTCTTCTTCTATTTGAACCCTATGCTACATATCCTCTGTAGTTATATCAAGTGATTTTGCCATACTAATATACCCTTAGTATAAAATCTACAGCTTCATAACTTAATTTCCAACTCTATACACTTCTAGAAGATATTATTTACAAAATGGTTCCCAAAGAGAAGCACAGATCACTTATAGACAACATGGTTTACTGACAGATTATTCAAAAAGATTTTGCATGAACATAATCAATATAGCAAAAAAAGGAATGAAGCTATCAGGTGGGAAGATTATCTTCATTAAATGAAGATAAAATTGTTGTAGCTTTTACCTATTATATGAAATTTACATTAATATTTAAACCTAAGAACAATTCCCTAACAGATAAATAGTACAGGTCATCAAAAGAAGAAAAGCTATTTATTGATGACTCTTTTAAAACTCTTATAAAAAAGCAAATTGAGCAACTGAAATATCACCTCACTTTTTCAAATTAACAAGAGTCATATAATTATAAATTTAGAGTTGATAGGGGATCTTAAAAGTAATTTATTTTTACCTCCTCATTTTTTATAGAAGATAAAATTATCAGTGTTTAAGAAACTGCAAGAAGCTACAATAACATACTGTTGGTGAGACTGTATTTAGCCAAAATATTTCTGGAAAACAATTAGTAATTTTACAAAAACAGATTATTAAATTGCTCATACTTTTAAACTGTTTTTTCTTTGCTTAAGATGGGGCCATGGGATAAAGAGGATAATAAAAGTGAAAATTTATTCCTAAAAAAGAAAAATATCATTAAAATTTAATAAAAGAAAAAATAGTTCATGCCATTTTATCACTTGACTTCCATCATTTTGGGACCAGTTTTTATAATATGGAATATGGAGATGACTTATGTATGTATGTATAGATTTCAAGAAAACATTTCACAGTCTTCTATTTTATTCTATCCTGGAACTGGTTTAGTGATAATATTCATAGGTATAGATAGTTTTAATGCTAGGAACATCAGAAATCCAAGATTCCTTTGGAAGGAGTTAATTGCCACAGGGTATCTGTCCTTGTTTTGAGGTGTTTACAATGTTTGTCAGTGATTTGGAAGAAATAAATCATGTTTGTTGATGACTGTTTAGTTCATAATTTAAAATGGATTTTCAATAGTGCTACTCTGGGAAAAAATAAGCTGTGCTCTCTAAGATGAAATGACCTAAAGTAGAATTGAATCATCATTAAAGTCTCTTTTGCTGTTCATGTTTTTAGAAAAAATATCAGAATTATAGAACTTTTAAGGATTATCAAATGGTGGAAACCAGCGGTGAAGTGAAGGAATTCAGTTTGAGTAAGCCAAAGCTGAAACTCCTATTGACTTCTACTCTTGCTTCCTTTAGAAGCACATTGGCTATCAATCAGGATGTTATTAAGAGTTGTCAGAGTTATAGAGCTCTAATGATTGTAAAACACTTTGCATTCATTATCTTATTTGAACCTTACAAGAGCCCTGAGGAATTGTTGAATTGAAAGTCATGTGGTATAAAAGATAAGTTCAGCCTTCAAGTTATTGGTTGCATGATTTGGGGCATGTCACTTACCTTCTCCATATCCCATGAAACTCTAAGACTGCAAGTTGCAGAGAAATTAGTCTATATTGGTGGAGGAAGTTTCCTCATTCAAAGTTTTCTATAACAATGACATCACAAAATTATAATTTTTTTATTTAAGAATGTGTTAATTGGCTATTAATGGCATTTTACAGAGGAGAAAAATGACATTTCACTATTTTGTTGTTGATCAGTAGTTTTAGTCCTGTCTGTCTGTGATCCCATTTGGGGTTTTCTTGTCAATGAAACTGAAATGATTTGTCAATTAATTCTCCAGCTTATTTTATGATGAGGAAACTGAGGTTACTTAAATGAATTATCCTGGGTCACACAGTTTGTAAGTGTCTGAGACCAGATTTGAACTCAGAAAGATGAGTCCTTCTGATTTCAAACCCCACACTCTGTCCACTAAACTAGATCACACTGCAATTAATGACAGAAGCAAAATTTATACACGTGTCTTTTTATAGCAAGCTCAGTATTCATCCTATTAAACCAAATTGCTTCTCTTACTTGAAACACAGTAGAAATTTAATATTTCATCATAGTTTATAATCTTGTTTTACATGTATTAAAATTCAAATGTTTTGATTTAAGAAAGATTTACTTTATATTTTGGGAAAAGGAGGAACTATTTATTGATTATTACAATTATCACAAGCATTATAAGTAATTAATTTTTTTCCCTTATACCCACCTACTTACTTAATCAAAAACCCAGTAATAGTAATGCTACAAGATGGTAGGTAATTTTGCTTAGAATAAAATTAATGGGGCCAGCTAGGTGGGTAGTGGATAGATCACTGGCCCTGGAGTCAGGAGCACCTGAGTTCAAATCTGGCCTCAGACACTTAATAATTACCTCGCTGTATGACCTTGGGCAAGTCATTTAACCTTATTGCCTTGCAAAAACCAAAAGAAGAAAAAATAATAAAATAAAATTAATGGACTTGCCCCAAACTCCAAGAAACTTTTACATTTGATTTATTTTCATTTATAGGGCTCTTAACTATTGACTTTACCAAGTTACATATTTTTACACAATCCTAATAATTTCAAAGATATTATTAATCAAATGAGATAAGCATTAAGGATGTTATCCATATTTCCAACTTAAATTGTTCCAAATATAGCTCACTTTACAATTTTTACACTAGTATTTTTTTCTTTCCTTTCCTTTTTTAGTTTTTTCAAGGCAATGGAGTTAAGTGACTTGCTCAAGGTCACACAGTTAGGTAATTATTAAGTGTCTGAGGTCTGATTTGAACTCAGGTCCTCCTGACTCCAGGGATGGTGCTCTATCCACCGAACTGCCCAGCACTTTTTCCCCCTAAACTTATGGGGCCTTAATCTTCAGTTAATATATAGATTTGATTCCTGAATGTGCCTTTTTTAATTGTAAAATAAAATATTTATTACCCAAGGATGCTTTAATAGAACATTCCATTTAGCCATCCTCTTGAACCATCTCAGTAGCCTCCCCTTACACTGCTGTAGAACAAAATATTCCTTCAAGGTCACCACTGTAGGTGTTGTCTTCTATTAGCATGGCAGAATCTTGAGATGAGGAATTTTCTCTTTTTAAAATATTTCTTTCCTTACACTTACACTTAATATAGTCTCTGACTCATGATAGACATTTACTAATACTTCCAAAAATTAGTTAATTAATTCAATGGTGTAAGATTAGAAATAATGACAAACTGAGCAATCAAATCGTAGATCAAGAGAATTATTGAATGCCAGAGGTGGCAAGAGGCTTTAGGGATAAACATCCCTTATTTTACAGATGACTAATCTATGACCCAGTATGAGGAAAGGACATGCTTCAGGTTCTTGTAGCTTATAAGTGGAAGATCAGGAACTGGAATATTCTTTCAAATGTTAGTTACTAAGCAAGTATGTCTCTTTGTTGATCTACAACTAGCAAATCTGCATAAGAAGGAAAACAGACTTTTTTCTGGAATCAAACTCTAGTCAAAACACACCAGTAATTTTTAGACAGTTCCTAAAATCACCTGCATATTGGCTATAGAACCTTAATTTTCTTCTATTCTTTCATTTCTCTTTTCTATTTTTCTTCCATTGTTATTCCCATATAACTTTGTCTTAATGATGTATCACAACTTAAGTTTTAACCCTTTCTATATCTCCCCAATTATCATGACTATGACAGTAGGACAGTTAAATTATCCTAGACAACTGTCGTCAGAATTTATTAAATAACAAATTGATTCAGGCAGATTAGAGTTCTAATTTTGCCAACTAGAAATTACATAAGTGAATAACTTGAGAAGCAAGGAAAGAAGTATATTTGCCAATGCCACCAATCATATTAAATATTGAGAATGCTCTGGAGGTTTAAGGCAGGAGGATCAGTAGCACTCATGTTCTTTCTCTCTCTGTCTCACTCTCAAAAATAGACAGATAGAGATACAGACTCATAATGAGTAATGAATGTAGCAGTCTTTCTTTTCATAATGATGTGGCAAATTCAAATTCAAATTTCATAATGAAGTAGCAAAGTCTTTTCTTGTCTTCCCCTTGGTCCCAAGAGACAGAAGAAGGAACAATGGAATTGAAGATTTTGTTTTGAATTTAAGAGAAACCTTCCTACCAGATTTATCCAAAAGTGGAATTATGGAGAGATGGGACATCTTCAAATAAAGTCAGAAGAATATTTGTGAAGTACATTATGGTACAGGTTTCTGTTCAAGTTTGGGCCGGATTAGATGGGACTTAACTCCTTGTAACTCTGAGATTTTGTTATCATGGCAGTCCAGGATAAAATGTTTAGGAGGCATCTATTCTGGAGGGTTTGGAGGATGCTAAAGATCACTGAGTGATTCAGTATTTAGAGGATTGAACTTGGAATCAAGAACTGAATTCAAATTCTGTCTTGGACATAATAACTGTGTTTTATTGGGAAAGTCACTTAACCTTTGTTATCCTCAGTATCCTCATCTGTAAAATCGAGATGATCATAATAACATCCACCTTGCAGGGTTGTTATGAGGCTCAAATAAAATGGCAAACATAAAATACTTTGCCAATATTTAAAATGTTATTTAAGTTCTAGGCATTATTCATGTCAACTCCACAATTATATAAATGGTTTCACTATATAATTTATAATGTGTGTATCTGGGGATGGTGAATTGGGGCCCTTCTAATGGAACTGGATAAGCCCTCTGACCATACTGACTTCTTTCCTCGAGTCTTTTTAAAGGCTTTCTTCCATCCTTGCTAAAATATGCATATAATGTAGTCACTTTCTTGGTCCTCATTGTCAAAAATGTGTTTAAGAAGATTAATCACTGAGGTAAGAACTCAAGTCCATGGATCCCTCTTCTGATTTGGTTTATAGTTTTATTTTTTTCTCCTTTCTGGGTCTAGGTCAACAAAAAGTGATCCTGAAAAATGAGTATTTCCTGTGAATAAGACTGTATATCAAATAGTCAGGAATTCCTGGGAAAGAACCACCTTCCTAAAAAGGTGCTTGCTGTAACTATTCTTTTTTTTCCAGAAATGACCCATCCTCAACCTGAATAGACTAAAGAGTCATGCTCACCTGGTCAAGAGATCTGAACTTTGGGAGTTATTTGGACATACAGCTCTAAGATGAAGGTGAACTAATCTATTCAACAGTCCCATGAAGTCTTTATCTTTCAGAAGAACTACAGTGATTTTAATGGGGGCTTGTTTTTATTTTAGATATTCATTAAGATACAATTATAAGTCTCTTCTGTTTTGATATTTTTGTCATTGACAAAATAAATATCAATTAATTTTTCCCAATTGATATTTTACTTTATTTTTATAATTATGTATTATAAAAGTTTTTCAACATTCATCCATGTGCATATGCATATTTATGTTACATAATTTCCTTCCACCTTCCCTTCCCATCTCCCTCCACAAATATTGTAAATATATATATATATATATATATATTTATATTCAATATATTTACAGATTAGTGAGAAATTGGGACTAAGGAAAAAAGAAAGAAAACCATGAGATAGGATAGAAAACCATAAAAGAAATCTTTAAAAAAGTGAACATAGTGAATAACTATTAATTCTTTGTGATTCCATTTGAGGTTTTCTTGGCAAAGCTACTATAGTGGTTTGTCATTTCTATCTCCAACTCATTTTACAGAAGAGGAAACTGAGACAAACAGGTTTAGTGACTTGCCCAGAGTCACATAACTAGTTAGCATCTGAATCCAGATTCGGATGACGAAGATGAGTCTTCCTGATTTCAGGACCAGTACTTTGTTGATTTATCTAGCCATCTAGTTATCCTAAATCTGATATATATTTTTATATATCTTTTTGAGGATGGACTCTCTTAATTCATTTTGTGAAAACCATAGACATGAGCGATAACTAATATGAGGAAACAAGAAGACAAGGAAATATGAAAAAGCCTAATTTTTCTTTGATATTAAGTCATCCATAGAATGAATATAGGCTCCTTGCCAGTTTGGAGCTTGGACCCTTTGTGAGAAGGCAACCATTAGCTCACAATTAATAAATACTGTACTGCATTTTTGAGACTAAAAATTAAGCTTTTTTAAGGGAACTATAGAGAAGGCATCAATGGGAAGACTGATGGATTTGTGATCAGTGGATTCAGGTTTAAATTCCAGTGTTGCCAATTATTAGCTCTATGAACTTAAACAAGCTACTTTAATCTCTGTGTTCCTTAGTTTCCATTTTTTTTTGTAAAATAAGGGTGTTGGACTTGACCTTTGAAATCTCTTCCAATTTCAAATCAAAGATCCTATGGTAAAATTCATATTTGTATTGAGTGCTTGGGAGACCCTTAGCAGATGTAGCATTACAGCAGGAATTCGGCAATTGTGAAAATGGGTTGAATATGGGATATGTGGCATGAAGAAGGATTTGATTCTTGGCACAGTAGAGAGAGTCCATCAGTGAGTAATGAGTGAGCAAAGAAATAAGTGAGAGTGCATTGGTGAGGAAGTGAGATAGAAGGAAATGTTCGGACATGTTGTTGAGCTGGTAAAAGACTATGATTATCAACCTGGGGTATGCTGGACCATGGCCACAGCCTACCTTAGGCCAACCTTAAGCAAATTTGAACTTTTGTCACCAATCTGAGCTTCTTTGCTAGTCTGACAGAGAAGAGAAGATCTGTGAGCAAAGTTCAGGACAAAGTATAAAATGGAGTTAGTTTAGATTATCACTAAATTAACTCTATCTTTAAATATTTCTTGTATTTCCTTTTAAGGGTTTCTATTCTATTTCAAAATTTCATTAAATTGGTGCATTTATAAATTGATCATTTCTGCTTGGCTATAATTGCATCTAAAATTATAATTTCCTTTTGTTATACATTGAGGTTTCCATTTTGTTATAAGACTTTAAAAAATCAACATTAAAATTCTGTTTCTGACAACATTTTGAAATTCAAAAGCTTTTCCACAAATATAAACTGAGTCCACTATGATACCAAATAGAGTGGAAAGGGAAATCTTTAAACCTGGACCAGCTGGAAGTGATCTTTCAAGGTAAATGACTCAGGTTATTTCATTAAACTGTGAGCCTGAGCATCATGTAAGTGTGATTTTATTTCCTCCCTGAAAATGAATAGGCAAGTTTGCCTAAGCTCCCTGAGAGAATTCTCTTTTGGCAGTCTAATTCACCTCTGGAAAATGGAACACTTGTGGGTCACACATTCATCACCCAAAATAGATGTGTCATGAGGGATGAGAGAAGTTTTGCCAAGCTTAGCGCACTCTTGGAAACCAAATTCAGAATTCACTGTGCTCAATTTTCAAAACTTATTTGCTATTTTAAAGAAAAGAACTCATTAAAAATTTTAAGTTTCCATTAGCTCCATTGAAATGCTTGAATCTTTTCAGATTCAACTCAAAGCAAATTAATTAATATTGATTTAGTGCAAAGGATTTAGAAGGGGTTGTCCTGTCCTATTTTCTTCTGTTAGCTCATTCATTCATGCTTATTCAGCGAGAATCATTTACATTGGGGAAAATAGTGTTTGCACATGTAGAAATGGGATTGTCTTCTCATTGTTCAAAATACAATCATCTCAATCATTTTGTACCCATTTTCATTTCAAATATATTGTGAAACACAGAAATATCAAGTTTAATTCATATTGCAGGTGACTCAGAGTCGTGTGAAACAGGTTTGAGATCCTTGCCATTGAGGATCTATCTGCAAAAGTAGCATGAAAGCTCCCAACAATGATCTGACCCCAAAAGGATCATTCTGTGGCCAGAAACAGGAGAGCTCAACAATTACAGAGGTCTTTGAAATGTTTAAAATCTCAAAGACAGTAGACCAACACATTAATTAGATGTCCTATGGAAGTGAAGTGGGGGGAGACAAGCCTATGTTGGGAAGGAAGTGCTGTTCTTGGAGCATGCACAGAGATTCCCAGCCTGCTCCTTGTGAAAACTTGGTGTGAAAGTACCTTTGCTCATGATGAGTCAGGAGAGCATGCTATATGAGGTTGGGTTTTATAACTCGCCAGGAGGCAGAAGAACTGATGATTCAGGGATTACTGAGCCAGAACTCAGTGTGCTTACTAAAGAAGTATCCCATCAATCTTTCACTTCCTTTCCTTTGCAGCCATGAGGAGTCAGAACTTTGAACTACTTCTGAAGGCCAGGTGGGGAAATAGGCTATGTTTTGTTGACCACCCAGTCACGATAACTGTGAGCACATAACTGTCTCTGTCTCTTTGTGTGTTTTTCTCTCTTATTTCATACTAACAGATATTATAAGATAGATATTTATAGGTAAACTCATGAATCTAAGAAATAAGGAGATTCAGTTAAAGAATTTGTGTCAATCCCATTGATGCTCAGGGGTAAATAGCTATATATTTATTATGGTTATACTGTAACTATAATAACTACAGTGCCCATACAGTACCCATAGGAGTAGTACTGAGCACTGACAGTTTACTGCTTGCAAGGCAGAGAAAAACAATGAGTACAAATGAAGCAACAGTCTTCTAAAGAAAGGCAGATTTGGAGGAGTGTTGATGATTTCATGACAGAGGAAAGTGCCAAGTATACCAAGTACCTAAGGGTGATTTATGAGGGCTTTCCAAATTGAAAAAAGGATTTCTACAGAATTTGTGACTTTCTTTGAATCATGTGTTCTCTACACATATGTATCTCTACCTTTAGAGAGTAGGCTGAATCCTATTTTTTTCATGGCTATTCTGTGTATTTATAAGTATAGGCCAAGTTTGGGGGATAATGTTTGGCCCGAACTGTTCTTTTTATCCTTTCTAAGTAAATATCTTTTGCAACAAAAGTTCATTGAAGAATACATTTTGTGGTAGTGCAGAACTAGAAACAAAATAATTGCACTTCAACTGATGAATGACTAAGCAAATTGTGGTAAATGAGTATATTGGGTTATTACTGAGTTGGAAGAAGTTACAAAAATTTGGAAGAACCAGGAAAAATATACAATGACAAAATATATGATGTAGAAGCAAAAAATAACAACACAAAACAATTTAAACAGGAAGCTTTAAAATGATCAAGAAAAAGTTTGATAAAAGAAGAGGTATTAGAAGATCCTTCTTGCCGTTGGGAATCAGACATTGGACCTAAAATGATACTTTCTTAATATGTTGATTGGTTTTATTGAATTTTTTCTTCTATTTAAAAAAAATCTATTTGACATAATTGCTTTATGAGGAAGAGGTGAAAATCAAGGCAATGCAAAAACTAAAAATAACAAAATTCATTTAAAAAAAGCTAAATAAAAATAATTGACTCAACTGAATGATTCTTAATCCTAGAGAGGTTCATCGATGACAGTAGTAGAATAATGGTCCTGGTGGTTATTCTTGTAATTCTGAATAATAGTTGAAGTTACATCTCTCGAGGCCAAAATTTCCAGTACTTTCTCTGCAAGGTGCATAGATGCTATAGAAAATGTATTGAAAAATATGGGCAGGGATTGTATGCAATGAGAAGTCAGGAAGAGCTGGCTATATATAGTAGCAGAGAAAATATCTCAGTGAGATTTTTGAGTCATTGTAATAATGAGCTTTGAAGTTTCAAGGAATAGAGCTGTAA
This sequence comes from Macrotis lagotis, assembly GCF_037893015.1. Classification (NCBI taxonomy): domain Eukaryota; kingdom Metazoa; phylum Chordata; class Mammalia; order Peramelemorphia; family Peramelidae; genus Macrotis; species Macrotis lagotis. The sequence goes on from NC_133660.1 coordinate 27,822,809, forward strand.
TCAAACAACTCAAATCAAAACAATCAAATCCCTTCAACCTTCTTCACACTGTTGTGTTTACAGACAGAAAAGTTTAGGAACATACTTAATGAAGTGTTCTAAGATCCGTTTTTTCTTGAGCAGCCCTTCCTTTCTCTGATGGATTATGTCTATTTCCAGGAATCTTATCAGGTACGTTCATGTAGTTTTACAATCCCAGTTAATATTTGCAAATACTTATATAACTGGAGTTTAGACTAGTATTATGGAATTTAAAGTTTTTCCAACTCAAGAGATAAATTCTATCTCTATAGTGAATATAATTTCATAATGCTAGTATTAGTCCCAGTTATATTTTAAAATTATAGATAAAAGAACATGATGAACATAAAGTAAATTAAAGGTGACTATTTAGAAACGAACAGAAAACATGTTGTCAAAGTAGAAATAATTAGCATTGAATTGCTTTGGTGGATAAAATGCTAGACTTGGAGTCAGGGAGATCTGTGTTCTAATTTTGTTTCATTCCTTTACTAGCTATATAACTCTGAGTATGTAATTTAACTTCCCTGTATTCTCATTTTCCTCTTCTGTCAAATGAGGGGATTGGATTATATTGCCTCTAATTTCTTATCTAGTTCTAAATCTATAATCCTATGTTTCCTTGAAAAACAATTCTGCTTTTAAAAACCTGACATCCAATCAATGTCTGTAGATTAGTTTCTTCCCTTTGTGATGAAGAGGTCATAAAACAGGGATTAAAAGATTAGTGGGATGAGACAAGTCTCATAATGTTTTTGTTTTTTAGGAAGGCTTATTGTCATCCAGTTTTATTTTTCCTTTTGTTTTAAGTACTGCAACAACTAAATGCATCATAAGCATTTGGCCCACTATAGAATGCTACAGAAACAGATGGGTAAGGCCAATCCAACTGGTGGCCAGATGGTATATATTGAGAGATTCTCAAAATAGTAATAATTCACATTTCAATCAACCTTTAGAATTTACAAAACCCATACTTCAAAATAACCCTCTGAGCTCATAGGGTTATTACATTATATTATTAACATAATTCTCATTTTCTGGATGAAATCTCTTCCTCTATAATATCTCTGAGTTGACTGATGTAATTGCTAGAATCCACAAACACCTGGGTTCAGGAACTATTTCCAATACACATGGGCTAAGTGACCCTGGGCAAATCATTTTACCTCTTGATGATCCATGCAAATCTTTTAGATGATATCTTGCAGATAGTTTGCAAATCTTTCTTGGTGAAGGGGATTTCCAGACTGGGAGTTCCTTTTGCTGAGGAATTCACAGATTTGCACTGTCCCTTATTCTTCTTGCTGTCACCCCTCCCCCCCAGTAACAACAATGCAAATAACAACAGCAACAAGAATGACATCAAATTCCTGAGATCATTATTCATCATATTGTAGGGAACTGACATATTTATCTGCTCAGAGCTTCATTGGCCTGGACTTGACTTGTATCATAATCAAGCTGAAATAATCACCTATATGCTTGTTTACCTGTTTCTAATTTTTCCTCATAACATTCCTAACCATGTTGTACTCTACTCAAAAACTTCCAAGACTGTCTTCCTTGACTTTCATATAAAATATTGGATTTCATTTCCTTCTCCCCAAAGTCCTTCACAATGGGCCTCTAACCAAATTATATTTCCAAAAGGGATGTATTAGGTAATAAGCCTAGATATGTAGAGCCAGATCACTAAGAAGATCTAAATAAGACTTGTAAATTCCAAAGAAAGAAATTTATTTTTACTCCTAAAGTCATTAGGGAGCTATAGAGTTTCTTGAGCAGAGTAGAGGCATGGTAAATCCTTTGTTTTAGACGCACAACTTTGCCAGCTGCTCCTCAGAGGGATTGGAAAGGGGAAAACTGAATTCAGGGAGATTACTCTAATGGGTCTAAAGTAGGGTTGTGGTCATATAAATATTGATAAAGGGATGAAGGGGATTTGAAAAATAAGAGAGAGAAAGAAGATGAAAGTTGACTTAATAAGATTAAAAATTGATTAGATATGGGAAAGATAAAGAAAACTAAAGAATAAAGAATATATTTGAGATTTCAAAATGAGTGACTAGAAGAATGATTTTATCTTAAAAGACAAAGTCAGAAAAAGTGGACAATTTGGGGCAAAAGTTTATAAATTCTCTTTTAGGCATGTGAAGTTTGACACTGAACTGAAGATGTCCACCTGACAGATGTAGGATTCAAGAAAGAGGGTAAGTAGAAAATATAGCAACAGATATGGAATTAAATAAGTAGATAGATCAATGATAGAGTTGATAGACAGACAGAGACAGACAGACAGACAGACAGATAGACAGACAGACAGACAGACAGACAGACAGACAGACAGATAGATAGATAGATAGATAGATAGATAGATAGATAGATGATAGATTTAGGTGTTACTTGCTTAGAAGAGAACATTAAACCCTTGGGAACAAATGAGATCATTGAGCTAGAAGATATATAAAAAGAAAATATTTGAGGATAGAGCTCTGGAATTCACTTGTAATCTTGTGGTAAGAGATAGATGATGGTAAAGGACATTGAAAAGGAGCAGGAGAACCAAGAAAGAAGAATGTTATGAAAACTCAGACAGGAGAGAGTATTCAGGAAGAATGATCAGCAATTGCAAAAGTTGCAGAAAAATAATAATTCATACCTATATAATAAATACAAAAGTTCATTGAATTTGGCAATTGAGCAATGATTCAAAAATAAAAATAGAATGAACTCTACCAAGCTCCTTTATGAGATAAACATGATCCTAATACTTAACCAAGGGGGCAGAAGTGAGACTGTAAATGAAATGCACTAAAAAAAAATCAAGATAAAAATTTTAAATTAAATAAAATAAAAGGAGACTACGGTAATATAGATAGAAAATAATTCACATTGCTCAAAATAGATTCATATCAAAGATGCATATATTGTTCAGTACTAGTAAAATTATTAGAATTTATCAAGTAAATAATAAAGATAAAATGACATAATATTTCAATATATATATAGAAAATCTCATGAACAGAATACCTGACATAAATGAAAAAGACACTTTTTATTAAGATCATGAGCATATGATTAGTATCAAAAGCTAACACAGCTTACAATGGAGAAACACTAGAAACGTTCACAGTACAAATAGAAATAAAGAAAAGATTACTGATTTTCTCCATAATATTTGAAAAAATTCTAGAAAGGTTTACTATAGCAGAAATACAGGAGAATAAAAGCAAAGGTATAAGTGTTATCAAAGAGGAGAACAAGTTCAGTGATTTGTCCTTGGCAGAGCTATGAAGTATCATAGCCATTCTGGAAAGGAATTTGGAACTAAACTCAATAAGTCACTAAACCAGTCAAATTTTTGAACTCAGCCATTCAACTACTAGGTTTATAGTCCAGAGAAAGAGGAAAAGGTCCCTCGTGTTAATAAATATTTAAAACCAAATTTCATTGTAAGAAATAACTGGCAACAAAACAAGTTGGGGAGTGGTTGAACAAATGATGGAATACCAATCAGTTGATACGTATTAAGACCCTACTATGTACCGAGGAAGTGGGGGAAGTGAAGCAATTCTTATTCCCCATAACTTTACATTCAATGAGGGAGACAACACATGTATAAAAATGTATACAACATAACCATAAAATTTATAACTAGACATACACATAAAATAGTTAACTTAAAATAGTTCATTTATGAGGGGTGGTGTTAGCAGTTAAGATTTGGAAAAGACTGTAAAAGGTTGCTCCAGATGGAAATATTGAAAGAAGAGAGGGATGCTGTGAAGCAGAGGTGAGGAGGGCAAGTTCCAGGTGGGCTGGTGGCATTTGCAGGGTAATGGCAAGGAAACAGGAGATGTCTGGGGGATGAAGGCATGACCAGTTTGGTTAGATGGCAGAGTAAGAGAGGAGAAAAAATATACAATAAGCCTGGAAACATAGAATAGAACAAGTTGTTGAAAGTTTTAAAAGCTAAGTAGAGGAGTTTCTAATTCATCTTAGTGGCAATGAGAAACCACAGCAGTTGATTATGGAAGTCACATGGCCTGATATATACCCAAGAAAAATTATTTTTGGCATCATTCTAAAGAATGGATTGAGGACTTGAGGGAGGTAGACCAATTAGGAAGTAATAGATAGATTGCAATTGGTAGATGAAAGTTGATGATGGCATGAACTAAGATGAGTAGATATAACAAGAAATGCTTGGAAGATAGAAATGATAAGAGTACTAACAAGACATGATAACTGACTTGATAAGTTGGTTGCAGGAGAGTGATGAGTCTATGAATAATGCTGAGATTATAAATCTGCATCAGCAGATATATGGTGTTGCCTTTGACAGAAATAGGAAAGTTTGGAAGAAGGAAGAATTTGAAGAAATTCCATTTTTAATCATGATACATTTTTAAAGTCTTTGGGATATACAGCTTTAAATGTCTAGTTGGCAATTCATGATCAAGGAATGATGATGTGGTGAGACCAAGGCTGGATAGGAGTCATCTCCAGAAAGTTGATAAAGAAAACCCATGGAAGCTGATGTTATAAACAAAAAAGAAAGATGTGACAGGACCCCAAATAGAATCTTGGGGGAACTTACTACAGTGAGAAGTTAATGTGAAGGCAACGAAAAGCAAGAAACATAAATCAATCAACAAAGGATGCTGTGAAGGGGGAATCAGACAAATTGGAAGGTCAACCAGGAGACAAACTCAGAGAAGACTATGTATCCTGGAGAAGGTAATGAACAGTACCAAATGCAAAAGATAAGTGGAATAATTAGGACCTAGAAAATACCATTGATGTATAAATGAAATGGAATATCATTGTACTAAAAGATGCCAAAGGGGCAGAATCTGAGAAAAATAATATGAAATGAGCAGAATCAAGAGAAAGATTCGTAGAATTTCTACATCACAAAGGAACTCAACTGTGATCTATAACCAACACAATGGAAAAGCATGCTTCCCACCTCTTGACTGAGAATGAGTGCAGAATCAGAAGTGCAGAATGAGACATTAATTTTCTGATGTGAGCAATGTGTGAATTTCTTTTGCACTTTTACACTTAGAGCAGGGTTTTTAATTGTTAGGATGTTAGTAGAAGAAAGGTAGTGACTGTTTTACAAAGAAATGGCAAAGGGAAAAAGTATTTAAGTAACTGCTGTATGCCAGATACTTTACAAATTATATATCACTTTACAAATTATATATCATAACAACCATGGGAGGTAAGTGCTATTACTATTCCCATTTTAAAATTGAGGAAACTGAGTCAAACAAAAGTTAATTGATTTGCCCTGAGTCACATAGCTAGGAAGTGTCTGAGGTCAAATTTGAACTGTGGTCTTCCTGACCTATTGGATTGTAAGCTCCTTTCCTTGAGAGTATGGGATGTCTTTTGACTCTTTGAATACTTAATGCTTAACACAGTACCTGATGTCTCACAAGAACTTAGTAAATGTTCACTGGATGGATGAATGGTTGAATGGCTGAATGAATGAATGGATGGGTGGATGGGTGGATGGATGGATGGATGGATGGATGGATGGATGGATGTGTGAACAGATGAATGGCCAGATAGACTCAAATCTTTATCTACAGATCCATCTAGCTGCCTAGAGATAATGATAATTATGCTAATAAGAAACAAACAAATCAATGACATGAAAAATAAGTAGAAGAGAGAAGAGGATTTTTTGGTTGTTGTTTTGCTTGTTTTTGTTTGGGTTGTTGTCCCATTCTCTCTTGGCATCCACAGGACATGATGGCTTATCAGATTTTGCATCATGTCCCTTAAAACATTTGTTCACAGAGGGGCAGCTAGGTGGCACAGTGAATAGAGCACCGGTCTTGGAGTCAGGAGTACCTGGGTTTAAATCCAACCTCAGACACTTAATAATTACCTAGCCATGTGGCCTTGGGCAAGCCACTTAACCCCATTGCCTTGAAAAAAAATCTAAAAAAAATTTATTAACAGAGTATTGTATGCTCTTTGAAGATTATCCATTTATCTATCCTTTTGATTTTAAATTCTTCTCTATTGATTTATCTGCTTTTGCTCTGGGCTTTTGTTGAGGCTATTTCACTAAAAATCTCTAATGTTGAAGCTTTTTAAAAAAAAATTCTCACTCCTTTTCATTTTCCTTTCCTGGTGGTTACATTTCTGAGGCTGTCTACTAAACCTGCTTGGCCTCCTTATATTTGGTAATATAAGGTTGATTAATCTAGCTTTGGGAAACTAGGTAGCATTATCTTAGGATATCAATGATGGTTTTGTTGTTGAGTCATTTCAGTTGTGGCTAACTGCTCATGACCCCATTTTAGGTTTTATACACAATGATATTGGAGTGGTTTGCCATTTCCCTTTCAAGCTCATTTTACAAATGAGAAAACTGAGACAGACAGGGTGAAGGGACTATCCAGGATCACACAGCTAGTGAGATGAGTCTTTCTGATTCCAAGTCCAGTGTTCTTTCCACTGTTCTCTATTCACTGCACCATCTAGCTGCCCCTGCCCTTAGATTTCAAAGAAGACCACACCAACCAAGTCAATGGTGGCATGACTTGCACATTATACTCATGATAGTGAAATGTGTTGTCCAAAGATATCCTTCCTACTTGCCTTTTTCAGAACCATTCACCCCATGGCCTGATTTGATACAAAACAGGACTTCTGGATGTTGTGAGAGTCCTTGGCCTTTGAGTATGATTCCTCCTTCCATATCAGCAAGGCATCTTGGCACTTTAGCAGCACCAGGCAAAGATCTAGTATGTGATAATTGGCACCAAAATAATGGCATACAGTAGGAGAACCAGAGCAACATCAGGCTGTGACAATACATTACTGAAAACCCTTCTCATGATGGACTAATCATTGGTTTGACCCTTCCTCACAGACCTTCAAACATATCCCCCTGGAATCCAAAGAGTTTGGTAGAACCCAGGTTCTATCATGTTTGTTTTGGGAACTGGGGCCATGATTAAGAGGGATGACAAGAGGCATTTGTATTGTGACACTAGATATAAAATTATTGGATCGGTGCAAGATGGACCAGGGTGAAAACATTTTCCAGGAATGGTCTCAATAATCAAGGATGAAAGATTCAAAGATGAGCAGATACTATAATAGTTCAAACCACAAATGATTTCTGCTAAAAAACTTAGGAAACCTTGAATGAATTGATACAAAGTGAGGTAAGAATAAAGATAACAAATTATGCACTAATAAGATTGTCAAAATGTTCAATACCTTTGAAATCCACAGACTGGTGAATGTTTTATGATTCCAGAAAACTGATAATGTAGAATGCTACTCACCCCTGGGCAGATGAGGTACTAAAAAAGTCTTCCATATTTGGATCTGAACAATATCGTCATTTATCTTGTTTGATTATGAGTATTATAAGTTCTTATTTTTCTTCTTTTGAGTGTAGAGAGCAGCAGGTAGGAAGAGATGCTTTTACTTGGAATTAAAAACATATAAGGTTCTACCAATCTACCTTGTTTTCTATAGCCTCTCTAACCCAGACTATTTTAGTATTTTGTCTAACTTTGCTAATTTGCTGAGTGTGAAATGAAACGTTGGAATGTTTCTTATTGGATTTTTCTTATTAATGATTTTATTCTTTTTTAAAATATAAAACAGAATGGTAGTAGCCATTTCAGCAATAACATCAAAACTAAGCTATATGGTCAAGAAGTGTGACTTCACTGAGGATCATATCATGTAGTTCAAGGAGACTTTTTCAAGGTTTGACTGAACAAGGAATGGGAAGATTTAATGCAACCAGAATGGGGACATAATATGAGTCCCTTGGGACAGAATCCTACCAAATCTTAGGGAATTCAGAGAGTGATGAGATCAAAGTGAAGGTACCAGACTTTGAACACTTTCTGCCAATGCTGCAGAACATTGCAAAGTGTAAGGATCAGGGCACATTAAAAAAAAAAAAACAATTAGGTAGAGGGACTTCAGGGGTTTGATAAAGAAGGGGATGACATAAATCGTGTCTGAAATATGATATATCCTTGTTGCCATGGAAGAATTAATAGAGATGTTGGTGTCTGAACATGAGGACAGTAATGGCTATATCAATTCTGAAGAGCTAGTCTGGATGTTCCAAATATCTGAGAATAATTCCCTTTTCCACAAAAGAATCTCCTAATTTTCTCAGGGTGAAACTACATTTTCAGGGCTACCAAACCCCACCATATTTTCTCTTTACACAATATACTATCTGTTTCCACCCAATAAAGTTGCTATTTGTTTCTAAAAAACTGGTAATAATAATAATTCCGATGGTGCCTACCTTTGTAGAAATGGTAGTTATTATTGTTTACTCATCCTTCTTCTCCACCCCCAAGGAATGAATATGAGATTTCTACAATAGTTTAGCTGAGAAAAAGATGACCTAAATATGCTATAGATAGCACTACACTTTTGGGTTCCAAGTGCAGACTTTGGGGCTTGTGAGACCTTCTCTTCTGGGAAAGAATGGGAGGACAAGCGTGGAAGGAGAGCAGGTGGTAGTTCTAGTCATGCCCCTTTTTTTTGCTGACTTTAGGCAAATGGGTGCAGACCTTAACTAATAGACTTAAAGATGAAAGGGACATGAGAGGGCATTAGGTTCAATCCACTCATTTTTCAGATAAGGAAACAGAACTCTTGGGGACCTCACTGATTTCATCAAGGTTACATAGGTTACAAGTGTCAGAGCTGGCATGTAAACCTAATTCTCTGCCTCTGTATGCCATCTTCCTTCCACTAGGGGCATGCTTTCTCTCTCTTTAACCCATAATGTTCTGGTTCCCATTGAACAGTCAGATAATACTAGAAACATCTGGTCAATTATTCCATTTTCTCAATTTGTAATATCATCTAATCCCTATGAGGCATGGGAAGAGACACAGACAAAGACAGAATCAGAGAGAGACAGAGACAGAGAGAGAGAGAGAGAGAGAGAGAGAGAGAGAGAGAGAGAGAAAGAGAGAGAGAGAGAGATGGAGCTTCAAGTTTGTCTGAGCAATCTTGCCAGGATCTCAAAGTCTTAGTAAGTTCATTTCTCTCCTAAATATCTTCAGTTTCAATCATCCCCAATAAACATTGCACAGTTTCATTTTTTTAATTCATGCCTCCTTCTGCAGCACAGCGTGGATGTTGTTTTAAGACCTCAAGTTCTCTTGCCAACTTCACATCTTATACAAGAAGCAATTATTTCGGTAGGGAGAAAAGAAACCTCATTAATTTTTTTTTCTGTTAATAGTTTCATTGGTTTATAAAACATACAGTCATGGTTGAGAGAATTATTGTGGTTTAATTAAAAAATGAATACTTAAAATTTAAGTTTATTAGCTCTTTTAAATGACTTTGGTGTCTAACACACCAGGTCCCTAGCATGCTTAGTTAAAGTTCCATAGTCAACCCTGCCTGGGAAATTAGCAGCCTAAATGCTGCTAGCACAGGCAATATCAAAGGAAGTGTAGGTTAGGAACAAAGATGAAATCTAGGAGTTCAAAAACACAGATCAAAGTCAAAATGTTGACCTCTGTCATCCCCTGCCTTCTGACCTCTCAGGACCTCCCTGATTGGATACAGGCTTTTATCAAAAAAAGGTGGCCTTTTGTTTCCAGAGGTCAGATATGCACACATGATCATACAGAGAGAGAGAGAGAGATCAGGGTGTTAGCCAAGATTTCATGGTCAGAGATTGCTGGAAAGCCCACTGTTTCCTGTTTTAGAAATGAGATACTGCCTAGACTGTGACTTTCACAAGATACAAAAAAATGAAGGTGCATTATAATAGTGTTTTATTATGAAAAATTGAAATGTTAATACCTCCTCTTAAAATTTAACCTTGGTCTTTAAAGATACAAAAGACCAGGAATCTCCAAAATTTTCTCCTAAGATTTCTTTGGTATCAAAACAAGATGTGATCTCTCCTCATTTTTTGCTACGTTGGAGACTCAAACTCATTGGTATAAGGTAGGGATTCTTATAAAGAAGACACTCGAGTATTGCTAAAGCAGCTATATTGTCCAATGGATAGAGCCCAGAACTTGGAGCTATGAAAAAGCTGAGTTTTAATCCCAACTCAGACATATCAGCTGTGTGTCCCTGGGTTAGTCATTTAACCTCTGGTTGCCTCAATTTCTTCAACTGTAAAATGGGAATAATAATACTACTTACCATTTGTGAGGATCAAATAAGATAATATTTATAAACCATTTAGCATTGGCTCAGCACATGGTAAGTTTAATAAAGTAATTTCCCTCTAAAACCAGTCCTCTTCTCTATTTTTGGCAAAGGTAGCATCTTTCTGTTAGACACCAAAGTTCACAACTGGATCAAATGAGATAATCTTTGTACGATAGCACAGTCACTGGTACACAGTTGGTGCTTGAGAAATGCTTCTTCCCTTCATTTGTTTCTCCCTCGTTTGCCAATCTACAGAGATTTAAGTTGGTTGCAGATTGCAAAAGGATTTAAATGACAGAAAAAAATTGCATTTTGTCCTAGAGGCAGTTGGGAGATACTGAAGCTTCTTAAGCAGGAAATTGATATGGTATAACTGTATTTTAGGAATATCAATTTGATAGCCATATGGAGAATGAATTAGAGAGAGAATTTACCTTATTATGAAAAGCTACATATATTGCTATCCTTTTAAAATAGTTCTATCTGGTATTTTGTGAAAATTGCTTTTCATTTAATTATATAATCCTATGACTTTTGTTCTTTTTGTTATTGAATGATCAAAAATTTTTATAATTTTTCCAATATTAAACCAGCCCCTCCTGCATTCCAGGTATAAATAGTCATAATGTGTGATCTTTGTAATCATTACTATGATCTACTTGTTGATGTTCCATTTAGCATTTTGGCATCAATATTCATTAGAGAAATTGGTTTATTGTTTTATTTCCCTACTTTGGTTTTCCTTGTTTTATGTAACAAAACCAATCTGTGTCATAGAAGGAAATTGATAGAATTCCTTCATATATTTAAAAAGTAGTTGGGATAATATTGGAAATAATTGTTCTTTAAATGTTTGATAGAATTTATTGTTAATCCATTTAGTCCTGAGGATTTTCCTTAGATAATTCATTTAAAATTCATTAAATGTATTTTAAAAAGATAAGGATATTTAAATAATATTCTATTCCTTGTTCTGCTAATTTGGGCAATTTATATTTTGGTAAATACTTATCCAATTCACTGATACTACCGGTTTTGTTGGTATATCCATGGGCAAAATAGCTTGAAACAGTTGCTTTGATTTAATCTTGATTTGCTGTGTATTCATCTTTTCATTTTTGAAACTGATAATTTGATTTTTTAAAAAATCAAAATAGCCAATAGTTTAACATGTTTTTGTTTTTGTTTCTTATGAAATCCATTCTGCTTTTATTTATTAGTTCAATTTTGTAAAAACTTTCAATCTTTTTAATCTCTTCTATGATTTCCAGAATTTCTAATTTGGTGTTCAATTTTTTATTTTAATTTAAATTTTATAATTTGTTCCTTTTCTGGTATATTTATTTGCACATCCAATTTGTTTATTTGTTCTTTCTCTGTATGCTATTTTCACCTATTTATTCTTCTTTGTCCCCTACTCAAAAGTCTGTTTTGCTTCTGACCACTTAATCCCTTTAATCAACATACCTCCTCTTTTCCTTAGATCTTTTTCCTCCTACTTCCCTGATGGTTAAGATGAATTTCTATGCCCAATTCCCTGTGTATTTACATGTGCGTATGCATGTGTGTATGTATATTCTTCCCTCCTTAAATTAGTTCAGATGAGAATGAGTTCAAAGATTGGCCATTTCCCATTTTTCCTTTTTTCCTCTCCATTATAAAATATCTTCCTGTGTGCTCTTTTATTTGAGAAAATTTCCCTCAGTTCTTCCTCCTTTCCCCATCTTCTCCCAGGGCATCTATCTGTCTTCCTTGTTTTTTCATTCTTTGGAGATCATCCCAACATAACAGACCCACACCCATGCTCTCTGTTTAAGTAGGCTCTTTTTAATTGCCCTAATGAGGATAAAGTTCTTGGGAGTTACATGCATCATCTTCCCCTTTGGAAATGTAAACAGTTTAACCTTATTAAGTTCTTCATATTTTCTCACCCGTGTTTACCTTGTAATGTTTCTCTTGAGATTAGTGCCACATTTTTTGTTTAGCTCTTGTCTTTTCATCAGGAAAGCTTGAAATTCTCCTAAAGCATTAAATGCTCATTTTCCTCCATATGATTCTATTTGCTTTTTCTGGGTAGATTATTTGGTTATAATTCTAACTCTTTTGCCTTTGGAACATCATGTTCTAAGTTATTTGTTTCTTTATAGTGATAGCTGCTAAATCTTGAGTGACCCTGACTATAATTCCTTGATATATGATTTGTTTCTTTCTGGTTGCTTTCAGTATTTTCTCTCTGATCTGGAACATCTGAAATTTTTAATTATTATGAGAATTTTCATTTTTGTATTTCTTTCAGGAGGTGATTGGTAGAGTCTTTCAATTTCTGATTTGCCTTTTGTCTCTAAGATATCCGGGTAATTTTCCCTTATAATTTATTGAACGATAATGGCTAGGCTCATTTTTGAGTCCAAACTTTCAGGTAGTGTAATAATTCTTAAATTATATCATCTTGATCAATTTTCCAGGTGAATTTTTTTTTCCTGATGAAATAGTTCACATTTTCTTACCAGCTGTAGGAACTGCTTCCTGCCACTACAGCCACAGCCCACACCCTGTATTTCTTCCACTACTTTTTGCTAAGGCAAACCCCTATCTTTGTGTCCACAGACTTTTTTTCATTTTTTAAAAATCTATTTCATATCAACCTTAGGCTAAAAAAAATCACTATTACTTTCTGTGAATACCCCACTAAGAAATTTTATCTGGTTATTTTTTGGTAGAGGTTTTGTAGGAGGTTTGGCAATTTTGACCTTGCACTCCTCTATCTCCATTATCAGCATTTTGAGAAAGATAATAGTTGAGCAATAATTTATTTTATAACTTATTCAGTCTTCTAAGCTATGCTCTTTAAAAAAAGATTCCACATAAACTCAAGAGGACAAGATGGAGAGATAGTGGCAAGACATTCAGGGAAGGAAGAACTTAATAAAATGTCTTGCTTCCCTAGATGGAATGGTCAACCGTGTGGGATCTCCAGAGAATTTTGAAACCCCAAAGATGGCAGCAGATGGAGGCAGCAATGGAGATGAAGTTTGCATTAGACTAACACAATTCCAGATGTATAATGAATAGCTAGTTCACATATTGACTATGAAATGGCTATTTCATGGAAAGAAAAAATATATTAGACTTATTTAGCCTGGTCCAATGGACAGAACTAGTTAGTTATAATATAGAGAATTTGATGAGACTGATTTAGACCATAATGTCAAAAAGCTATTTCCTAATCAAGAGAATTATATGTAATTGGATGGGTTTTCTTCGATGGAGTGCTGGATCAAGAGGTAAGAAGACATCTTCCTGAGTTCCTCAAACATTTACTAGCTCTGTGATCCTGAGAAATCACTTATTTATTCTGGTTTTCTCATTTGTGAAATGGCCTAGAGAAAAAAATGATAAAACACTTCAGAATCTTTGCCAAGAAAGTGAGTCATGGAGTCATGAAGAGTCAAATATGACTGAAATGCCTCAACACAATAAGAATGGGTTCCATCTCAGTGAAGGTCATCTTCATTTACAGGACAGATGACCAGCTCTTGTGTCTCTATTTTGTGAGGTGAATTTCTGCTAGATGATGCCAGGTCCTTCCAAAATGCTGAAAATCTATGATTTTATGAACATCAGATGAATTTTTAAACATTGCATTATAAAATATATTTTTTAAATTTTTAGGCAAAGTAGCCATTTAGACTCCTAATTTGGTTGTTGTGATGGTAATGGACTTGTGATCTCATTAGGAAAGGAAACTCCTAGTAGAGATCTCTGATACCAACACAAATCAGGCATTTGTGATTTTAGAATTGTGTGATGTATTGAGAGGTTAAGTTATTTGTCCTGGTCATCCATCCAGTATGTGTCTTAGCAGAGTCTTGAATTCTTGCTTTTATGACTCCATGATCAGAAGTTGTTGCTAATTGATTTCTACTCCTCCTCTTAGGAATGAAGTTTGTAATGATTAAAGTAAGTAAAAAAAAATAAAGTAAAACAAAACTTTTCCAGGTTATTTCTTCAAAGAGGAAAAGAATAGTAAAGGAAGGTAAGAGAACTATTTCAGACCAAAGAGTCAGTAGAATTTTTGTTTTGATGCATGAATGTAACAGATGGTTAGGCAGAAGAATTGCTAGCTAGCAAGCAATCTAGCTAACTAGACATATAAGACATATATATGCATTTAAAACAAGATTTTTAAAATTTCCCAAATGGCAGGTTGCTTCAACTTGCCAAACCTCTGTTCATTTTCAGTAGGACTTCTACAAAGCCTGTAAAATTATGCCCACTGTTAAATTCAAAGACCATTTTAAAATTCTTTTAATATACTATTTGACAGCTTACATTATGATTTACCATTTAGGGAGATGAACTGGAAAATATTGCATTCTTTCAATTGTATATCACATTAATGTCTGAACTGATGAATGACAGTTCTCCCTCCTTCCCTCCCACCCCCCCTTGTTTACATGATATAGTCAGTATATTGACAACCTTAGTCTGCATCTCTTTAAAATGCATATTGGGAGCGATTTAGGAGATCATTTTTGCCTGCCCTTAGATTTTTTTCCAAAACTGGTTGGTATTAATGAAACTTTTAAATAGATACCCCAAGATGAATAGATAAGTGAATTGCTATGTGTTAAAATTTAGTTCCATTTAGGCTCTGGATTCATTCCAGATATCTCCTTTGATCTGAAATTCAAGAGCTATGATTTATTGCAATGGCTAATAACTTAAGGCTGCTGCAGTCTAATGTTTGTGGGGATTTTCTTTACTTCTAAATTGTGGATGAAGAAATATGATAGTTCTGACTTGGCCAGCCTTAATCCTTCTGTACTATGATATGTCTATGAACCTAGTCAGGATGGGGGTTGGAGGGAGTTCTCCTTCCTCCTAGGCAGCATGCAACTTTATCATGCCTTCTCAATCCCTGGAATTCTTGTCCTTTTTTTCACTGAGGGTACAGGGCTTTTTTTTCCCTTCAAGATTTTTAAATATTCTGACAATGTCAGCACAACACAATTCAGAGTGCATTTTCTTGTTAGTTGTGGGCCTAAGTGAAGGGTTTTTAGATTGTCCTGGATCTCAGTAACATTTCCTAGAGTTGGAAGAAACATCCCCTACCTCTGTTCATGATGGTGATAGGGATTATTTCTAGAATGCTCTAGATTTTCACAATCTAGAATAAGACTCTGAAGAAGGGAAAGTTAGGATACTGAATGAAGATAATATGAGATCAAGCCAAACCATTTCCTTTTAAATATGAGGAGAAAGAGATCTTACTTATGTATTAACAGTGTTTTGGTGAACTAGGGCATTTCCCCAAAACATGGATTTGTGCTCTGGTTTCACAGTGAGAGAAATGCATCCTAGTATCTTGCTGGGATGACAGAGCAACTCTTGACTTGTCCCCAGTGGTTAGGAGACTGTCACAAAAATGATTGCTATCTAAGTATCTGGGGTAGACACTCTTGTAAAGGAATCTCTCCCTCTAGGCTCCACACTTAAATAAAAATTACAGTAGTTCATAAGAAAAGCTGTGGAAATGTATGTCTCTGATCTTTTGTAACTTTTTTGTATTCTGCAGGTACAGAGACCAAAAAAAAAAAAAAGATGATTCTTGCCCCCAAGGGGTTTACAATCAAATAGGGGAGAAAACATGCAAGAAAATGAATACAAACTATATACAGCATGAATAGGAAATAATTAACAGAGGTCAATCTGAGACTAATCTCTGGGAATTATTCAGTCAATAAAAACGTATCAAGTACTCACTATGGGACAGACTCATGCAAAGAGCTGGGAATACAAAAAGAGGCCTGAGACAGCCCCTGTCCTCAAAGAGCACACAATCTGATTCAACAGACAAAGACCAAATATGTGCAAACAAATTAGTAGAGGTGAAATACCAGAATTAAGAGGATTGGGAAATGCTTCCAATAGAAGGTGAGGGTGAAATTTAAAGCAGAGGTAAAAAGCTAGGTGATTTAATGGATAGAGCACTGGTCTTGGAGTCAGGATGATGGGAGTTTACATACAACCTCAGACACTAGACTCTTACTACTAATGTTGGGCAAGTCACTTAACCCTGATTGCCTCGCATCCAGGGCCATCTCCAGTCATCTTGGTTCATATCTGGTCACTGGACCCAGATGATTCTGAAGGAGAAAGTGAAACTGGTGACTTAGCACAGCCCTCCCTCAATCCAATTCATGTGATTGTCATGGTATCACTTTCTTGATGTTGTGATCTTCTTTGAAAATGAAGGAAAAAACATTATTATAAAGCAAAGCAGTAAAGCCAAGAAGTAGATTTGAATAGAGAGAGCATACCAGGCAGGTGGACAATGAAAGAAAAGCCCCAGAGTCAAGAGATAGAGATTCTTGTTTGTGGTACAAGGAGGTCAATATCACTGGAAGAGTACATGTCAAAAAGGATTTGAAAAGGCTGGAAAGGTGGGGTGAGCTGGGTTATGAAGGAATTTAATATTAAATCAAGATATTATATTTTATTCTGGAAGCAATAGGGAGCTCCTGAGGCTTATTGACTAGGGTGTGTGATATAGTTGGAACTGCACTTTAGGAAAACCAAATATAATTAGGGTCCTCCCTTTCCCCAAGAGGGTTTAAACATTTGAGGTTGATTGAAAATCAGTCCTTCATGATTATATATATATATATATCCCCTAATCATGTTGCAACCAGTGGAGGAATTATGAGCTCCCCTGGACATGAGTTTTGAGAGTTGAGAGATGTTCAAGGGAGGCAAGATCAAGAAACAAGATCCCTGGCAGCAGAGAAGAGAACTGCCTATATTGAGAGGGGGTAGACTCTGGCAATTCAGGTGAGCAGCTCAACCAGGAAGATTGCTGTATGCAGTCAGAACACGGGAAGACTCTGTGAAAGTGTGGAACTCCAAAGCTTGCAAAGAGTTGAATGTTGAAAAGTGTCTTTGCATCTAATTGGAGAAGAAAGAAAGGAAAGGAAAAGAAGGAAGGAAGGAAGGAAGGAAGGAAGGAAGGAAGGAAGGAAGGAAGGAAGGAAGGAAGGAAGGAAGGAAGGAAAGGAAAGGAATTTTTGGGTATAAAACAGAGAATTGTACAGTTTGTCCAGATCACAAAGGAAGAAAGAAAAGAAGGAAGGAAGGAAGGAAGGAAGGAAGGAAGGAAGGAAGGAAGGAAGGAAGGAAGGAAGGAAGAAGGAAGAAGGAAGGAAAAAGGAGGGAATTCCAGACACTGCATCACTAGTAGTTGTGATTTGTTATTATTGAGATTTTTTTGTGCCACATTTATGTCTCTTCTTATGTGTCATTATCCTTTAAATTTGAGCCCATTCTTTCTACATGTGTAATTATAGGTGAATATGCCCTAGGTTTCGAGTAGTATATTTGTAACTACTGTTTTATTGTTTCATTTCCAGTAATTTTAGTTGAGTATTTTGCATACTCAATGACTGTCAACGATGGGAAGAATGCCTACAAGGGTTCATGAGTTATAGTTTTATGAATAGCCATCAGAAAGTTGATTGATTGTTATCCTTTGTTCTTGAAAAGTACCAAAATTGCATCACTATGCTAGAATCAAGATGATGATAATGATGTTCATCCTTCATAATTGAAAAGGACCATGTCATTATATGCATGATAACATGACTTACTCAATTATGTTTATTATAATGAGTAGAATATTGTTCACTTCCCTTTTCCGGAACATTTTAACCACTTGGTGTGATCGATAAGAAATGGGTTGATGTTGGTGTCAAGGTATAGTGTATTTGATTATGGCTGATCAGGTTAATGTGAGCTTGGATGGCTCTACCACAGATCAGGCATAGTCTATAAGAATATTTGGAGTTTTAAACTTATGCATCTCATATTTCTTTTGAACTACTACAATTCTGTTTTTCTTATAGAACATAGCAGCTAATTTGATGTAGGCATATCAGGTCATAGTGGTCCTGTACCATGTCTTCTATGTCATACAATTGATTCCAGAATTCTTTAGAGAGAGACCTTGTGGGTGCCCTGCATCACTTCCGATCTCTTTCAAAGGGGTATAGTGGAATCTAAGGTGGCAATTTCTCTCTGATGACCAAACTTGTACCTAAGAATATAATTTTTGAAGTAGTTCAGAGTGATTGTTATACATGAAATATTTCAAATGTCCTAATATATTCTCCTTGGAAGCAAAAGAAAACTTTATGGGATAGCTGAATAGATTTTTCACATTTTCCTCATATTTTTAATGTTTGAGCAATTCAAGGGAGAAAAATATTGAAAAAGAGTCCCAACAAAAAAGATCATATCAAATTATTCATTTCTTCAATTTCTGCTATGTAATATATAATAGAGTAATTCCTCCACAAGAATTCATCCATTTTGACACAATCACCAGTCATCTTTGATAAGGTTGACCAATCACTAGGGTCTAATGAGGACTTTCTGTATCATATTGTATTATCTAGCAAGGTGGTAGAGTTCATATACCTCAGGAAGGAACTAGAATATATGTATGGCTCCATAGGAGTTGCCACAGATCAGCAAATCAGGGATTTCCTTGACTACATCATTATGTTTATTTTAGAGGAGGCTTCTACCATCTTTCATTTCACTCTGAGTCCTTGATCTTTCTTAGCCAACATTTGAAGGAATTGTTAAGCCTTATCAATTCTATTTCTATAATCTCTCTCCTATTTTTAGTCTTTTCTCCATTCATATAACTACCACTCTAGTTTAGGAGCTTATTAACACTTCTCTGAAAAGGCATACTAATTGACCTCCCCTAACTCAACCATCTATATTTTCTAATCTATCGTCCATGCCTTTGCCAAAATGTTTTTTCCCCAAGGTGTACTTCCCCTAATTAATCAATTTCAGGGACTCTCCATTATCTCTGGGATCAAGTATAACTTCTGTTTGGTATTCAGAACCCTTCATAGGTAGACCTGTTAAACATAGCTCTCCTTCGCATACTTTATGATCTGGTCAAACTGTCTAGTTCTCTGTTCTTATACCCAATAATCCCTTTCCCATCTCCATATCTTTTCCTAGGCTTGTGTCCATATCTACATTATACTATTTACCTCTGCCTCTTAAAATTCCTTGATTTTCACCCTTCTCCCCAAGGGGAAAAAACTCTTCTCAATTCTTCCTACATCAGGTAGCATCACCATATCCTGTAATTCTACCTACTTTCCACTCTGTATTGCACACATGAATTTGCTATTGTTATTCCACATTAAAATGGAAGTTTATCAAGGAAAGATCATTTTGTTCTCGCCACTGTATCCTAAATATACAATGAGTATTTTAAAAATGTTTATTGATTGATTAATTTGGTCTCTTGTATTAGAATGTGAGGTACTTGAGAATGCAGCCAACTCCATTTTTTTCTTTAGAACATCAGTTCCTTTAGAACATTAGTTTCTGTCACATTGTAGATTGATTGATTGGTTTATTAATAAGGTCATTCAAGCCGGAAGTAGTCTAGACCATGGTGAAACCAAATTATTCTTATTGTCTACCATAGGGTGATGCCAGTCTTTGTTTGGAGATGGGTGGTCTTCTTCTCCACTTTGCTACATTCAGTTAGAGAATACCTTCAGACTTCAGAAGGGCAGATGAAAATATGGTAGAACAAAGATCCCAACTTCTTATTTCAGAACTTTCTCAAGGAAGCAAGAGATGAAACTTATCCCATCAGCTACTAGGTGGCCATAGAGGTTGGGATTTGTCTAGTGTTAGAGGCAGATATTTTCCCATACCCATTATACTTTGGTTTCATGAAAGATCCCAGGTGACTGTGCATATCAGACAGACATGAGACAACAACAGGTCATTCACGGTTTTTTCAGCAATCTCTAAGCTGCTGTTTGGCTGCTTGGGACAGCTTGTTATCGCAGCAGCTGCCAGAAACAGCTGTGGGAGCTTTGTAGCTTTGTCAAGAACTAAAGAGGGAAAACTCCATGGTTTGCCCAGGGTTCAATATCAGAGCATTGAATTTCAGAACTGAATACTTTTTGAAAGGTGTGGTTATGTAGTGTAATTGGTAGATGACTAGGAAGGAAGATTCGGGTTCAAATCTCATCTCAGTCACTTATTAACTAAATGGTCTTAAGCAAGTTGCCCTTTGTGCCTCAGTTTATTCACATGTAAAATGAATATCATAATACCTACTCTCTAGAGTTGTTGGGTAGATCTGGTAAAATTATATAAAAGCATTTGAAAATCTTATCCAATAGATAAGAGAAAGAGCATCTGTATGTCTCATATCTGATGGGAGATTGTCACTTCATCATAATGGCAAAATAAAAGGATCCCTTGGTTTGTACAGGAATTCCTACTCTGTGTACCTTCACTCTTTTGTATTTAATGGGATCCAAAATGCTATATTTGGGGTCCATAGCTAAGAGGATGATCTATCAGGCAATCTGTACTTATAGAGACATAATAAGAGAGACAGTGAAGGAAAGATAAAGATTAAGAGATATAGAAAGATGGAGAGAGATACACATAGGGAGAAAGAAAAACACAAAGAAAGTCAGGGGCCTGAAACAGCAAGGGAGATCCATAGGGAAATAAAGGCAGAAAAGAAACAGTGACTGGATAGAGACTTACAGAGAGATCAACAGAGAGACAGAGACAGACAGAGAAAAAGAGACACACAGAGAAAGACAGGGACAGATTGAGAAATAGCTCGATTAGTGGAAACTAAGACAGAAACCAAGATGCATATAAATTAAAGACAAAAATGAGAGAGAGGAAAAGAGACAGAGACAGAGAGAAACAGAGTCAGAGAGAGAGAGAGAGAGAGAGAGAGAGAGAGAGAGAGAGAGATATCAAACCAAGAAGTTCCAAAATCCACCAAGAGGCAAACAACAGCTAAAGTGAGGGAAATGAGAGCTATGCTCCAGCTGTAAGGAATGAATTCAGAAAGTTTTGCTTTGGGTAAATTGGGAATATTTTTTTACACTATTTTTCCAAGGAAATTGGAACAGACTCGTTCCCTGGGAACGTGCATTTCTAAAAAGTCACATGAGACTTCTCTTTAGCCCTGAATGCCTGTGGGAGACACCACATTTTTAAAACAACCTTTGGATTTATGCCTCTGTCAGAGAAGACATTGTCTACCATCCAGTCATAATCCTGGGTATTTGTGCTCCAGAAACATATTTCCATTTGTAAACTATAAGGCATGTGTTTTAGTACAGGGCATGGATAATATGGGATCCTATCATGTACTAAGACTGGTTTCTTTGAGAAACGGAAAGAAACATGGTAAGCCTCTTATGAAAGAAGAGTAAGAAGCAGAATTAGAGCTCACTAGGACGATATTCGGTGGAATAAATGAAGATGAATGGACAAAGACAGAAACCATGATGGAGACCCAGAGAATGACTATAAAAAGCTGATGTTCCTTTTTCCTTGAATATTTTTCTTCATTCAGTCCTGTAATTCCATCAGAGTGGTAACTTTAGCTTCAGGAACTACCTCCTGCATACAGTGATGGAAACTAACAGCCATTCTTTAATTTATAATCTTAGAGAGTTGTCTGGGGTCACCAACAGTTTAAATAGTTTGTTTATAGTCAAAAAATAAGGTGGGATTTGAACTCATCTTTTATTTTTTAATTTCAAGGCCAGCTCACCATTCACTATGAAACATTGCCTTTCTATGTTGTGTTATGCATTGAAATTAATTTTAATGAATTATTTTTATTTAAATCAATTAATTTTATAAAAATTAAATAACTGATGCATCTTTACAATGAAATTAATTTAAGTAGCTACCAAGCAAGTTTAATTGGTTGTATTGCTGTTTGACATTAAATTTAATTTCTTATCAATGAACTTATATTTTATTTGGGGGAATTATATAGACACATGTAAGAAAATTTAAAAATGTACAAAGTAAATATAAGATAATTTTTAGAGATGGAAAACTCTAGAAGTGTAGAGGATCAGAAAAGTTCTTATGTAGGAGTTGACATGTGGGCTGAGACAAGGTAAGATCAGGATTATTTTTTAATCACTTTTTGAAAAGCAAAAATGTATATATGAAATTCTATGAATTACTTCAATATTGTATGCTTATCTGTGATTTGCTCTGAATTTCCTTTGCTTGTCTCCTGTGAATTAAAAATGCTATAATGGTCCTCTTTTGGAAGGCATCAATATTACTAACTTCCTCCCTGTCTCCCTCGAGGCAGGCAGGTGGTTTAGTGGACAGAGTGCCCTGCCTGTTGTCAGGAAAGTCTAAATTCAAATTTGATCCTAATAAGATACTTATAAACTGTGTGACCTTAGACAAATCAACCAACTGTTGTTTGCCTCAGTTTCCTCAGCTATAAAATGGTGATAACAATAGCAACTATTTTACAGGATTGTGAGAATCAAATGGAATGATATTTTTAAACACTTAGTATAGTGTCTGGCAAATAATAGATGCTTAATCACTACTTTTTCCCTTCCTTTCTCTTCTTCTTACCCTAATTAAAAACTAAAAGATGAAAATATAACAAATAAAAATAATTAAATAAAATGAATTTTAAAATGGCAATGTTGGGCAGCTAGGTGGCACAGTGGATAGAGCAGTGGCTCTGGAGTCAGATGTACCTGAGTTCAAATCTGACCTCAGACACTTAATGATTGTCTAGCTGTGTGATCTTCGGTAAGTCACTTGAGCCCATTGCCTTGAATAAATAAAAAAAAATGATAATGTTAAAAAAAGTATGTCCCTGTGGTTGGCCACTGAATTGATTAGAATTCTTAAGTCTTTCAAAGATTATCTTTTGAACATTGCTGTGATAATATAATTTATTCTCCTGGTTACATTACTTCAAATATGCAGAGTTAAGCCAAACAAATTCTAGTTCTGGCCTTATCCAATGAATATCTGTTATATTCTATATACTCTTCTATTGTTTCTCTGAAAAGAAGTGGGTAGCATGCTTTAACATAGGTCTTCTGGAATCATAATTATTGTATTGATCAAAATTCTTATGACTTTCAGAGATGATTGTTTGGATGGTCCTGTTTGAATTGTATATATTCTCCAGATTCTGTGCACCTCACTCTGCAGTAGTTCTTCTAAGATATTCATTTTCCTTCCAATTCTGTCTTCCAAAAATTTATTTCCATTTAATTTCTTACTTAATTTCGTTAAAGTCTTCGAGTCGTTTTCATCCATTTTTTTTCCTTTGAATTTCTGCTTTCAGTGGGTACAGAATTAGTCTAACTTTCTTTTAGGGTTTTCTAGATTTGTAATAGTTTTTAATTTCAGATTCTTATTTCCATTGATTTATTATTCTCTCTAATTCTAGTTCCTGAACTGGGGCTTTAGGCTAGAGCCTTATACCCCCTCCTGAGTTTTTAAAAATATTATTATTATTTTTAATTGACAGGATTAAAAACAAAATCTTTCCCTGCCATTACCTCTCACACTGAGGTAAAAAAAAAAGTATTCCCAAAATAAACATGATAGTACATATCTGTGTAGCCCAAGAAAACAAATTCCCATATTTTCCATGTTTAAAAATACATGTGTCTTCTATATTTTCAGTTGAATACTTCTCTGTCAGGAGGTAAGAAGCAATTTTTTTTAACCTTCATTCTTTTTAGAATCTTGGCTTATCAATATGTTGATCAGAGTTCTAAAGTCTTTCAAAATGATTTTCTCTTTAACATTATTGTATAAATTGTTCTCTCAGTTCTACCTGTTTCTCTATGTATCAATTCATAATTGATTTCTTCCAAAAGTATCTATTTCATCATTTTCATGGAGTAAAGAAAAATCAATTAATTATAATAAATTAGGCAATGTGTTTATCTAATTCCCCAAAAAGAGGACATCCTTGGTAGCAAATTCTGACTACCATAAAAGAGCTATCATAGTTTTTTCAAATAAAGATCTTTTTTCCTATTTATAAGTTTATTAGTATTAATGTCAGCCATAACTGAGTTAAAGTGTAGCATTGTTTAGTAAGTTTTGGGGCCTGGTAGCAAAAGACTTTCCAGACTGGTTAGACTGCACAGATTCTCCAACATTTCTCACTTTTTTTCCTTTTTGTCAACTTTGTATGAAATACTACTTCAATGTTGTTTTATTATGTACTTCTTTCATTATTAGTGGCTTGGAGCATTTTTTGGTGTTATTGATAACAAATTTTTTCTTTTTTAAGAAAGATTTTATTTTGAATTTTACAACCCCCCCAATTTTCGCTTCCCTCCCCCCATCCCCCACAGAAGGCAGTCTGTTAGTCTTTACATTGTTGCCATGGTATACATTGATCTCAGATGAATGTGACGAGGGAGAAATTGTATCCTTAAGGAAGAAAAATAAAGTATGAGATAGTAAAATTACATAATAAGATAAGGTTTTTTTTCCCCTTAATTTGAAGGTAACAGTCTTTAGTCTTCGTTCAAACTCCACAGTTCTTTCTCTGGACACAGATGGTATTCTACATCAAAGACAGCCCCAAATTGTCCCTGATTGTTGTACTGAAGGGATGAGCAAGTCCATCAAAGTTGATCATCGTCCACATGTTGCTGTTAAACCTACAATGTTTTTCTGGTTTTGCTCATCTCACTCAGCATCAAGTTCATGCAAATCCTTCCAGTCTTCCCAGAATTCCCATCCCTCCTGGTTTCTAATAGAACAGTAATATTCCATGACATACATATGCCAGTTTGCTAAGGCATTCCCCAATTGAAGGACATTCACTTAATTTCTAATTTTTTGCCACCACAAACAGGGCTGCTATGACTATTTTTGTACAAGTGATGTTTTTACCCTTTTTCATAATCTCTTCAGGGTATAGACCCAGTAGTGGTATTGCTGGGTCAAAGGGTGTGTACATATTTGTTGCCCTTTGGGCATAGTTCCAGACTGTTCTCCAGAAAGGTTGGATGAGTTCACAGCTCCACCAACAATGTATTAGTGTCCCAGATTTCTTGCATCCCTTCCAACTTCAATCATTGTCCTTTCTGGTCAGATTGGCCAGTCTGAGAGGTGTGAGGTGGTATCTCCAAGATGCTTTAATTTGCATTTCTCTAATAAGTAATGATTTGGAGCAATTTTCCATATGACTATGGATCTCTTTGATTTCCTCATCTATAAATTGCCTTTGACCATTTGTCAATGGAGAATTGAATTTCTTCTATGGAAATTTTCCTCAATATATTTTGACCCCTTATTTACTATGGAAAGATTTTACACATTTAAATCATTTCCTTTTATTTAAATCATTCTTATATTTCAGACTTCAATAAGATAAACCTACAACAAAAATTTCCCTGTTTTCCTTCTAAATTTTACTTGTATTAGACTTTTATTTACAAAAACTTAAAATTTTATATTTTTAAAAGTTTACTTTATCATGTGTGAGCTCTTCAATTGCTTGTTTAGTTATGAAATTCTCTCTGTAAATGGAATATGCCTAAATCATATATTTATTTGGATTTCTTGTGGACAATAATAAATTTTAAATGTGTAATTAAAAAATTTATGGTCTAGAATATTAAAAAAATCTTTAGTAACTTTAATCCCATGACAACAACAAACCAAAATAATCCAAGTAAGAAGTAGAACAACACAAAGGAAAAAATCTAACCTAAAGAGAAAACTAAAAGCAATAAGAATTTGGAGAAGAAAAAGAAGAGAAAATTTAAATCACTTAGCTGAAAAGGGGAAGAAAAGAGAAACAAAGAGGGGAAGAATAATAAAGAACTAAAGGAGAATGAAAAATAACTTCTAAAGTCTCTAAATTGAGGACAAGGTAGGTAAATAAATTGTCAAAAAGAGGGCCTGACAAGATGTGATTATAGAATAAAATAAAATATTTTTAATGAAAAATAATTGTAGGACAAAGTATTGACAAAAGAGTTGTATAAAACCTTCTAAAAAAGAAATTACTAAATGGGAAAGAGGAAAACAAATGAACTAAGTATCATAATTTTAATTTGAAAAAATTAATAATTGGATATAATAAAAGAGAGTTGCAGGATGGATTATTAAAAGAAAGTCACATACATTGCTGTGTAAAGAAGCTATCTAAAAATCAAGAATAAGAAAGCAAGACACACTAAGAATCACAGCAAGAGTCTAGAATAAAATTTACCATTAATCAAATTAATTTAAAAAACTTGGAATAACAATAATATCAATAGACAAAACAAAAAACAAAATGTATTTCTTGTATATAAGATATTTAGTGAACTAATATCAATAATAAATATATGTACATCAAATGATATATCATATTACCCCTTGTAAAACCCATGTATAACCTTAATTTTGGGGCCTGAAATTTGAAAAAAAGTATTACACCAAGTTATTGAATTCAAATTTTATTCATCATGAAATTCAATGACCTCCTGCTAATAGCTTTCAGGCATCTTTTGGGCAAGTCTGGGGCCCTGGATGAATGTGGTCCACTTCATTTCATGAACCTGAAGCACCAATTGTGTCCTCCTTGGAAATCAGTCATTTCTTTTTCATCAGAAATTCTTCTGGCCTACTGCTGAATCATCTTTGTGGACACAGGAATTCCAATGGCCCTTTGCTCTTCAATCCATCTTTTCAATTCCCTTTCTAGCTCAGGCCATTTGGCTGCTTTGCCTCTCATGGCCTTCTTTTTTTTTTTTAGGATTTTGCAAGGTGAATGGGGTTAAGTGGCTTGTCCAAGGCCACACAGCTAGGTAATTATTAAGTGTCTGAAGTCAGATTTGAACCCAGGTACTCCTGACTCCAAGGCCGGTGCTTTATCCACTATACCACCTAGCTGCCCTCATGGCCTTCTTCTGCTAGGGCATTTTCAGTAGGGATTCTTCCTATAGGCAGTCTCAGATTGTTTTCTCAGTTGGAGGAGGACCAAACTGATATTTAGGAACAGGATTTCCATTCACTTTTGCAAATGGGATCACTTTGAACTTGAATTTAGCACTGGATGAAAATCTTTTCTGAGTCATTTCTGGGCAGGACATGGTAAAACGTAACCTAATATACTAGTAACAAATGCAAAACAATGAGTACTAATTCAACAAGTTCAAAAAAATATGGAAAATGCAAGTAAAAA
Organism: Macrotis lagotis; assembly: GCF_037893015.1. NCBI lineage: Eukaryota > Metazoa > Chordata > Mammalia > Peramelemorphia > Peramelidae > Macrotis > Macrotis lagotis. The sequence goes on from NC_133660.1 coordinate 27,850,092, forward strand.
ATCTTCAACCACTGTATAAGACACTCCCAGGTTTTAGACCCCAATTTTTTTTGATAAAAGGTGTGTCTTATATGTGGGAAAATATGTTAATTTCCAAATTCCTAAAACAAAAGCTAACCAAACTGCAAAGACAAAAAGATATACCTGTATATTTATATACATGTATTAGCATAATGATAGAATATTAGAAGGGGACTTTATTATTAATAGAATAGTTTAATATTCCTCTCTCAGAGCTGGACAAATCTAATGGAAAAATGAAAAAAGGCAGAAAATAAAGATGTGAACAAAGAATTGAATAATTTATAGCTCAAAGATTTATGATTTCTTCCAAATGGAAACTTTAAATAATATGAATATTTCTCAACACTAAGAACAGGCTATGCACTAGAGCAAAAAGATATTAAAAATGAAAGGTCCTCATGTACACTAAATATAACATATAACATAACTATAACATCCTTTTTGTAGTATCATAAAACTGGAAACAAAGTAGTGAGATTTCCAATATTTGAGAAATGACTAAAGAAATTATGACACATTTGATTTCAAATTATTTATAGATTGGGTGGCTCAATTTGCAGCTTCACTGACAAACATTGTTTCTTTCTTTCCCTAATCCTTCCAATATTGGCTAATCATTTTTATGATCTTTTCCTATATTGTGTTTAGAAAGTGAAACCTCAGAGCTGTTTTGATTTGCATCACTATTCTTGGTGGAGATTGGAGCATTCTTTAGTATTTTTCCATTGCTAATATTCTTTACCACATATATTGGGGGATAGCTTTTATTCTTTTTTTTTTTTTAGGTTTTTGCAAGGCAGATGGGATTAAGTGGCTTGCCCAAGGCCACACAGCTAGGTAATTATTAAGTGTCTGAGACCAGATTTGAACCCAACTCCAGGGCCAGTGCTTTATCCACTATGCCACCTAGCCGCCCAGGATACCTTTTATTCTTAAACATTTCTATTAGTTGTACACATTATCTGGGATATCAATAATACTAATAAGAGATATATGATCCAAAGTGTTTTTTTCCCTCAATTGACCACACCTTTCTTATTCCATTCAAAAGTTTTCAATTTCAAGTCTTTTTTTCATATTTTCCTCAATTTCATTATCTATTTAAATCACCAATTTTTAATCAATTTCTTTCTCTTGTTAGGTAAGGAATTCACTTCTTGGCCACATCTATTAAAGGTATATAATCATTTTCTAGTTTAATTATTTTATAATTTGACCCTTAATATTGTTGCCATGTATTCTTTTGAATATACTTTCTATAATGTTATCAAATCCTAATTTTTTGTCACAGTAACTTTTCATTTTCCCCCCATCAATTCTTGTTAAATAGGGAGTTCTTTCCTAGGTAATTTAAGTTTTTTTTTAATCTAACACAGTTTAAGTTCATTTAATGTTCTTTGTTTTCTGCTTTACTGAGTTCAGCTTTGCTGGGCTTATCTTTTAAATGAATATTAAATAGTTTTGGTGACTATTGAATAATAATAGAGTTAGAAGTTTGAAAAGGCTCTTATGCTTTCCTATTTTTTTCAATATTTCCCTTGATATTCTATCCTTTAGGTATCAAGTGAATTTTATGATTTTTTTATCTTGCTCTGGATACCAAACTGTTTTTATTAGTGTTGCATGAAATTTGTAAATTAGTTTTGATAATATTGTTGTTTGTATTATGTCTAGATGACCTGGACATGGGCATTAAATATACCACTGACTCTTAGTTTTTGGTGTTTTTTTGTAAGGACCACTTTCTAATTTCATCTAAACAGGTATGGAACAGTGAGAGCAGAATTATTTTGTACATTTTATGGTTATTTTGAATAAGATTTTCCTTTCTATTATGGCTTTTTGAATTCTGTTCTTGGTATGTAGAAATGCTGCTGATTAAGGGGAAGGAAGATTTTTCTTAAATAGCAGCTTTAGTGAAATTTATTTATCTCAATTAATTGCTCTGCTGATTCTCTTGAGTTTTCCAAGTAAACAATTTCATCATTGGCAAATAAGAATATTTTATCTCTTCTTTCTCCATCTTAATGACTTTATGTTCTTTCTCTTATAGCAATTTGTTATATTTAAGCAGAAGTGGAAAATTTTAATCCTATTTTCAAAGATCTTTCTATGCCTATATTTTAAAGAGTTGTTTTAAAAGCACAAATGATTATGCTTTTTCAAATACTCTTTATTTTTTTATTTTTAAAGTGATTAATTGTGCTATTTTTCTTAATGTTGATTTATAGTTGTATCCTAGGTAAAAATCTAGCTTGATCTTAAGGAAGGACTCCTTAGATAAATTGATGTAGTCTTTGTGCCCAGATTTTATATGAAATTCTTCGGTGAATATGATTAATGATAGTTTTCTTTCTTTGCTTTAGTCTTCTCTAGTTTAGTTATTAAGATGCTTCTTATATTACCATCATTGATATGTGGTTTCTTTTTCATAAAGATTTTATCAAGATGAATGTCTGTAAATATTTTAATCCTGTATATTCTTGACCTTAAAAAATCCTGCACATCCTGCTGGTTATTCCTTAACAATTTTCTTCCTTGAAGAGCATTAAATTTCAAAATCTTAACTTCTTTTTTCTTTATTTCTTTTTAATTTATACTTGTTTTTGTCAGTTACATGTAAACATTTTTAAGATTGAAATTTAGTTCAATATTAGTTCAATATTCTCTCCTCCTTCCCCTCTCCCCCCCTTGAGAAGGCAAGAAATTTTGCATAGATTATACATATTTAGTCATGCAATGTATTTCCATATTGGTCATGTTGTAAATGCAGATGGAAAAAATAAAAATAATAAAGGTTTTAAAAAAATCATGACTCAATCTGCATTCAGATTTCATCAATTTTTTCTCTCTCTAGGTAGATAACATTTTTTATCCTAAGACCTATGGAATTGTCTTGGATGATTGTATTAATTCAATATTTTAAAATTTTATTTTATTTTCATAGATTTTTCTTGTAAATCTCCACCTAATTTTCTCAATTTCTTCTCATATTCCATTTCTACTTCTACATGAAGCATATGAGATAGTAATACCTTAGATTCCAGGGATGGCAGTTCTATTGTCATCAATAAAGAAAATAGATCATTATAAATATTTTCCTTGTCCTATTTGCTTTCTCTTCTCCTGCTATTTTATTTATAAATGATTGAGATAATTCAGCTTAGTTTGTTTTCAACCAAGTTTCCAGCAGGCTTGTTTTCTCTTCTATTTTTCCTCCTTTCCTTTTCAATAATTTGTGATGCAATATATTTCATAATTATCCCTTTCTTATATAATGCTTTACAAAGGAGTTTATGCTTGAAATGAATATTTCCTTCAGTTGTCAGATTTCTCTGGCAAAGAGATCATTTTTGTTTCTGTTTTCTTCACTCAAGCAATTTCAGGGCTTTTTTGACTACCTTATTATGGCAATTACTTTAGGCTGCTTAAAGTTCTCTATGAAACAGCTATAAGCAGAAATTATTGCCTTTACTTTCATCCAAAAGCAGACTTATTGTTTTTGAAATTATATGCAGTATACTTTCATCTCAATTCATCTCTCACTTTGTCTTGATCTTGACTTTTGCTTTGCCCAATACTTATCTACCTTCACAATGAAGTCACTAAACACCAGGCCACAACCTCAGAGCTACCATAGATTCCACACCATTATTTACCCTCCCCTCCCCTCCATTATCTTGTGTGTGTTATGGATAAGTTTATCTATGTATGGTTAGGCCTTTTGAAAGTTCCTTTAGGGCAGGGATTTTTTATTTGTTTTTGTTTTGTTTTGCATTGTTTTATCTTTTTATTTTTTGTTCCTGATGAATAGTAGGTACATTATAAATGCTTATGGAGTGAATGATCCAATGAATGGTTAAAAAAATCAAGAAATTCTAGAAATGTTTAGGGGAAAAAATCCCTTCTGACAAGCCTCAAATTTAGATTTTTGCCTAAGGCCACTTCTATTTAAGGACTTATTTCTCCTATTGGGACCAAAATAAGTTACTTGATTTCTTATAAGTACTTAGTCAATATATCTATCTTCCCCTCTCATGAATATTTTTGACAAGAAACATAGTCTTGTGGACTTAATACTAAATTGCAGTCATGTGAGACTTATACATAATGTGCCCATATTTGCATATATATGTGTATATATTATATATATTAATTATATATCCATATATATGTGAAGATATGCACACATATATTATAAGTAGTCAGTTTGAAGGTAGCAACAAATTCAGGTTCAACTTGAGGGTGAAATGAAAAATGTTAAATTATTGAAAAATTAGCTAAAGGAGATTTTCTTGCAATTACATAAAAAAGGACATGGAATAAAGATAGAAGCCCCTCATCTTCCTTAGGAATTATATCTGGTGATTAGCATGGTAATTTGTGGGGTCTTCAGCTATCCACTAAATTGGAGAGAGCACAAAAGTCAACCCTCCATCATTCTGCAAGATATGAAAGGTTAAGTTAATTAGATCTTATCTTTGCATGTCATGGCTTCACTTCTCTGATGTCTTGGTCTTCTTTAAGAATGAAGGAAAAGGGGCAGTTAGGTGGCACAGTAGATAGAGCACTGACCCTGTAGTCAGGAGTTCAAATCGGGCCTCAGACAATAATTACCTAGCTGTCTGGCCTTGGGCAAGTCACTTAACCCCATTGCCTTGAAAAAACCTTAAAAGAGAGAGAAAGAGAGAGAGAGAGAGAGAGAGAGAGAGAGAGAGAGAGAGAATGAGAATGAAGGAAAAATAGCAATCAATCAAATTTTAAAAACCCTAATCTTCATATGGATGGAGTTTTCTTTCTCAGTGAGAACTTGAGGTGAGAGAGTCAGGAGACAGGTCTAAGGACAGTTAGGTACTTCGTTACTTTTCAGGAAAACTAATATCCATTGTAGGGAAGGGTAGAAACCCTGTTCTTTATTTGTCAAATGATGCCTATATAGTTTCCTTCTAAAGTCAACTCAAGTACTAATTTTTAAACATATAAATACAGAAATAAATATCTATTTATCTTCTAGATTGACCTGAGTTTCTTGGTTGCACTTTGTATATGTCTTACCTACTTTAGACTACTTCTTGGGACTGATAACCATTTATCAATTTAGGAGTCTAAGAGAACCTAGAGGTCATGATCCCCCATGGGATATCAACTTGATATCAACTAATTTTTACTAAGATATTTACTGATATGATACAGTAAAAATAATTGGCATAAAGTACAATCCTCCCAGAAGTCCTACAAAATGTCATGGGAAAGTGTACTCAAGCTTAGAGAATACAAGGTCAAATGGTAACTTTTGATCCTGGCTATCAGAAGTCCAATTCTTCCTTCCACGAGTCCATGAAATTTACTTTGCTGTTATCATACTGCTGGGATAGTTGACTTTGAAATGGCCTGCTATAATATTTTTGAGTCTAGCGGTATGTCTCATTTCTTCAACCAATCCTAAAATATTTCTTTTGTGGTGGCACCTGATTAAATTTAATTATCAAATTTCTTTCCTCTCAAAATAAAAAAAAACATTCATTTCTCTTAGTTTACACTTCTGATTGATTTAAATGAGAAGTATGAAGTTACAATGTGTGATTGCAATTTTGTAGAGAATTCTCACCCAAGTTTCTATCTATATTTATATCTATATCTATCTTAAGATAGGGTCTGTATAAATTAACTGGTTAGACACTTCACTTTGCTTATGCAGAAAAAGGCAGAAAAATTTCATAAGATACTTAGAGTTAATAAGCAGATAACTGAATTTGTTTTTGTCTTTCGGGTTCAATAACTTGGAGAAACTCAGTGAGATGTCTAGAATGATTTTTAGGGGCAGCTAGGTGGGGCAGTGGATAGAGCACCAGCCCTGGAGTCAGGGGTACCTGAATTCAAATCCGACCTCAGACACGTAATAATTACCTAGCTGTGTGGCCTTGGGCAAGTCGCTTAACCCATTTGCCTTGCAAAAAATTTTTAAAAAATGGAAATATAACCCATGGGGGTGTCAAGGTGTTAGGAGCTCTGTTTTCCAGAGCTAAGACCCAGAAAGCAAGCTGTGCCCCATGTTTGGTCTAACAACAATCCTTTGCACTCTTGTAATCACCAGGTCTCTGAGCTTGGAAAAGTATTGGACAAGTTCAAGCAGGTATCCAGGTTCTGGTCATGAAGCCTTGCCATAAATCAAACATGTCACAATGTTGCTCTTACCCCTCATTTTCAGGGTTATTGTTCACTGTATACCCATAGGTATAAAACTATTAAGATCTCCCCTCTTTGACTTGGATTCCTCTTCTAGGAGTGGGGACTTAGTATATGTGTTTAAATCTCCCTCCTTTCTCACAAGCCGTTTCCCTCACTTTGAAACTGAATTTCTTTTTTATTCCTGATTTCCCCTCTTTAACCTGCACTGTTTGCACAGGTTAGAGGTTAGAGGTTGGTTTGGTTCATTTGATAGTGGAAAAAATGAGTAGCATTCCCTGGAATCTGAAAGTACCTTGAAATGACTAATACTTTTCTCTTGAGACAGCTAAAATATCATAGTGTTTCTTGACTTTGTATACTTTCTATATGTAGCTGTCATTAGAGGATATTATCTTACTCAATACAGACTTAGTCATGTTCAATACAACCGAGAGGAGAACAGTAAGTGGTTTAGAAGAAGTTGCCAAACTTAGCTGGTGGCAGGACCAGATTTTAGCTTAGTTTGGTCTACTTACTTTCTCATGGTTGGCAGCCAATTTGACTGACAGATGGGGCAAGTCACTCAACGGCTCTGTAATCCAATTTTAATCTCACCTGTGAAATGTGACTAAAATGACACCAACAATAACTATACTTTAAAAATCATAAAATTTATGCATAAGATATTTTATCCTTAAGATAATGCCTTATTACTTGAAAAAGTTAAAGTGCTGTATAAATGTTAACTTTTTCATTCATAGTAGTCTCGCATTTTCTTTTATTATTTTATATTGAATGTTCTATGGATTTTTTTTTAGGCTTTTGCAAGGCAAATGGAGTTAAGTGGCTTGCCCAAGGCCACACAGGTAGGTAATTATTAAGTGTCTGAGGATGGATTTGAACTCAGGTACTCCTGACTCCAGGGCCGGTGCTCTATCCACTGTGCCACCTTGTCACCCCTCTATGGATGTTTTTAAGGTAAATAAAATAACTCCTTTTTGTAGCTAAATAAAGCTATTAGGATGTAAGTTCATGTTTTATAGCATCCTTGGTATAATTCCAATGGTAGACAGGACAAAAGGGGATGGCTTATACTATCCTCTTCCCATACTCCCTCAACCCCCCCTATATTTTGAAAGCTTTTCATTCCATTTAACTTGGAAATTATGAGTATTTTTTATAGTCATGATTATTAAAAAATATTGTTCTTAAATTTACATGTGCCACTGTTAGGACCAAATAATTGTGGGCAACAATCAAGTACAGTTTGTGATGATGATCTGGTAGTTTGGTTGCAATATAATTTATGGAATTCTTGAGAATATTTATTCTAGTCATTGTGTCAATGTTTTTATTGATATATATATATATATATGTGTGTGTGTATGTGTGTGTGCATATATATTTTTATGTTACCTAAATTTCCCTGTGTATTCCCCCCTCTTCTCTTTGCAGAGAGCCATTCGATATAAATTTAAAAAATAATGGAAAACAGGAATTGGAGAAAAATGCTACAAAACCAATCAATATCTTGAAAAACTGACATTTTAGCTAATATTCCATAATAATGAACTACTCCATTTGCTACTCACACCCACCACAGCACAGGAATAGAGGGAGTTATTTAATTGTTTTAAGGTCAATGTTATTTTTTTGCAATTTAAATTTTTTTTAAAATTGTATTGGGTGGGACATCTAGGTGGCACAGTGGATAGAGCACCATCCCTGGAGTCAGTAGGACCTGAGTTCAAATTCGGCTTCAGACACTTAATAATAGCCAACTTGTATGACCTTGGACAAGTCACCACATTGCCTTAAATAAATAAAATATATATAAATATAAATTGAGGTTATTCTTTCATTTACATTGCTGGAAATATTATCATATTGGTTTCTTGGTTTTGCTTTCTTCACTTTGCATCATATAATACAAGTCTTGCTATGCTTTGCTTATTAATCAAATTTATCACTTCCCATAGCTTGGTTTTTACATTCATATACCACAATTTGTTCTGTTATTTCCCAATCAATGGTCATCTACTCTCCCCCCCCCCCCGCAAGTTCTTTTCTATAACAAAAAAAAATTCCAATCATTGAAGTGCTACATAAGTGTTAGTTATTAATATCAATCCCCCCCGAGGATTGATTTAGCTGAAGCACAAAAGTTTTTGTAGGTCTCATCTTCATTATTTTCTTCTATATAATCACTAATTATTTTTCTAATTTTTCTTTGACTCATTTGTTACTTAAGATTTCAATGTTTTTGCTCTCTAAACTAATATTCTTACTATATTAAATATAATTTTATTGTATAAAATATATTCGGTTAAGAATAGTACTCTATGATACTGAGAAATATGTATGCCCTTTAGTGTTCCGATTCAAAGGAAACAATAAGAAACATTTTAGCTACTTTTCCCAGACATTTTTCAGATCTATATTTCTCATTTTGTTTTTCCTTCTATTAGATTTCTACAATCCTGAGAGAAGAATATTAACTATCTTGTGTTACTGTGGGTTTTTGCAATTTAGTCTTTTTTTCTTATGAATTTAGAAAGTATGCCATTTGCAACATATAAGCTAACTTTTCTTCATCTATGAACTTTTCAGAATAATGCAATTCTTTGTTCATCTCCTATTATTAATTTTGACTTTTGTTTTGTTTAATAGAATGATTGTAACTTGGGTTTTTTAAGATTTACCTTATACATAGTAATTTCTATTCCTGCCTCTAATTTGTATTTATGTATGACTTTGCTTCTTAAATGGGTTAAGCAACAGGTGTTGGGAATTTATTTTTCCATGCAATCTGTGTCTTTAGTGGATGGTTTAATTCATTCACCTTTCAAGATAATAGAGTTAGATTCTTATTTTCCTCCATTTGAATCTTTACTTTTTTTTTCAAAATTAGGTGTTGACTTCTTGATCGGTTCTGCTTCTTCTTTTAAATCTGTACTTTGTCCTTATGACTTTTTGATTTAAATATGATGTTGAATATCTTGATTTCCATGACTTAACACTGAGTATGCTAGATTTCTTCATCTTCAAAGCTCTTCAGATCCCTAAAGGGGACAAAGGTATCTAGATTCTCTACAAATTACTCCTGTCCTCAACAAATGGTGCTTCCTCCAATTGTATGGGTTCCCTGCACCCTAATTCCAGTTAGTCACTAGCAGTCAGATCAGCTGCTATAAAGGAATGTTTGTTTCAAAAGATAATCACAAATATACAAATTTACTTTCCCAAAAGGTGGAGGGATTAAGCCCTCCTTCCATACCACTTCATTCTTTGAAAAGGGGAAAGGGATAGGTTCATAGTTACCTTAGTTACTATAGAAAGCAGTCCCGTTTCCAAGTTCTGACCTGAATCCAGGATTCCTCACACTTCCTTGCAATGTTGTCTGACTACAACATCCTACCTAGGTTTCTGACTCTAAGGTCTCTATGGCTCAAATTTCTAGGTCTAGTGGACATCACCACAATACATGAGGGGGACAAATGAAATGGAACAGAAACAATCATTCTCAGATACATTTCTCAGAACCTGGACCAATGACATGGAAACCTGGGAAGAAAAGCCTTTACTTCTCCTTGGATCAATGTCTTAGTTCATATTGCCTGTTAGATAAGTGAGGGGGGAATCTTTCACACACACAGTAGGAAATAATGTGCAAGATTCTGACTGTACGGTCAATCAAGGAGGCTGGACTCATCCATATGGTAGGGAAAAAGAATGTCTTTCTCTTAGAAGACTTGGCAAGCCTCCCTCGAAGCACCTCTATGTTAGGTAATCTATGAGCTTACTCTAAAGATCTGGTTTTACTGCTTTAAAACAATCCCAATCTTACAAATTCCCATTGTTCAACCCTCTTCCTCTCATTTGTCAGTCTTTTTTCCCCAGTTTTGCAGTTTTACTTAGAATAATGATGAATTTTTCTTTATTCTTTTTATTTAATTATCTATTTCTTTCCATTTTCCTCTCTTCCTTTTTTCTCTTCAGTCATTAGTTTGAAATCTTCAAGATCTCCTTCCAATTTGATTTTTTGTTCATTTTTTCTGTCTTTTTCTAAGAAGGGCATCTTAAGCATGTTGTATTTATTATTTTCTCTTTTGATCTATTCTAAATTTTTATTCTGGTATTAAGTTTTTGTTCCTGTTTTTGCCTTCTTGTGTTCCTCATAGAGTTAAAACTTCTGAAGCGTTGAGTTCCCTAAACAATTTCTAAATTATTGCTTTTGCGCAAATTGTCCCTTTGTCCCCTTTCCCTCTTTTTTCTGTTGTCTCATACTCTTTAAGTTACATGATTGGGCAGCTAGGTGGCTCAGTGGATAGAGCATGGACCCTGGAGTCAGGAGTACCTGAAATCAAATCATGCCTCAGATACTTAGTAATTACCTAGCTGTGCGGCCTTGGGCAAGCTGCTTAACCCCCATTGTGTTGAAAAAAACTAAAACTAAAAAAAAAATTACATGATGGAGATAATGAACCAAATTATGACATCCAATGTTACTGCCACCTTCATTATCATCATTTCTTTTCTATTTATCTTGGTATCTCCAATCTCAACTCATATCTTCCCACCTTTCAGGCTGAAAACTTCCCCCAGGCACTCTTGATTTCCTTTTTTTTTTCCTTTGTGCAAGGGAATGGGGTTAAGTTGCCCAAGGTCACACAGCTAAGTAAGTGTCTAAGTATCTGCGGTAAGATTTGAATTCAGGTCCTCCTGACCCCAGGGCTGGTGCTTGATTTCCTTCACCTCTCTCTCTCTCTCTCTCTCTCTCTCTCTCTCTCTCTCTCTCTCTCTCTCTCTCTCTCTTCCTTTTCCTGAATAGAGATATTTTCCAGGGGAGAACATATACTTACAGAAAGGTGCTCTTTCTATGTACCAACTAACCACATATTAGTGTCACTATAATATCCCCACCTTTCTTTATATAATATACTTCTTCCCAACTTTTCTATATTGTATTGAATTCTCCTTCAGCATGTACCCCATTTTAAATTTCTCCTGCTGTATAACCCATTTCCCATATTCTTTTTTTCTGAGAGAATACAGAAGTTATTATTATTAAAATTTCCTTTCAATTACATTTGAAGATCTTTCACCTGGTTCCTTGAAAATGTTATTTATCATTGAAATTATTAAATTTAACACTGCATCCATATTAATTTGTTAAAAATTTGTCAAATGAGGCTGGAGAGACAAAAATAAGTAGAAAGACAATCCCTGCCTTCTTACATTCTAATGGGAGAGGAAAATATATATATAAAAAAAAAATATATATATATATATATATATATATATATATATAATGTAGAAAATACATAAAAAAGAGCTGAAAAGAAGTGGGGGTAGAAAGAGACTGTGGCAAAGGAACGAAGGATAACTGGTCCTTCCTCAAATGAAGGTCCTAGGAGGAACTCACCAACAGGAGAAGGTCATAGGAATGAAGAACATCAAAGTAACAGATGAAAAAAGTCATAGATGCTAAGGGAACTTAATCACATTTAAGGAATAATAGCAAAAACTTGGAAAGTCTCTATGTGACTTGGAGTTTAAAGCATAAGGATTTTTTAATTGTTTTTATGGAGATATTTCTGTGGGCCCTTCAGACTGATACTTTATTTTCTATTTTTCCAAAGTTCTGGATATTTTTCCTTATAATTCTTTTATCTCTTTATAGTTTCAAAAGTTTTGACTTTTGATTGTAAACTTGCCTTTAGGATATCATTTTTTCAAATTAATGTATTTTGCTTGTAGAGAACTCATGTTTTCTTTTATCATTATTGCTTCTTACTCCTCTTCTTCCAGATCATTCTTCAATTCACTATATTTATATTCCCAATTTTTTGTTCTCTTTCACTTCTTTGAAGTGATTTACCACTGTGTATTCAAGTTTTTTTTTTTAAATCTAATTTGTCCTGCTCATTGGGTCAATAAAAATACTCCATTTGTTCCCTCCTCCAAACTTCTCTCAAAATTCTGAAATATAAATCTCTTCTTAGCAAGCCAGAGTTTGTTAGGTGAAGTGTAAATTAGTGAAATACTACACTATTAATTTCTTCCTCCCAGCTACTTGGTCTACTGAATTGGTACCACAAGAATCTAAGAGGATTATTTTGGGTAGCTATATTATCTCCAGTTCAGTCTCTGAATACTAGCTATATTACATTAGGCAAAGAGACCATTTCAACTAAAAAAAATGGTAGGGGATGCATTAAACCAAGTCAGGGTCCAAGAGATATTTATTAGGAGGAAACAAGTGGAAACCACTTCTAGCAGAGTCAGGGTGAAGTGTTGATGGCCATTTCTAAGCCCGTTTTATAAAGGGAGAATCAAACAATGAATAACCTTCCTCTCAGTTCTCTATAATATGTCCTCCTTTTGACAGGGAGAGTGAGCTCATGCTTGGTCCCTTGTAATATATTTAAAATGTGAGGTTTAAAAAACAGGAGAGCCTTCATCAAAACACCTAAACTTTGCCCAGCATATCCTGGGAACCATTAACTGTACTGAGTAGGCTTGGCATGCCAATGAAATTTGTAGGAAATCTAAGCAGGGACTGGCTAAAAATTTGGCATTCCTCCTTGGTAAAGGTAATCCAGGATTGTTGAAAGGGTCTGTGAACCTCGGGAAAACTCTAGGTAACCCTTACTCCAATTGGATTCATTTTCATACAGACTGAAACTAGGCATGCTTTGAGTTATCTCTTAATTTTATTGAAAATTTTGATACATTTCTAGTTATTGCCTGATAAATTACCTAGGTAATAATACTTTCATTGTATAGGATGATGCAGTGCAAGATAGAGTATTGCTTTTTCACTTACGAGAATTATGATGTTTTTATTTATTGTATGTAGACAATTGTTGCAATCATCGGTTCAGAAATTTTGAAGAGATGTTCTAACTCAATCCCTTCAGTCTTCCATAAGGAGACTGAGTCCAAGAAAAATGAAGTGAGTTAACTAAGGTCACTAAGTCACAAGATTGAGAGTTGAGTCATTTGTCTCTGGGCTTTCCACCAATACTAGGCTACTAGATCTGATATGCATATGTGTGCATATACATAGATGTCTGTCTCATGAGACAGAGATAAAGACAGAGAAACAATTATAGAGGCAGAGAGACAGAAAAAGAGGCAAGGAGACAGAGACAGACAAACAGAAATAAAGGGACAGAGAAACCCAGAGACAGAAACAGAGAGAAACAGAGAGAGGTAGTGAAAAGAAAGCCATCCTTAGCATGAAAAAGACCTTGATTTTCTCTGATAATCCTGGCAGTATGTCTGTGTAGTTCTGGTGAAATCACTTAAATTCTGAGTGTCCTAAGCAACTAAGACTATAAATCACAAAGAAAATGCCCATTTTTTATCACGAGTCAATAACTCACTAGGAGCTCCCAGAACCTATGAAATCAAAGTTCCAGTCCCATACCATATATGCATACATTTAATAAGATGTGATCTATATATGTGTCTCATTCCTTTTCTAGAATGTAAACTATGTAAATATTGTATAGCATTTGTGGACTTGAATTCCTTATCAACAAATATATATGGGAAGAATTGTCATAGAATGGTATCTTATTAGAGATAATCAATGAATGAATGACGCATGTATTAAACTTATACTGTATGCTAGGCACTCTGCTGACTACTAGGGAGACAAAGACAAACAAGTAAATCAGCCCCTGCCTAAAGGAGGCTACATTCTAAAGAGGGGGAAGACAACATAGTAGGGGAATATTGATGAAAGGAGAGTCTTATGGTGATTGCAGACATAGGACTTTGATTGATATGTTCTTTCTAGGAAGAGGGATGAAGGACAGATAATGTGGTATGGAAATGGCCAGGAAGTAGCAAGGTAGATCTAGGACTGGATATGGTAATTAAGGCAAAGAGATGCTTGTCCTTTATTCCCAAAGAAAATCAAGATATCAGGGTGGTGATGCCATGACAGCAAGTAAAATGAGTGAGGGGGTTGCTGTGCTAAGCCATCAACCTCACTTTCTCCTCTGGAGCCACCTGGGTTCAGTGACCAGATATCGATCAGGATGACTGGAGGGTCCTGGAGGTGAGACAATCAGGGTTAAGTGACTTTCCCAAGGTCACACAGCTAGTGACTGTGGCCAGATTTGAACTCAGATCATCCTGACTCCAAGGGCTAGTAAAAAACTGCACCACCCAGCAAAGTTCTTACTAACTGAAGTCCTGGGCTTGTGAGGCAGAGGTAAAAAGGAAGTGTACTTCAAGCAAGGGGGAAAGCTTCTCTAATATATGTAGTTTGATTAGGGACAAAACTAAGGAACAGATAAGCATTTGGTTTGGCTACAACAGCAAAGGATTGAAAAGGAATAGTAATCAAATAGGGCCTCAGACATTTAGCTGTGTGACCTTGGGTAAGTCACTTAACCCCATTGCCTTAAATAAATAAAAAAAATAATGGCAAAAGATATGACTAGAAAGTTAAAATTAAGCCAGGAAGTGAAGGTCCATAAATGCCAGATAAAGACATTACAATTTTCCCCATAAGTGAGCCACTGTGAGGATTTCTTTTGTTCTTTTGGTAGGGTCAGTTCAACATATTAGGTATGTTTTTTCCTTTTCATTTGACATCTAGGTCAAAGATGGACCGAAAAAAAAAGCAAGACTGGCCATAAGGATACTGATGGGGAAACTATTATACTAATCTAGATGAATCAATAAGGTGGAGGTCAACTCATTAAATTACAGATGATTTTGTATTTAAAGAGCATTTTAATGAACACCTCAGAGATTACATTAACCTTTTTCTGGGTCAAGTTGTATTATACCTTGTTTCTTAACCCTGCAAACTCAAAACTTCATATCGACAATCCAAGTTGATGAGCACTTAAGAAATGGCAGAAGGATTATTAAAGAAGGATATGCAATTAAAACAGAACCAGGCCCCAGTGCAGAGTCATGTATGCTTGCATTCATTCCCGGTCAAGTTGTGTCTCTGGACATATAGGGGGGTCTACATCTTTTCTTTCCCACAGTCACTTAGCTTAGTTATTATTGATTAAAAGATACCTCCAGGCACAGCAGGCATGGAAAACCTTTCAAGTTAGGTGGGCACTTGTTCTTTGGCACAGGAGTTTTACACAGATGTTTTCACTGAGCAAAGGTCTAGGAATCAATGGTTTTAAAAATTGTCCATTTCATTAGAATTAGATCAGATTTTTTTCTTCTTGTACTTTCATAATTTGATGGATTTTCCTTTTGATTTCCCATTGGTGGCAGTTGCAATGTCCCTGGGACAGCAATAAGTTATAGCCCCTGCCTCAGGAGTTGTTGACAAATTAGACACCTAGTGAAAAAGTAGCTTCAGGACTCCACTCATCACTAATTCTCAAAGCCCAGAAGTAATTACATGCACTAAAAGGGCAACTTCATGAGAGTTTTGCAAAATGAGGAAAAAACTTGTAGAAACCTAGAACTATGAGTCACCACCTCCCTTTCCTAATTTTGAACCCATTCTCCTCAGAGACCTTGTTTGTGTAAGGGGAGAATATACCCCTGTTTTCTAAGGGGAATGTTTCTGAAGTTGCTCTTCTTTTTCTTTTTAAAAAGATAATTAAACCTGTCTATCTGATAATCTGTGATATTATATAAAAGGTTCATGAGAAATAGTAATAGAAGGGGAAAAATACCTTATTCCAATGAGGGAAGTAGTCAGACACCTATTCAGAACCCAACCTGACAATACCCCTGGAAGAATGATCCCAGAAGAAAAGGTACATAGACAACATATAAAGAACAAATTAAGATTTTAGGAGAAAGAGCAATAGTTACTGAAGATCAGGAAAGACATCAAATAGAGGGCAATACTTGACTGGATCTTGATGGGAATGAAATTCTATAAAGTATAGGTGATGAGAGAAAGCATCCCAGTGTTAGGGCAGAGCCAACCTATAGTATGAAAGCAGGAGATGGTGAAAGATAGGAAGGGACATCAAAGTGACTGATTTGAATGGACTTTAGAAAGTAGGAGGGAGAATAGCACATACTAAAATGTGGAAACGAAGTTGGGACCGAGGTTTGGACCAGAGTTCATATTTTATACTCAAGGCAATAGGGAGATGCTGAAGATCTTAAAAAGAGTGGTGACGTGATTGGACATACACATGAGGAAAATAATTTTGGCAGCTGTGTTGAGGATGGATTGGAATGGGGATTGCTTGGAAACTGTCCAGGTGAAAGGTACTGAGGAGCCAACTAGGGTGGTGGCTGGTTGAATGGAGAGAAGGGGATTGATGTAACGAGCTACTGAGAAGGTAACAATACAATTTGGCACCTGACTGGATTTGTAGGGTGAGAGAGAAGAATTGAGGATGACACCAGGGTTTTGGGGGTGGATTGACTGAAAGACTTGTGATGCTCTCCACAGAAAATTACTTCCTGCCAACTATATGTTGTCCCAGTTGGAAATTTTAGATAAGGGGGGAAAAAGAGAAATGTGATACTTTTTTTTTTTTAATATGGCTTTAAATGGGAAAGTTCCATTCACTAAAAGAAAACTAGGATTGTAGTGAAAGATATTGAGATTTGTGTTAATGATCACAACACATCTATATAATTTGTGCTGGATGACTCTGCCACACTGTAAACAAAAGGAAGACTGTAATACAATAATATAATGACACAACCATGGTGCTCAGCATCATCTGGGAAGCACTTGCAGTTCAAGGGTACCTGTATATTGGGATGGAGGAAATTTTTTTGGAAAAATTTCCAAGATATCTGGAAAACTGCTGTGGTTTTTGAAGCATGATTAGATTATGACTACTTTCAGGGGCTGACCTTGGAAGAAAACGCAGAGGTTGGAAGCTAAGAAAAATAGAAGAATAAGGGAAATGTTAGGTAAGAAGAGAGGAAGGAATTTGGAGGCTTATCTTCGTTTTTTTTAGGTTTTTTTGCAAGGCAAACGGGGTTAAGTGGCTTGCCCAAGGCCACACAGCTAGGTAATTATTAAGCCTCTGAGACCGGATTTGAACCCAGGTACTCCTGGACTCCAGGGCCAGTGCTTTATCCACTATGCCACCTAGCTGCCCCTAACTGGAGGCTTATCTTAAAGACAAATTCAATGAATACTATGTCAAGGTTAGTGCATTGTGGTACATCTTCCCCTCTGTAATTGGTTGCTCATTCCTTTTGCTCATCCCTGAGCATGGGCCCCATCTTTGGAAACTAATGGATTAGTGTATGATTTTTAATAATAACTAGCATTTATGTGGCATTTTAAGGTTTGTAATGAACTTTACATGTCATTTGATATTTGATGATGATGATGATGATGATGATGATGCCAATCAAGGTTCAATGACTTGCCCAAGGTCATCAGAATTTGAAATTAGATTCATAGTTCATATTGATCTCAACTCCAGGACTGTATCTATACTGCCACTCAGAAACCC